>NC_142341.1:47430000-47744166 GCF_054954075.1 Amborella trichopoda | reverse complement strand
CTCAAAAAATTTGGGACAGACAACAATGCTATTTTATTGTTGAATGACAAACATCAGTAGTGAATGTATGTCTAAGTAGTGTTCAAGCTATTAAAGGTTATTATTGAATGGCCTGCTTTCTTATTGATTGCATATGGATGCATTAATTGCGCATGGGTGTTTGTATGTTGTGCTGAAGCTATTATAGCACAATCCAATAGAATACAGGAAACCAAATCCACAATTGGCATGGCCGCCGATAGATATGAGTGTGCAAGTGTGTGTGAGCAATAGCGAGAGAGCGAGACAGTTTGTAATCGGTTTAAAAATAAAATCATCGACAACCTACTTATGAAATTTAAACACCTATTTCACTTCATATTTGTAAAAAGACTCAATAAATTGTATGGCCACAATAGTTAATAAAATATATTGATTTCTATTTTGAGACAATCGATTAAAAATCTAGTGATTTCGTACATAATATTAAATTGAGGCCGTCCTTGACATTGTCTACAGACTGCTTTAATTTTGAGGTCTAGAATGCTTCTCTCACTCATCAATAAAACTCTCTCATAACACACTCTCTATCTCTCTCTCTCAATCCAACATACTTTACTTTCGATTGATATTGTATCCCAAAAAATAATATTCTATAAATTAATAAAAAATAACTAATATCTAGGTCTCAATTTTAACATTTGGCATCTTGCCTATTTAAAGCTAGTCTAATACATATACCCAAAACTTCTTTAACTTTTCGTGATTTACTTCTCCGGAGGTTATCAAACACAGAAACCAAAAAGTTCTTAACTTCCCAAGAGGTTATCAAACACAGAAACCAAAAACTTCTTAACTTCCCAGGAGGTTATCAAACACAGAAACCAGAAACTTCTTAACTTCCCAAAAATGTTATCAAACAAGGAAACCAGGAACTTTTTCAAGAACTACTAATTTATAATTCTTCAGTAACTTTCAATTTCCAGTTCATGTTCTTGCTTCCAGTTAACAAACAGGCCCTGAAGGTACCATTGTACTTTCTTATGCTAGTCTGTGTGGACATGTTACTGCAAATAATGTTGAACCGAATTCGGTATTGCAAGGTCTTAAGCTGGTTTATAGCTGACGAAAGGGGGTAATTTTATAGTCAAAGGTGACACGTTCAATGTGATTAAATGGTGCACCCGGAAGTGGAAAGTTCCGTGGAATGTTTGGTTAGAGGTTATAAACATTTACCATGGGAATGTCTATTGTTGGGTTGTGTTTCCCTCCATGTGGAGGATGGCCCAAAGTTCATCCTTTTTTGGGCGAAGCCTATATGGATTAAATCCCATATATAGTAAGGGCATTTCAGTCAGTCCATTATATGTTAAATGAAACTCATTCGGTCTCAAGATGTGAGATTTAAGAAAGAGATAGGAGAGGAGAGGAGAAATTCTGGGTTTTTGAGACATTGTGCAGTCATCATCAAGAGCTCGATCGGGTCGTTATTTGTGGTCCGATTGAGCTGAAATTTTGACAATAGGTTCACAACGCATGATTCTTCATTCTGAACGGTGTGATTGACATTTGGAGTTCTCTAACTCAATTCTGCAAAGCCATCTTTGCTGCGGAAAAATGGAGGTGTGGGTGTATTAGACAGTGGGTGAATGATAATGTGTTGAACCATATTAGTAGAGAGACATGCGCACGTACTTTATGGTCCAAACTCGAGCAATTGTATGCTCAAAAGACCGGGAATAATAAACTATTTTTTATCAAACAGATTATGGCTTTGAGATACCAAGATGGAATCCTTTGACAGATTACTTGAATTCATTTCAAGGAATCATTAATCAGTTGGCCGGGATGGGTATCAAGTTTGATAACGATATACAGGGATTATTGCTTCTTGGTACTTTGCCAGACTCGAGGAGATGTTCAGGACGTCATTATCTAACTAAGCTCCAGATGGTATAATTTCGATCGATTTGGCTAAGAGTAGTGTTTTGAATGAAGAGATGAGAAGAAAGTCATAGGGTTCCTCTTCATAATCAGATGCTTTGGTCACCGAGAAAAGGGGGAGAATAGAGACAAAAGCAGAAGTAAGTCCAACAGGTTTGCAAATATTGAGTGTTATCATTGTGGTCTAAAGGGCCATATCAAGAAATATCGTCAGAAGTTCAAGAAAGAGAATAAAAAGAAAAAAGGTAAAGAAAATAAGAAAGATGATGACAGTATTGACGATCGAGTTGCCATCACTTTCGAGGATTTTCTCATTGTATATGATATTGATGTTGTTAACCTTGCATGCCATGAGACAAGTTGGGTGATTGACATTGGTGCTTCCATTCATGCTACATTACGGATCTTCACATCTTATACACCCGGTGACTTTGGGGTTGTAAAGATGGGCAATGATGGTTTGGCCAAAGTTGTTGGCACAGGAGATGTTTATTTGGAAACGAATACTGGCACAAGGTTACTTCTCAAAGATGTGAACCATGTTCCTGACATCTGTTTAAATTTAATTTCTGCAGGTAGACTTGATGATGAGGGGTTCTGTAATACCTTCAGTGATGGCCAATGGAAGCTTACCAAGGGTGCTATGATTGTGGCAAAAAGAAAAAAGTGTTTGACATTGTACTTATTGCAGGCAAAGCTCTCCAAAGGCATTATAAATGCAATGGAGAATAAGGGTACAATTGAGTCGTGGCACAAAAGACTCAGTCACATGAGTGAGAAGGGAATGATGGTGTTGTCTAAGAAGAAGCTCCTATCTAGAATGAATGGTACACATTCGAAAAAGATTGCTCATTGCTTGGCAGGGAAGCATAACAGAGTTTCCTTCAAGATTTCCCCTCCCTCAAGGAAGTCAAATGTACTTGATTTGGTACATTCCGATGTGTGTAGTCCTATGAAGACAATAATGATTGGCGGCTCTCTCTATTTCGTAACCTTCATTGTTGATCATTCAATGAAGTTATGGGTTTACACCTTGAAGACAAAGGATCAGGTGCTAGATGTATTCGAGCATTTCAGGCTTCAGTTGAGAGACAGATTGGAAAGAAGTTGAAATGCATTCGCACAGATAATGGGGGAGAGTATTTATGACTGTTTGATGATTATTGCATAGAACAGGGTATTCGGCATCAAAAGATACCTCCAAAGACTCCTCAGTTGAATGGTTTAGCTGAGAAAATGAACACGACACTGGTGGAGAGAGTCAGATGTTTGCTTTCACAAGCAGTGTTGCCTAAATCCTTTTAGGGTGAGGCTTTGAGTACAGTTATACACGTATTGAATAGGACACCATGTGTTCCATTACAGTTTGATGTACTAAACACAGTTTGTACAGGCAATGATGTTTCTTATGATCATTTGTGTCTTTGGATGCAATGCATTTGTGTATATTCCCAAAGACAAGAGGTCTAAACTTGATGTCAAGATACGACAGTGTATATTGGTGGGTTATGGTCATAATGAATTTGGCTAAAGGTTATATGATCTGATTGAGAAGAAAGTTATTAGAAGCCGAGATGTTGTATTTATGGAAGATCAGACCATACAGAATATTGATAAGACAGTGAAGATAGTGCCTCAACATAGTGATGATTTGATTGACTTGGTTCCAGTTCCCCCAACACCGGTGCCAAAACAAGTTGGAGATGAAGTTGAGTATGGCCAGCAGGGTACAAGTGATGCAGATGCTCCCATTTAGGTTGAGACAAATGATGGTTTTCATGAGCAGTTGCCAGTACTAGAAGTTCCACCATTTGTTCCACTCAAGAGGTCTATTAAAGATCGACAGCCTTCCACGTGGTATTTTACAGATGAGTATACATTATTAATTGACGGGGGCGAACCCGAGTGTTTGGAAGAATCCATGGAAGATGAACACAAGAATGAGTGGGTTGAAGCCATGCAAGATGAGATAAAGTCATTGCATAAGAATCACACTTTTGAGTTGGTGAAGGTGCCTAAGGGCAAAAGAGCTTTGAAGAATAAGTGGGTGCATAGGGTGAAGCAAGAAGAACACATCTCACGTCCATGGTACAAAGCTAGATTGGTAGTCAAGGGATTCAGTCAGAGAAAATGCATTGATTTTGATGAGATCTTTTCTCCAGTTATAAAGATGTCATTCATTCGTGTGGTTCTTAGTTTAGCAACTAGTCTTGACTTAGAGGTTGAGCAAATATATGTGAACACTGTTTTCCTTCATGGTGATTCGGAAGAAGAGATTTACATGGAGCAGCCAGAGGGTTTCAAGGTGAAAGGAAAAGATGATTACGTATGCAGATTGAAGAAAAGTCTTTATGGCTTGAAACAAGCACCGAGACAGTGGTGTAAGAAGTTTGAGTCAATTATGGCAGAGCAAGGCTACAAGAAAACTACTTCTGACCATTGTGTTTTTGTTCAGAAATTTTCTGATGATGACTTTATTTTTCTTTTGCTCTATGTTGATAACATGTTAATTGTTGGTAGGAATGCTTCTACGATTAACAGGTTGAAGAAGCAGTTGAGCAAATCTTTTGCCATGAAGGACTTGGGGCCAGCAAAATAGATTCTTAGCATAAGATTCATTTGAGATAGGTATGCCAAGAAGTTGTGGTTATCACAAGAAAAGAAAATAGAAAAAGTGCTTCAAAGATTCAAGATGGACAGCTAAAGTGGCTAGCTCTCCTTGTGCTACTCACTTCAGACTGAGCACTAAGCAGAGCCCTTCTACTAATAAAGAGAAGGAAAACATGAAAAGAGTTCTATTTGCCTCAACAGTGGGAAGTTTGATGTATGCCATGGTTTGCACAAGGCTAGACATAGCTCACGCAGTTAGCATAGTTAGTTGTTTCCTCTCAAATCCAGGAAGAGAGCATTGGAATGCGATCAAGTGGATTATAAGGTATCTTCGAGGCACTTCAAATTTGAGACTTTGTTTTGGAAGTGAAAAACCTTTGTTGGTTGGCTACACATATGCAGATATGGCCGAGGATGTTGATTTCCGTAAATCTACTTCGAGTTACTTGATCACTTTCTCAGGTGGAGCCGTAGCTTGGCAATCAAGATTATAGAAATGTATTGCACTTCTACCACTGAGGCAGAGTTCATTGCAGCAACGGAAGCCTGCAAAGAATTGTTATGGATGAAGAGGTTTGTGCAGGAGCTTGGCTTCAAACAAATGCAGTATGTGTTGTTTTGCAATAGTCAAAGTGTTATCCACCTTAGTAAGAATTTTACTTTTCATGCTAGATCAAAGCATATTGATGTGAGGTATCATAGGATAAGAGATGTTTTAAATTCCAAGTCGCTAGAAATTGAAAAAATCCATACTGGTCATAATGGCTCTGATATGTTGACGAAAGCTTTATCAAGGGAAAAGCTTGAGGTTTGTCGTTCGATCGCCGGGATGCAAATCCATAGTCGGGAGGGCGAGATTTGTTGGGTTGGGTTTCCCTCCATGTTGAGGATGGCCCAAAGTTCATCTTTTTTTGAGTGAAGCCCATATGGATTAAATCCCATATGGAGTAAGGGCATTTCAATCATTTTGCCCATTATATGTTAAATGAGATTTTTTCCTCATTCGGTCTCAAGATGTGAGATTTAAGAAAGAGAGAGGAGAGGAGAAAATTCTGGGTTTTTGGAGGCACTGTATAGTCATCATCAAGAGCTATGATCGGATTGTCATTCGTCATCCGATTGAGCTGAAAATTTGACAGCAGGTTCACAACATATGGTTCTTCATTCTGAACGGTGTGATTGACATTTGAAGTCATCTAACTCAGTTCTGCAGAACCGTCTTTGCTGCCTCTGTTTTGGTGAGATCTCTTCAATTTTCTCTTTTTTGGAATTAATCTTGTTTATGATATTTGCCAAGAATATATTGTTCTTGATGATTGGTATTGTTGTATGCCTCTAGGTTTAACTAGAGAAGACTCTTGTATATTCCCATTATTTGATGATAGTAGAAGCTTTGGGTGGAGTACAATCCCATGGTTTTTACTCCTTACTTTGGGGAGGTTTTCTACGTAAAAAAATTGGTGGTGTTTATATGCGTGTTTGTGGAGCGTTTGGTTGTTGATTTGAGAGCTTAATAATTGCCATTAATGTGTTTGATATATTGTTCTCTACTTAATTACTTCCTATTAAGTTTACTCAAGAGAAGAAGAATTGTTTTGTTCCGTTGTGCTTGTTGATCGAGAATTGCTCGGTTGGTTTTTCTTCCCAACGTTTGTTTCGTTCATGTCTATCATGAAGCAAATCATATAGGATATTCATTGCACAACTTGGGTGCAATTTACCTGATCTTGTAGCTTCTGAGTCCCTACTTTATAATGTGTATTTTTACTGATCTTGTAGTTTCTGAGTCCCTACTTAATAATGTGTATTTTTTTGTGCTTTTATTTTTATAACAAAAGTTATTAACATTGTCAAAACTATATATAAAACAAAAAGGCATAATGTTGAGAGAGATACTAGAGGCCAAGTGAAACTCGAGAAATCAAGAGCATAAACAGCTCTAGAAAATCAAAAGAGTAGTCAAAACCCATATCAATAGAGTAGATTGTCCACCTACAAATCCGAGTCAGAGTACTAGATCGATGATTCGGAATCGGTCCAAAAGCACGATCCAAAAAAAAACTAAAGAATAGACGAAATTAAATAAATTTAGATGGAGAGAGGATGGGGGGAGAGAGAGAGAGGAGACAGAGAAAAACTTTGAAGAAAGAACATCAAGCTGACTTTATTTTAGCTTTTTCTCTTATAAACTTTATCTTGAAAATATGCACGAAACACTGGTATATGCCCTTCTTTTCTCTCTCTCTAGAAAAGTTTACTCTACAAAAAGTAGAAGTACAAAGTACAGGAGGCAGGCCTTTGAATATGAGCCCACGCATAACCTTTTTTTAGTGAGAGAAAGGCCACACCTTTTTAGCTAGAGAAAGACGCACTTTTCTATCACCATATTTAATTGAGTTTTTGTATCTTTTTAGACATCCGAGATTTAAGTATGGACATTATAGATATATATGCCCCATATACACCAAACCTGCACCTCCTTTCCTCTTCACGAATCTGGTTTCCTCTTCACAAATCGACCCTGAAAATCATGCAACAACATCAAAGTTATGACTGGGAAGAGGGAGGGAGTTAGAGAGAGAAGTCAAGATGATAACAGTAACCGGCCCGTTGACCCGACATACCAGGCTAGGCAGGCAGATCTCGGCTGGTAAAAAGTTGAAAGGTTGGCAAAAAATAAAAATAATCTAAAAATAAATATGCATGACCAAAATACTTTCCAACTTTACCAAAATGATAAAAATAAATAAAAGACACATCACAAACAGAACCCTTTTTTCTTGGAGTTTTTCAAACTTGAGAGAGAAAAGGAGAAGAAACAAAGACACATCACAAACAGAACCCTTTTTTCTTGGAGTTTTTCAAACTTGAGAGAGAAAAGGAGAAGAAACACATACACATAGAGAGAGAGAGAGGGGGTTAAAGAGAGAGAGAGAGGGGGTTAAAGAGAGAGAGAGAATGGGTTAAAGAGAGAGAGAGAGAGACCTTCATGCGCGGGCGCTTCTCTGCATTGAGCTTCCTGACCTCGTAGCGAATCCTCTTGGAGAAAAGCCTGGTCTGCCTCTTCTCCTTGTACCTCATCACTCTCGCCTCCCTTTGCTCCATTCTCTCTCCTCTTTCTCTCTCTACCCCATCCTCCGCTCCGCTACAGCCATCATCAGGCACTCTCCACAGCTTCACCATCCCCGCATCCATCCACCCCTGCTCAATATGCAACAGGGCCTTGTTAGTGCCTTAAAAATCAATCGATTCTCTCTCTCTCTCTCTCTCTCTCTCTCTCTCTCTAAAATCAATCAATTCTCTCTCTCTCTCTCTCTCTAAAATTAATCAATTCTCTCTATCTCTCTCTCTGCGCCAAATAAACAGTAGGGCCTTGTGAAGGGTTTTAAAAAGCAGTACTTCACAGTTGACACCTTCATTTAACAGAGAGAGAGAGAGAGAGAGAGTACAGCCTAATCGTGGCGTGTTTGAATAAGAATTAATCTAATAAGAGATAAATTATCTTATATGTAATCAATAAACTACATGAAGTTAATATAATAGGCATGATATTATTTTCTTAGCTAATTAGGACATAATTTGTATTTTATATATAGCTTTGTTCAATTATTATTATTTTTTGGCAATGTCCAGCAATTTTTAGTTTTTTAGCTATATATAATATTCAACAAGTCACTTGGAATAAATTAAATTAGTTATTCAAAAGGGTGTGGTGTGCATAAGGTTGCAACCCTCTAAACTTTGTCATGAGATGTAATTTAGTATCGAAAACTATACAATAATCTATTTTTATCCTTAACTATAACATTTTTCTATCGAAAACTATACAATAATCTATTTTTATCCTTAACTATAACATTTTTAGATTGAGAAAGTACCAATTTTGAAAACAGATCTTATGCCCCAAATTAAATTTTTTTATCAAAAGTGAAATCATCCCATTTCAAACTTGAAACCGAAATCAATACTTATTTTTTTTAGGTACATATGTAGAGAGATGTAGAGAGAGAGGATATCCCACTTCAATATTCTCAATAGAATGAGACCACCTTTTTCAAGCCTGGTGCCCCATTTCTTGTTTTTAGATAGAAGAGACTTAGAGAATATACCCGAACTCAATTCAATTTGTTAATTGAAATTATTATGAAAAAAAAATCATTACAGCAGACTGACTAATTAGAAAATTGGCGTAGCCGGCTCTAATTAATTTAAAAAATGGGAAGAATGGCACATCACCACAATTCAGATAGCCTATCTCAATTAAGTGAGAAAAAAATTTGAAGATAATATTGATGATGAAATCCTCACACTCTAATTTAGAGAAAGATTACTCCCAATTTAATATCCCAAACCAAGAACCCCAGCTGAATTTCAATAAAGTAATGAACAAATCTCATTATACAAGTCATTACCATAATAATACTCACATTTGGCTGTTCTTGAGGCACAGTTTGAGGCCCCTCCCCCTCTATATACAGAGACCCCTTATCAGACCAAGCATTCAAAATCTCCTCATAATCAAGCTTCAAACAAAGTCCCTGATTCACCTCTTCATCTCCCCATGGTTTACAAAAAACCCATTTCTCTTCTCTCTCCTCACTCCTCTTCCTCAAAGCTGTGGCCTCCAAATCCTTACCCCCCATGGTCTCTGTAAAATCGAAGGTTTCCTGGTTTGGGCAGTCTCCGCCTGAAATTTCGCCAGAGAATAAGCTGCTCATCGCCGTTTCCTCGCTGGAAAAAGAGGGCTCTGGTTCTAAGAGCCAAGCCACGTTGTCTTCTAAATTGGGAGAAGAGGAGGTGGGTTCATCTTGGTTGATTTCAGGGTGGAGAGGGAAGAGATGCAGTGGTGAGTCCGGTGGGTTTGGCGAGTGGGTTCGGTCCAGGCTCAGGAATTTCGGCTTTCGGGTTTTGGATCGAGCCTTTCGGGCTTGTGGGAGTGGTCTTTGGCATGGGTCTGGGTCTGGGTCTGGGTATGGGTCTGGGTGGGGGAGTGGAGGGGAGAGAGCAGGCATGGTGGTGGGTTGGATCTCTCTCTCTGGTTCCTCCTCACTCAGCTTCTCTCTCTGGTTTCCTCCTTTCTCCCTCAATCTCTCTCTCTCTCTCTCTCTCTCTTTCGCTCTCTCTCTGGTTTCCTCCTTTCTCTCTCTCTCTCTCTGGTTTCGTCCTTTCTCCCTCAATCTCTATCTCTCTCTCTCTGGTTCGCAATGTTGCAACACAATTTCTCTCTCGTGGTGACTGCGAATTTTCTCTCTCTAGGTTCCTCCTCTCTCTCTCTAAATTATAGTGCGGTATTCCGCTCCCCCTCTCTCTCTCTCTAAATTATAATGCGGTATTCCTCTCTTTCTTTCTCTCTCTTAGTCACCACTGCACGCTCACTCTCGTCTCTTCCAAGATATTTAGGGGACTTTTACAAGTACTTGATCACAGTTTTCTTTTACTTTTGCGTCCAATTGCACCGGTTAAATATGACAATGACAGTGGGAGTCCTTGTTCCTTTTAAGTAAATTTATTAAAGCGTGCGGTTTGTACAGAGCCGAGGCGATAAACAATCAAAGTAAAGCGCACCTTCAAATAGTGCCGAAAAATTTAGAATTTAAGGAAAATTGTTTCATGAAGCATGACTATATATGTGGTCCAAAAAATATACAGCATCCATCTTAAAAGATGGATGCCAAGTAGGTGTTCTATCTAAAAACAATGGAAACTAACGATGCAAATGTTTTCTTACTGAAATTATTATTTTTAGTTTTTAAAATTTATGTATTTTTTCATATTCATGATGAGCATGTTATAGATTACATGTCCTTGAAAACGGAGTTCAAAAATCCGTCTTGAAAATAGATTTATTAATAGGCCCGTATTTCTACATATGCGGGCCTGGCCTCATAGAAACCGAGTCCGGAATTTAAAGCTTAAATAGTATAGATCGAGGAAATCTATGGAAACATGAAAATCTTGAAAATTGATGGCCCAAAAATGCATTACAAGATGCACTATTTTCAAATCTTGAAATCCATTTTTTTCTAAGGCTCATGCATCTTGATGTTAAGATGATCAATTTAAGAATATTTGGACATCAAAACAACCTCTTCTAGTAAAATTTTTTAGGTGGGCTCTAATTTGATTGTTTAGAGCCTCAGCTCTATTTAAACTTTTTCCTTTATTAAAACATATCGTATTTTTTATATGTTTAGCATTTTATGTTTTTCTAATGTTCCAACTTTAAACTCTATATCATGTGTATTTTGATATATATCTTGAAATTAAATCAAAATAGGTAAGTAATATGTTAAATAGTTTATATTTTAAATTTACTTTAACAAATTTCCATACTTGAGTTAATAAAGGTTCATTTCCCTCAATAATAACAATAATTAAAATGTTGGAAGTCTTTACGCATAGAATGTACTCTTTCTACACTCCTTTGAATAAGGATTTTACTACTTCTTCTTTGTTTGTTACAGTTTTGAATCTTTCCTTCAATATTTTTATTGATTTTCTTACTCATTTTATTTTTCTTAAATCATGAAATCTCGAATTGTAGGAGCTTCCAAAGTGGTTGTTGACATGAACACATTTTTTAAAAGATATATGATTATTTTTCGGTTGTGATTTATATAAGGCTATATCGTGACGTTAGTTGGATGTCATGGATTTGATAGGTTATTTAAGACAATATAAAAAAAGTCACACATTTTTGGAACAACATCAAATCTATACCATTCAAATAAATGGACAATGAAAATTAATACATCCTTACTGCTACAACTAAGATGGCACCCACCCTTATATAGACTATTTCTTTATCTTAAAATGATAATGCAGTTACAACTCATGTGGTATCATCACCCAATTAATTATTTTATGATGGAGGAAGAGCATGCGTTACTGGTAAAATTATAACCATCTTAACACTAACTACAACCTCCATCACCATTCAACACAATGATGCAACAACAACAACCTCGTGGTCCAAAATACTTAGGAAAAATATTATAAAAGGGTTCAAATTATTTTATAAAATCAATAAGATCTCATTGCACATTGCAAGGTTACTTTTAAAGTTTATTTTGAAAAGATACCTCCTTAAAAAAGTTTCACATTACTCATGTTCAAGAAATCGTCCACAAATACCGGTACTTTGGTAAATTGACCGGATGAACTAGCTCGATCTGAATTATGAAAATACACCTTTGTTGTCATCGTTGAGAACAAAAAACTATCGAATAATGGAAATACCTTTTTTCCATATTATCGACCCTAAACAACATGAGGCATTTTAATTATTCAATAGTTATTTGTTCTCAACTTTGAACAATCAAAGAGTATTTTTTAATTTGGTTTGAGTCATTAAGTTGGCCAAATTATCAAAATACCCACACAGGATTTTCAACCTTAAATATAAGTAATTTGATAAATTTTAAACAAAAGTTCTGAAGACATACCTTCAATGAGACTTAAGAAATAGACAAGTATGTAATGATGCTGAATAAGTCATTTTTTTTTTTTTAGCCCCTCAATGAACCAGTAAGAAATCTAAAGCTCTTTATCAATATTTTCTTTTTGTTTTTTAAATATGAAGTGAGAGGTATAAATGGACATGCAATGAATTTGTATATTTATTGAGGACATCAGGTCATCTTGACTTGAACAGAATGTGCCCAAGTTTATCAATTTGAAACAGTCATCCTGATTGGCCATGTGGCGTGATTCTATTGGAAGATTTCTTGTTATCCGGATTTCCTTCTGGGATGGAGGCGGCTTGCTTGGCTCCTTCCATCTCTAAATGGCTCGGCTCAGTGAGCCGATCGAACAAAACTTACTCTAAATTTGGGGAAAAAAAATCTTTGATTTTTAAGAAGGGAAAAGTATATATAGAGCCTAGGCTCTAAACAAGAGCCTACCTCAAAACTTTCACAAAAAGTGGTACTTTTGATACTCAAATATCATCAAATTGATCATCTCGACATCAAGATGCATGAATATGAGAAACAACAGATTTCAAGTTTTAGAAATAATGTATCTTTTAACACATTTTTGAACCGTTATTTTTCAAGATTTTCAAGTTTTCATATATTGGCTCGATCTACACTATTTTTGAAGTTTTGAATTTTATAGCTAACGATAAAAATATAATTTAAGGCTATTACAAAATTTTCCAATATTAAAACCATATTTCTCGACACTATTTGAAGGTGGGCTCTAATTTGATTATTTAGCGCCTCAACTCTATACCAACCGCTACCTTCTAAGAATCCACAAAATACTATTAATATAACAACAACAATGTTCCAATTTTGAATTTCGGGCCTAAATTTTGGTAATTTCAAATGAAATGCATAAAACAATGGTTCAAATATTGCAAAATTTAACTCTCTTACTTTCTCAAATTTAAAAAGAAAAAGTTTATATAAGATCGTCACCTTAAAATGTAGAATTAAGATGCACTTCAAAACTCTATCGGAAAAAGTTATTTTGATATTAGAAAACCCTCTAATTGATCATCTCAACATCGATGTATGAGTACGTCAAAAAATAAAGATTTCGAATCCCAGCCTTATACAAAGCACATCCAAATTAAAACTATGGCATTACATTACGATAATATATACTATGAGACCATTTACCATTGAAACAAAGAGGCCACAATTACCTATAATCATCCGATATGAAATCCGACAATTTATATGTGTTTAAGAGCTCAATAAAATATTTTTTGAACTTTGAGCCTAACCAATGGAATAAAGGTAGCCGCTCAATTTCATTTCCAATTGTCAAAATTACTTGTGACCTCCATGCACCAAAAATAAATGGTCTTATTGTATACTTTTCTTTACACACTATACCTCCAAAAAAAATAAGAAATTAAGGTGATAATAAAAAGGATTTGGTTGGGACCTACGATTTGTACCCAATTTTGTTTGAATCAAATTTTGAACCTGCTCAGTCTTGCTTTGTGACCAAAAGTTGTAAACCACTTAATTGACTTACTTAGGTGCCTTTAAATCCAGAAGGAAAAAAGAATTAAATTTTTTTATTAGGATATTGTGACTGCTCTAGTAATTTAATGACATTTCCCTTATTTGTGATTATGACTTTGCTAAATACTTGACAATTGGTCTAAAATCCTGAAAATTTACCTATTTTTTGGTGCCCATTTGTGTTGATAACTCAATTTGACTTAATGAAAAAAATAGAAATATTCATAACATTTTATTAGTTAATTCAATTTTTAGTTAGCGGATTACAATGTGAGAGTGAGAGGGACTGGTTAATTCCTACAATTAGTCATTACACAAGCACAAAGTAGTCGTTCTCACTTTTATTGTGACGCAACCCATGACACCTTTGCTTCCCTGTAAGCATAAGCAGCCTCCTCTTCGACTTCATCTATGACTCTCTAATGCACAACTATATATCTCTTTTCTTTTTATTTACTACTTAATCAAAATAAAAGAATAGGAAAATTTATCAAAATTCATATGAGAGATCCGCTATCTGTTTTTTTTTTTTTGGGTAAGTAATCCACTATCTAACATTTTGCATATATCTTTTGTTTTAATTTTAAAATACCCATCAAAACACACATGAACATGATTTGGAATAATTAGAAAAGGGTAAAATTATGTACCCAAAAAAGAAAAGATAAATTATTAAATTGTAAAAAAGTTAGGCGTGTTTTAATAACCTTCTCTAAAAAGTAAATAATTTTCAAAATTTGGTATCCATCTCTTTCTTCTTTCTTCTTTCTTCTTTCTTCTCCTTGCTTTTCCATATTATTTTTTCAAAAATATTATGAAACTTCCCTTGACTCTGCTTTTTAAACATCCTCCCTCTCACAAACGCCAATATTATTTTTGCATTTTTCCTCCAGTCAAAAAGTTAATAAATTTATGACCAAAACACCCCTCTCTACCTTGTACCCACGTCTTCATAGCACCAATCTGGTATAAAATATTGTTAGTCCGGCATGAAATATTATCAGTTCGGTTGTATTTTATGTTGAACCAACAGTATGAAATCAATGTCCTAGACCGGCCTCATTTTCGGTCAGGCACCAAAAAAAAAAAAGGTGATGTAAATAAGGGTCATATGAGGGTATTTTGGTAAAAAAAAATACTTTTTAACTTGGGGGTAGTAGCAAAAAAATAGAGTATTTGGGTTCATAGAATGGTATCAAAAGTGTTGGAGAGGATGACACGTAAAAAGTTTCCACATTAGGGGGTTTTAATAATTTTCTCTAATTTTTTTCCCCTCTTACCATATTAATGTTTTTCCTTTTTATTTATGGATAGGGAAGTTAGGTTTGATCCCACAACCTCAAGGTTGCTGCAACAACTACCCTTAAACTAAATCTACACTTTCTTTTTTTTTTTCTTTCTTTCTTCCTTTTTTTTTTTTTTTTCCTTTTTTTTTTGAGTTTACCTTTCAAATGATATATTAACTCAAACACAATGGGTACTAAAAAAAAGAAAATGAGAGTGCTAAGATCAAATTCATATTAAGAGACAAAAAATAAATTAATTATTGGGAAACAACTATCATTGATTGCAATGGAAATATTGGAGAGACATAGTGGAATACAAAATTCAAATTTTAGAAAAAGAAAAGAATAAGAAATTTAGCAAAAACTCTAGTAAAATTTCATCCCACAACCTCAAGGTTACTGCAACCTCTTAACTGAATCTACCTTCCTTTTTCTTTTTCTTTTTTTTGAGTTTACCATTCAAATGATATATGAACTCAAACCCAATGGGTAATAAAAAAAGAAAATGAGAGTGCTAAGATCAAATTTATATTAACAGATAAAATAAATAAATTAAATTGGGAAACAGCTATCATTGATTGCAATGGAACTATTAAAGAGACATAATGGGAGACAAAATTTAAAATTTAGAGAAAAAAAAAAAGAAAATTAGCCAAAACTCTAGTAAAATTTGAAGGGAGAGAACATTCAAATTTTAGACCAAAAAAAAAAGCTATAATATGAAGGGTTGATTAAGCCGAGCTGAGCTATGAGAGAAGGTAAGAAGAAGGTGGGGTCCCACAACAAGACAATGGCTATGACAGAGATGGTTGGAAAAGCGAAAAAAGTGAGCTTAAGAAAATGACAAATGGGTCCCACCTGGACACCTTTTAACACTTTTTGGGCCCACATTTTGTATTGGTCCGCGTGGACGATTGACACCTTTTACCAGAAATTAAATGGTGGCCTTTTTTTTTATAGGCAAAATCCCCACGTTGTTAATTTCCCCCTAAATTCTATTTATATACATGGAAATTCCTCAAATTTGAGGTTGATGCATTGTTTATGAATAGGGATGGTCTACCGAGAGAGTACACAGAGGTCACGATCATTTATATCTCTCGAAATGCGGTTCGTATAAGATTGGTGACTCACATGTAGAAAATATGAACCCCTTGATAATTTATTTTTTTAAAAAAAATTGATCCTAATTTTTTAGGAAATATGTAATATTTGACGTGTACGTTGTTAATATGTAAAAATAAATAAATTTTAAAAACTAAAAATGATATGTTTTTGGAGAAAAATTTTGAATTGTTGATTATACTTTTTCTTTGGAGGACTATTACTTGAGGGACTCGATTTTGGTGGATGGTGTAGATCTCTAGCCCGTACAGTAACAGGTGTGGGCTTTGCCATGCCAAACAATTTTCTATTTCAAAATGGGTGGTTCTAAAAATGTCTTTGAATGAACACCAAGTTCCCAATAAAAATTCTTAGTGTTCGCGACTCTCTCCAAACCATCAAATTTGACATCTAATAAGTGCGAATAATTGTGACTCTTAAAAAAAATTCTCATACTTTGCGACTCTCTCCAAGCCATCGAATTTGACATCTAATAAGTGAGAATAATTGTGACCTCCATGTATAAAAGATATATCGTCTCTTTTGTAGATAATCCCTTATTAATATTATTAAGGATGTATTTTTTCTTGGGGGTGAGGTTTGTACAAGATGCCCATCTTATACTAAACTCACACTAATGAAAAATATAAAAAAAAAATATTTTCAAAAAAATAAAATGACCAAAATATCCCTAAAATTTTTAAGGGGTATTTTGGTTATTATATTTTATCCAAAAATTATTGTTAATATTTTTTATAAGTGCGCCCCAATGAGAAGATGGCACGTACCAAATTTTAAATTCATAAAATTTGTATTAAAAAAACTAAAAATAAAATACTTTGAGATGTCGGATCTAAGATCAAATGGTGAGTGACTCTCTTGATAAAAAATGGACTGCTGGATGGTAGGGGGAGGATATAACTTCTATGTTGTAGTAGAAGCATAAAAAGATTTCCTTTTTTTATTTATACAAATTATTGATGCGGCGAGATGTTATGCCTTGGAACTAAATTGCCCATGTTTAGGATTAAGAACCCTGAATAGGGGTACTAGATAATTTAGCCCAACTTAAGTGACCCAAGGCGGACGGTGAAACACTTAGTTGTTTATATTTAGCAACATGGAACTCCCAAATAATAGAAAAGGACACGGTTTCTATGCATCCAACCCGCATATTGTAGAAATGCAGGCTTGGCAATAAATATATTTTTTAAATATAATTAGATCCTAATTTTTAGAAAATATATAATCTTTAACATGGAGATCATGAATATGAAAAAAAGACGAACAAACAAACAAACAAACTTGAAAACTAGAAATAATGTTTATATTAAGAAAACATTTGGACTGTTAGTTACAATTATTTTTAGATAGACCACCTATTTGCATCCATTTTTAAGATGGATGCTCTATGCCTCTAGACCGCATATTATAGAAATACGGTCCAGCCTGCATGAAAAAAATTTCCAATAAAACAAACATGTATTTGTTTAGACTTTAGAGTTAGTAATACGAAACTCACTTTTTTTTTAATCGTAAATCCTTATTTAGGGGTGATTCCATTATTTGCTTGGGCCACTTGAGCGGAGCAAAACCACAACACCCCTAATTATTTAAGATTCCTAATCCTAACTAATGTCATTTTTAAAGAATTTTTTTAGTTACCCGAGTAAAATTAATCTTAAAAAGCATCTCTCCCGGTGTTAAATGAGATGATTTGACACCTTAGATAATTTTATATAAAGTAATTTGACCATTTAGGATGCGGTTTGTATAGAGCCTAGGCTCTAAACAATCAAATTAAAACCTGCCTTCAAAAAGTATTGAGAAATGTGATTTCATCATTGGAAATCTTTGTGACAGCTTTAAAATATATTTTCATCTTTATTTATAAAGTTTAAAGCTTAAAAAATAGTATAGAACTACATATCTATAAAAACTTGAAAATTTTGAAAATTGACGGTCCAAAAATTCATTACAAAATACATATTTCCAAAATTTGAAATCCATTTTTTTTCTCATGTCCATGCATCTTGATGTCGAGATGATCAATTTGAGGATATTTGGACATCAAAACAATCTCTTTTAGTAAAATTTTTTAGGTAGGCTCTAATTTGATTGTTTGGAGCCTCGACTCTATATAAACTTTTCTCTTTAATTAATATTTTATCTTTTGAAAAAAAATTGTCTTGGATTTCTCATATATAACGTTTTGTTACTAGCTGAAAAATCCGTGGATCCATGCAAGAACCGGATCAAAATTTTGGTTCCACCGCATATGGTCATATTTTTATAGGACATTATGGATTAGTATTTTTGCATGGGTGGCGATATATATTTTAGGAAAAATTACGCACATATCTATTATAATTTACGTTATTACAAAATTACCGAATTGCTTCCATTATTATTTATTTGTCCATTTTTTTAATGTCATAACGAAAAATTTTAAAAAAATATAATTTTACCCTTTTTCGGTTGTTTAACAACCGAATTCAATGAATTTTAGGTGGTTTAACAACCCAATTTAGGTTTTTGAAAAATAGACAATTCAAAATTTTCAGTTGTTGAATAACGGCATTTTTTTTCATAGGTACTCCCCTTTTTTGGTTGTTAAAGGATCGAATTCAATGAGTTTTCGATTGTTCAACAATCGAAATCCTCTATACCTTTCTTTCACCCACGCTTTACTCATTTTTTCTCTTTAAACTATTCTCGATGTTTATCTATATAGATTTGTCATTGTAGGGAGAGTATGGATAAACATAAGAAAGATTTAAACCCTAACGTATAGGGAGAGAATGGATAAACATAAGAAGAATTTAAACCCACCCAGGTATAAAGAGAGAATGGATAAACATAAGGGAGAGTTTAAAAGTAGAGAAGAGTTTTAAGCCACCAATGTTTTTATCTATTCTCTTTCTATACCTTATATTGGATGGATTTAAACTTTTCCTACCCTTTAAACTCTCTCCTATGTTTATTCCTTCTCTCTCTATATCTTGAGTGGTTTAAACTCTTTTCTATTTTTATATATTCTATCTCCTATGTTTATCCATCCTCTCAATCCATACCTTACGTTTTACACTCTTTCTTATGTTAATCCAAGATTTCAGTTGTTGAACAACCGAAAAAGTGAAAATCCAGAGAGTAAGTAGAGTACCTGCAAAAAAAATATTGATTTTTGAAGAACCAAAAAAATTGGTTTATTCAAAACAAAAAATTTTGAATTTTTTGTTTTTCAAAAACCTAAATTAGCCTGATTTCGGTGGTTGAACAAGCGAAAATCCATTGAATTCAATTGTTCAACAACCAAAAAATGGTAAAATTGCCTTTTTTTAAAAAAAAAAAATTTTGTTATGACATGAAAAAAATGGACATATAGGTAATAATGGATACTATTTGGTAGTTTTGTAATAACGCAAACTATAACGGATATATTTGTAATTTTTCCTATATCTTAAATTGTTAAGGAAAGTAATCATGAAACATTAAGGATACGTTTTCTCTGATGTTTCCTTTACTTTGATTTATTTTTTTTTTCTTTTGGCTCAATTTGTTTAATGAAGAAGTTTACTTAGATCTAAAGAGCAAGTTTATATATCGAAAATTACAATCTAAGCAAGTAAAGCCTCGTCTCATAACTCATTGAAAATTATAATCTAAGCATTGGAAACCTTTATATCGATCATCTTGGCTTGAACATTACAGTTGTGAAAAAAAATTAAGATTTCAAGCTCTAAAAATATTGTATATTGTAAAAAATTCTCTAGACCATCCATTTGGCCCTAAAATAAGTGTTCAAAGATCTATAAGTTCTGTACCTGTTTTTGAGTTTCAAATTTTATTGTCAGTGTTGGAGTTTGATTTTTGAGCCATCATAGAGATTTATGTTTCCGAAAGGACTTTCTGGACAACGATTTGATGTGGGGCTTTATTTTGTTTTCATAAAACCTAGGCCTTATAGAAACTTCATCCTTATATAAAAGATACAAGTAAATATAAAATTTACATTTTACCAAGATAAAATAATGTTTTTTTTTTTTTGTAATTTTTTCAGTGCCCCTCATTTTTAGGATTTTATTTATGAAATATTAGTGTACTCTCTTTTGAATTTCTCATCAATGACTCAATAAAATGAAAATTTTAAAATCTCCCAAATTCCCTTGCCAAAAACTTCATTCTCATGAATTTCTGGATCTCATTAAACCCTATATTTTAATGATAAAAAGTAGGGGAAGATGAAACCCCAAACTAACTGTATACATCTCCTAATTTCTTCCACTATAATCCAAAAAATCATGCTTTTGATGGATTTAAGCTTTTTTACATGCTCGTACATGGATATATATGACCTATAGAAAAGGTACCCAACTTTAGTACAATTTTGGTCTTTTAGTTAGCATCACGAGAAAAGGCCTCAAAACTTTACATAGACATCGTCTATCTCCAAATAATGTGGCACAATAAATAAGCAAATATGAAGAACGTGGTACCCTAAAAAGTTCAAATTTCAAAGTTCAAACAAGGAACATCAAGCACGATTTGAGGATGCACATTAACTAAATCAAATGGTTGTGACTACCCCTAGCTTTAATTATTTCCATTGCTGTTCATCTTCTTTTCTTTTTTTTTGAAATCTTAATGTGGTAGTTGCCATAGACCTGCAAAAGTGATACATATGCGTGTTGTCACTTTAAAATATGGGGAAAAGTTTATATTAGGGTGAGGCCCTAAACCATCAAATTAAGGCCCACCTCAAAAATTCACAAGAAGAGGTTGTTTTGATGCTGAAAAATCCTCAATTCAATCATCTCAACCTCAAGATTTATGGACATGAAAAAAAAAACAGAGTTCAAGTCTTGGATATAGTGCATTCTTGGATATAGTGCATTATCTAGACGGTCAATTTTCAAGTTTTTCATGTGTTCATAGATCTGCTCGATTTTATACTATTTTGAATATTTAAATTTTATAATTAAAAATAAAAATAAATTGTCAGGTCATCATAAAGATTTCTGATATTGAAACAATATATTTTGTCACTATTTGAATGTGCACCTTTTCGTCACTATTTGAATGTGCACCTTACTTTAATTGTTTAGAGCGTCAACCTTAGACAAACCACACCCTAAAAAATGTCACCCGCGTAGTTACACAATACCTGACTGATTTTTAATTGCACAATATACATTAACCTTGATATATAGAGAGTTTCCTGTCGGGACATGACATATCTTTGTCCATAGTGTTAGAAATGTCAATCTTAAAAGGAAAATATCTGGAGAGGCGATCCGGGTCACAAACCGTATTTTCAAGCCTTGATATTAATAATAATTTTTGTAGTGGTATTAAATATAAGTATTTAAAATAAGAAAAAAGTTGATATAAGGTTGCAACCTTAAAATGTAGAATTATACATGCAACCATTGGAGCATGTTGTTTTAATGTTGAAAAACCCTTTAAATGATTATCTCAACATCCAGATATATGAATATAAAAAAAAGATTTCGAGTCTTAAAAATAGTGCATCTTGCAACACACTATCTAGACCGCCCATTTTCAAGATTTTCATATGTTTATAGATCTACTTGATTTTAACCATTTTTGGAGTTTAAAATTTTGTAATTAAATATGAAACTAGATTTTGAGATAATTCTAAGAATCTTTGAAATTACATATTATGATGAATATTGGAGGTACACCTTAATTGAATTGTTGAAAATAAATGTCTAAATTTCTAAAATATGAGAAGTATATACGATATCATTAACACGTCAAACACACAACACATCATAAACACACATGTGAGTGTCACACAACCCATTTATGAGTGGCTGTAGAGAGGGACAGAGGGAGGAGGGGGAGGAAGACAAATAAGGTGTGACAAGACCTAAAAATAAAGAGAAATGAAAGAAGACTACGTATAAGAAAAGTCATTCATCAACTATGTCCAAATAGTGGGTGCAAAATAAGGACCACTTATGGAATGATACCATACAATTACACTAAAAAGAAGCATCATATTCATGAATTTTGAATATGGTTAAGGACGTCTCTCTCATTTCTAATATTCTAGTGTTTATCTTCAAGACTTTAACCATTCAAATTGCATTTTCTTCTCAATATACTTGGAATATCTTCATGCTTATCACTTCTTTTTATAGTTATCCTCTATCTTCTTACCAATTCCACATTCTTCTTTCGATTCATCTTCCAATCTTGCACGAAAATTGTGAAAATGACCCCTTGGGTACACACAACCCAAAAGGGACCCCACCTAGCTCATCAAATACACACCAAAAAACGAAAAACTAATGTTAAAAAATGCCCCCAAAAATATAAATAAATAAAACAAATTCGCAAATCGGCATAGTTAAATGGGAAACTGGGTTACATGGCATTTTTTATGGTTTGTTTGCTAGCACCTCTTACATGTTATTAAGGGTTGGTTGTGTAGAGAATAAAATTCAAGGTTTGAGTAAAAATAAAGGAGTAAAGTATAAAGATTTATCGACAATTGTCTACATCCACATAGCAGCAAACTTCTATTCTATTAATGACAAAGATTAAAGGTAATATACAAGTTGAGAGATAACTAAAGGGTTTTTATTGCTCCCTTTACTTTGTTCTTGCTCGAGAAACCTAAGGAACAAAAGAGTGAAGGTTTTCCTTTTTCTTTCCTCCTCCTTTCTTGAGAAAGGTCTTCCCTTTTTACTTGAGAAAGGTCAAATGGAATTGAAAGGGGGCCTTACACAATCCTTGCTGCCAATTGTCTACCATTTTTAAGTAATTATATGACATGCTACTTTACATTTCATTCCTTGCTGCCAATTGTCTACCATTCATTATTTTCCAACTATCTTGATCTCTTCAGACGATATCTCTTCCTCTTTCAAGATAATAAATTAGTTTAAGGTTATGGGACTCGGCCAAGTCCACTCGAACGCGGCTGAGAGTTGGGACGAGTTCCACAGGGACTTGTCCCATTGTTATAACGAAGGTAAAAAATACAGAAAAAAATGCAAATAAATAGAAAACATGCCTTTTTAATTAGAATTACGTTTTGAAAAAAGTTTACATAAGGTTGCAACCTTAAAATGTAGAATTACAAATGCACCTAAAAAATCCATCATGAAAATTTGTTTAATGTTGAAAAAACCCTCTGATTGATCATCTCGACATCGAGATGTATGAATATGAAAGAAAAAATTTTGAGTCTCATAAATAGTGCATCTTGCAATACATTATCTAGACCGTCCATTTTCAAGATTTTATATGTTTATATATCTGCTTGATTTTAACCATTTTTGGAGTTTAAAATTTAATAATTAGATATAAAAATAGATTTTGAGATAATCTTGAGAATCTTTTCACCAAAATTATATGTTGTGATAAAATTTGGAGGTGCGTCTTAATTGGATTGTTTAAGGATGCAACCTTATAGAAACCACACCCTTAAGTTTTAAATGATTTTATGATTTGAGATATTTCATATTTTGTCACTTTTTTATGTTTTTCTATAAGGTAGTTCTGATGTTGGAAACCTTACTATAAAATAAAAACCTACGTTCAATCCCAAGTGTGAAATTTAAGATTCCAAAACAAGATGCAAGTCGACTAGATCTAAAATTTGGAAAATAGACGGTCCAAAAAACATGTTACTCGAGACATTATTTTTAGGATTTGAATTCTTTTTTTTATTCATATCCATACATTCCGAAGTTAAAATGATTAATTAAAAGGTTTTTCGAACTCAAAACACTATTTTGTACTATATTTTTTGATGTGCACCTTACTTATATAGCATTATAATCCGAAGTATTCAGCATCATACAGAGGCCCCAGCTATTGGAAAGCATATCCCCATAGAGGCATCAATAATTGAACAATGTGTACAGTGTCAAGCAAGACTATGAGCTTGAGGCAGAGGAGGACCCAAATATATCTAATCGACGTGTGCTTGTTTGGGCCTTGCAGGACCAATTTCAACAATTGGAACCATTGGCTTCCCTCAATTAAACCCATATGTTTACCACACATAAGGGACAGAGATTAAAGGAAGTTGAAATATAGAAGTTGAGAGATGACTACCGGGCTTTTATTTCTCATTTTTTCTTTATTCTTGCTTGAGAAACCTAAGGAACAGAAGAGTGAAGATAATATAGAAGTTGAATTTTTTTTTTTTTTTTTTCCTTGTTTTTCTTACTTACTGCTTGAGAAAGGTATGATGGAATTTGTTACAAGATGCGTTATTTTAATTATTTGATTTTTTTTTTCTTTATATCCATATAACTCAAAGTCAAGATGATCAATTAGAAGGTTTTACTACTCCAAAACACTATTTTCTACCAGATTTTTTATATGCACCTTACTTCTATAGTATAAACTTCCAACCTTATGTAAACTTTTTCGTTTTCTAAAACATTGAAATTTTATCTTTTAAAGGAAAATGAGCCCTATCAAAATAATTAAATTCTCACCTCATAACTCATCAAAAATTACAAGTCAAGTATTGGAAAACCTTCATATCAATCATCTTGATTTGAACATTATGCTTGCGGAAAAAAAAAAAGGATTTCGCGCTCTAAAAATAGTGTATATTGTAACAAATTGTCAAGACCTTTCATTTTGCTTAAAAATAAGTGTTCACGGATCTACAAAATTTGTAACACTTTTTTAATTTCAAATTTTATTGTCGGTGTTGGAAATTGATTTTAGAGCCATCATAAAAAAATTTCATCGCCGAAAGTACTTTCCCGATGAGGATTTGCACTGAGGCTTTTCTTTTCTTTTTTTCATAAAGCCTAGGCCTTATAGAAAACTTCATCTATATTTAAATCAAAAAATTTTATACTTTATCTTTTGTAGCTTTTTTTTCATCCTTTTAGACTTGTAATGTTTTCTCTTACCTTTTTTATTGTTTCTTAGTTTTAGCTATTTTCAATTTTTGTTCTTCTATTTTATTTTATTGGGTTGCATGTAAGCCCGTCGAGTCGACACTGACTCGGCCGACTAAATTCCATGTCGATGGGGCGAGTACCTTGGCCGAGTCGATTTCCATAACATTGGTTCCTCCATCAAGACTATCTCCCAAGTTCTCTTCTTGATCTCTCATCACTTTCTCGAGCAATGTCATCTGAAGACCATCAATTAAACTCCAATAATGGATCAATGTCATCTCCAGCAATGCCAAAACATTTTTTTGGATAAAAAAAAAAAAAAAAAATTAAACTTCAATAATGGAGCACATACTATGGCTTTGACTTTCCTAGCTTCTACTCTCAAACCATCACAAACCGTGAGTGTTATATTTTTGGAAGGGAACTACAGGTTGCTATTTATTAGGCTTATTTTGATGGCTCTCTCTGAGAGAAAACAAGGAAAGAAAGAATAAAAAACCAAAAAAATAAACAAACAACAGACTCTTCTTTGAGGTGCTCATTTGGTGAAGCAACGATCTTCTAATTTAACATGGCTATTGAAACACCATTTAAGCTCCAATTGGCTGCATTCTTTTTAGAATAACTTCCCCAAAAGAAATATGGGACCACCTTAAAAAAAAAAAAAAAATTGATGTTAACTTATATCTTTTCATTTATATCATAAAAATTAGAATTTCAAGGCAATCTATCTAGTGCATACTTATGTTTGAGGTGCTACAACCACTTCTTGATTGTTTGGTTTTCATTATTTTGTTATAATTGTTAATGATTATTCAAAATGCACATGGATATATATAATGCATAGAACAAGTGAGGTCCTTCAAGATGGTCAAAGTTTCTTTGATATTATCATCATCATCATAATTGTTTTCCAATTAACTGGGTTCGGCTACATGAATCTTAGTTTACCATTATGCTCTATTAAAGGTCATATCATCAGTGGACCCTATATATTTTCTCACTATTTCCATTCATGTACTTTTGGACCTATCTCAAAGTCTCTTCAATATGAATCTACTTAAACTTAAAAGAAACTTGGAGGTGAAATTTCATTGGTGAATACACCTTTAATGTATTTCAAAGTTTTTCTCTCCTCTCATGGTATTATACACCAATTTACTTCTTGTGATATTCCTTTACAAATTGATGTTGCTAAGAGAAGAATCAACATCTTCTTAAGGATACTCAATCACATCTGTTTTATGCTCCTCGATTTTTTGCTAAAGATGATCTTTACGCTTCTTACCTTGTAAAAACTTACCGAACCATGTTTTGTCAGATCGCTCGCACTTGAGCCTCATAATCTTTGCTTAATTGGAAGTGGCATGTTCTTAGCTGATCAGCACAAAATAAGCTTGAACCACAAGCTGTTGGATGTATGTTTCTTGGGTATGTTCTTCATCAGAAATGTTATCAGTGTTATAATGTTAGACATCACAAATTCTATGTCTCGGAATGTCACCTTTCATGAAGATTGCCCTTATTTTTCCCCTGAAGATTCACCCCAAGAGAAGAACTTGTATCCTATGTTCGCATCTAAAAGTTCATTCTTCCTCTTCTTTTCTTCTGACTTCTCACCTTCAATCCCTTGACCACTTCCTCTTGAAGTTCCACCTTCTACCCTCAATGTTGTACAAGAACAAGAAAAAATAACAAGCCCTTCGCTCGCATCAGGAACAGTGTCGCCCTCTGACATGCAATGTCTGTGCATCCTGCTCATGATTGGCCTTTTTAGAGGACCTCATCTCAAAGTTCTTCGTCCAAGTGAACAATATGTTCTTATGAAACCTTTTCATCCTCTTGTAAAGCATATCAACCCTTTTATTTTCTACTCAGTAACCCAATTCTTATTAAGAGGCCACACAGATTTCATTGAATTGATGCTATGCATATCTGAGTGACTTAAATGAGAAATAAACTTGGTCCGAATGGGTTCATAACAAATTAAAAGGAATCCAGAGGGACAAAATGAGAGATAAACGGCTCGCATTGTTGCCAAAGGTTACTCTGAATTTTACAAAATTGAATATATAGATAAATTCTGCCATATTACTAAGATTCAAACTATGAAAATTGTTCGTGTTCGAGTCACTCTCAAACAGTCGTCTCTTTCCTAGCTTGATGCTAGGAAAGCTTTCCTTCGGTGGTCTAGTTGATGGAGTGTACGCAAAACTCGTGTTTGGGCCATCAAATCAATTTCTTTCGCGTAAACTTTGCAAACTCAACAAAACCATCTATGGCTTGAATAAACATATAGTTGTTGGTTTGAAAATTTTGGCAGTTACTTATATTTTCTGGCATCAAGAGAGGTCCAGTGGATTTATTTTCATTTAGTTTCAAATCTGCATTAGGCAGTATTGTGTTGTTGGTCTATACAGATGATATTGGGAGGTATTGGGAGATTAAATAAGCCTTTAGTTTGCTAGTTTGACGTGAAAGATCTCAGATACTCGAATCATTTTCGTAGACTAGAGGTTATAAAGTCCAAGAAATTCCCATTTCGCATTAAAAGATGCATTAGATTATCTAAAGAGAATCAGCCATTGATGCTCCTATTGAGCAAAATCACAATCTAACAGTTAGTGAAGTTGAGCCATTCAATGAGGTCCCCTCTTATAGAAGAGCTATTGGAAGTCTCATTTACCATATGCTATGCAGTAGGAATTCGTAGTAGGTCGCAGATGAACCTACCGAACATCATATGGATTCAATTCACAGAGTGCTTATAAATATCAAGAACAAACCTCAAAAAGGGCATTCCACTATCTTCATCTTCTTCTTTACATCCATCTGATTATGTGGATGCAGAATGGGCCGGTACTTTGGAAGATTAGAAATCCGCTACAAGTTTTTGCATGTTTCTGAAAACCAATCTTGTAACTTCTCATAAGAAATCAGAAATACTTCTCAGAAGCTAGATATCATGCACTGTCCACTGCAAATTCTCAGAAGCTAGATATCATTTACTCTCCCTCCATTGCCTCGAATCCCTTCTTCCATGAAAGGACCAAATACTTTAAAATAGATTGCCAATTTAGTCACATCCCAACTGCAAATTGTAGAATTATTCACTGAGAACTGTAGTAGAAATAGATATCATTTCTTTCTTAACAAGCATTTGATGCCTCAACTACCTGAATTTAAATCGAACCGTCAATAATGATTGTGACCTCTTTGTATAAAAATTAAATGGTCTCATTGGTTATATTTCCAATTGTAAATTGTGTTAATTGACCTTAATCAACTTTAATGAAAAAAATGACTTTGACATAAAAAGTCCCTACACATACATCAAAGTGGAGAATCTAGATTATCTGTTGGAAGGGAATTTGATTTGAGGCGTTATACAATTCTACTTCATAATTTGCTTCTTATCTAATATTATATTAAAATAAGGGTGCAGTTGGCACACGGATGCATCCGTAGGTGTAGAGGTAAGATGCACCTTCAAATTTTATCATGGTATATAATTTTAATATAAAATGTTTTTAGGATTATCTCAAAATCTATTTTTATATCTAATTATAAAATTTTAAATTTCAAAAATGGTTAAAATCAAGTAGATCTGTAAACATATGAAAATCTTGAAAATGGACGGTGTAGATAATATCTTGTAAAATGCACTATTTCTGAGACTTAAAATCCTTTTATTTTTCGTGGTCATACATTTCGATGTCGAGATGATCAATCAAACGGTTTTCAACATTAAAACATCCTTTTCCAATGGATATTTGAGGGGCATCCGTAGTTCTACATTATAAGGTTGCATCCTTATTAAACTTTTTCCTATTAGATTAGTCTAAAGGAAAATGGTTTTAGGGCTAAAGCCTTATCAAAATAAGTAAATCCTCGTTTTATAACTCGTCGAATAAATCCTCGTTTTATAACTCGTCGAAAATTACAAGTCAAGCATTGGAAAACCTTTGCATCGATCATCTCGACTTGAACATTATAGTTGTGAAAAAAATCTAAGATTTCGAGCTTTAAATTTAATGCATATTATAACAAATTATCTAGACCATCCATTTTGCTTTTAAAAATAAGCGTTCACAAATCCACAAAATCTATACCATTTTTCTATTTTCAAATTTCATTGTCGTTGTCGAAAATTGATTTTAAACCTAGTCATAAACTTTTCCAAATTGGAAAGCACTTTCCAGATGAAGATTTCTGGTGGGGCTTTATCTTGTTTTCATAAAGCCTAGGCCTTATAAAAACCTCATCCTAATCTAAAAGTCATTTGAGAGTTTTGGGCCCCTTAAAATAGGCGTTCGACGGGTAAATTAAATGTACATTTTGGATCCAATTCCCTAAATTGCTAAGCAAGAAGGAAAGGAAGAAATCTAGGGGTGGAAGTGGGCTAGAGGCCCGGTCCAACCCTAAAAACCTAATGCGTGGTGCTAGGCCAGGTCCAGTGTAGACCTCGTTTAGCCAGCCCAACCCTCTTTTCTTTAGCTTTTTATTTGATTTTATTTGGCTCCACCCGGTCCACATCGAGTCAAAGCCAATCCCGGCAACGAACGACCGTACATGTCGGGCCAGACGTGGTCCTACCCAATGGTCACCAAAGCCCCGCCCCTAGCCCGTTGCCAGGCCTAAAGAAAATATCATATTGAGCAATGTTTTGTTTTCACGGTGGGGAAGCGATAAGATGATTAGACGACGGTGGCAAGAGAGAAAATGTGATCACAAGATGGCCATGTGGATAAGCAGCAATCCAAATGCCATATTTTCATTGGATGCTTTTCTCTCGCTCGACAGTCTACAACCACTCAACCAAAACCCATTTCCATTACAACCAACAACAAGAACCAGCTTTGTACAGAGAAGAAGAACAGTGCTTTTCAATGGCGACCATAACCATGGCAATGCTCAACCCAAACTGTCTAACCCTAAAAACACCCCAAACCACCACCAAGCCCACTCTCCCAACCAAGCCCTCTCTCTCTCTACAAACCCTACCAAAGCCTCTCTCTCTAAACAACCTGACCAGCCTTCAAGCTTCACTTGGTGCAACAATGGCTGGTGCTCTCTTCTCCACCATCAGTTGCTGTGATTCCGCCATGGCTGCCCAGCAAATCGCAGACTTAGCCGAATCCGATAACCGAGGGCTAGCCCTTCTTATTCCCCTTATTCCAGCCATTGCATGGGTCCTATTTAACATTTTACGACCAGCTCTTAACCAAATCGACAGAATGAGAAGCTCAAAGGGTGTAATTGTTGGGCTTGGTTTGGGGGCTGGGGTTTATGGGCTCCTGGGTGAATCAAGTGCCAAAGCTAGTGAGATTGCTCAAATTGCAGATGCTTCGAGTGATAACAGGGGACAACTTCTCTTGTTTGTTATCACTCCTGCTGTTTTGTGGGTGCTATATAACATTCTTCAACCAGCACTCAACCAGATCAATCGCATGAGATCAGAGTGAAGTTGACCTGAGCCTCTCTCCCTCTCTCTCTCTCTCTCTCAAATGTAAGAGTTTGTAAGTGCTAAAGTAGAATCTTATTTTTTTTGATAATATAAAGTAGGAGTTTGTTTATGAGATTACGACTTGGAAAGAGTCTATGTACACATTATTTTGCAAATGTAAGGATAATTATGGTTTTAGTTTTGGGTGTGGTTTGTATAACCTAAATAATTAAAATAATGCACACCTCGCAATCGTGTCGAAAGATGTTGGTTCAGTACTTCAAATCTTTGTAATGATCAGAAAATTATTTTCATTTGTACTTATAAAATTTAAAGTTATGAAAGTAATGTGGATTGCGTAGATATATGAGCAAGTGAAAATCTAAAAATTGACGGTCCAGCAAATACCATCACAAGATGTATTATTTTCAAGACATGAAATCCATATTTTTTTATCTCCAAACATCTTGAGGTCCAGCAAATACCATCAAGATGTATTATTTTCAAGACATGAAATCCATATTTTTTTATCTCCAAACATCTTGAGGTCAAGATAATTGCTTTGAGAATTTTTTAAGCATCAAAACAGCCTCTTTTAGTGAAATTTTAAGTGTACACTTTAATTTGATTGCTTAGTGTTGCACCAATATATAAATTTTTCCTTTTAATTTTTATCCACGAATATAAACTTCAAGATTCATTAAAAGTTTTGGTAAAGTGTTACATTGACTGCCTACTTAACACAACGGGACGGGTCAATGAAAAATTCAATGTCTTCACCTTTCTTAAACCAAATAGTTGTACCCTCCTTGAACCAAATAGTTGGGAAACGTTGATGATAATGACTATGAGTATAAACTCTAACGCAAAGTTGCATTGGTATGAAGCTATCCAACAAGAGCTCTTTCTCTCTCTCTCTTGAAGCTGTTCAAGAAATCTCTCTCTATCTGGGTCAATTTATTACAATTTTTTCTTAACTAAGATTTATACTGAAACTTTTTTCAGTCTCAAAGGACGTAGAAGCTCACAGGTACCTAAGATCATAAACCCACAGGGTATGGCTATTAGCATTTAGCATGTAACCTTACAACAGCTCAGTCCTTATTTAACCAAAAATAAAAGGTCACTCCTTCGAATACAAACCATAGCCATCAAATGAGAGAGAGCCTGCATTATATTCTTACATCAGTTCTTGCTTTCCCTCCAGGAATATGGATTGCAGGTAACTCCTCATTAATACAGTAATACTCCCTCTATTAAGGCATTTTGCTACTTCCAAGGCAAGCGAAAACAATAAATGCTCCATAACCAATAATTTTGCTTCTTTTGGCATCATGCAGAGAGAGAGAGAGTGCAACAAATAACAGACTACTCAACCTTGGGAAAGTTTGAAAGCTCCAACCCTACAGGCACAATTATCTACTAAGTACTGGAAATCATTTGAAAGCTCCAACCCTACAGGCACAATTATCTACTAAGTACTGGAAATCATTCGGCAAGATCATTGTTCGCAAAATCGCTCGATCTAACTGCTAGCTGCCCCGTTAGACTGGGCCAATTCTGGTTTTAGGCGATTAAAGTGATCAACCGGTATTTTAAAAAAATTTCAAAAAATATATATAAATTTTCTAAAATAAAGAATTTGATTTGTGAGGTATTTTTAAATATTCTTTACATTATGGTAAAGATTAAAAATTGTTTTGGTCATTAATACTGACTTTTACATTTTTCCATCTTTTTTTAGAAATTTTAAATAGCCATCGAAAAATATAAAATGGGTTAAAATCTTTTTTTTTCATTAATTTTCAACTTCATTTGAATGTATTTTGTTTTAATCATTCTTCATATGCTTTTCATATCATATTTTAGTAGATTTGTTTTGTATTTCTTTTCAATACTTTTTTAACCGCTTGAAACTTGCCCAGTTAGAACGCTTGAATTGACCGGTTTACCGGTTATGCCAGTTAAACCGCTTTCAAGCCTATGTCTGGTTAATCATTACGGTTCGATTTTGCGAACACTAGGTAGACAAATAATATTTCTCTCATATGAATTGAAAATATGAGGCAAATGGCATGAAACATCAATGATACAAATGGTCGAACCTTTACAGCAAGCCTGAAAGAGAATGAACCCTGTCCATACTAGGCCAATGGACTATTACAATTTAAATAACTCGAAAAAGTCCCAATGGATTTCCCATAACTGCTTCAAGCCAGAGGTACATAGTAGCAAAACCTTGCTCTTTGATCAACTGCATCGCCATGACCTCAGAGAGGGTGGATCATCCTCAAAAACATATCACAGTGCTCCTCCATAAGAGAGAGAGAGAGAGATTCTCAGCAAAACCGTTCTCTTTGCTCTCTAAGAGAGAGAGAGATCATTCCCTTCAAAGCAAAGCAAGACCGTTCTCTTTGATACCCACCTTGAACCACAAGAAACAACTTCCCCCCAGTGAACATGTAACAGGAAGTCATATGAGGAAACATGCCAGCCGATCTCTCCAAAATGAATTCTCAAAAGCCAGCCTCTCTCACTCTACTTTATCTCTCATCTCAGATGAACCATTGACCATAGAAACCCTAGACATTGCCTCTGCTTTCATCATATTAGACTTGGCAGCATCAAGAAGGGGGTCTGCTGCCAAAGCCTTCTTAAAGCAGTCTATGGCATCCTCCCATTTACCCTCTGCAACAAAAACAAGTCCCAAGTTGTTGTAAGAAGGAGCATAACCTGGGCATAGTTCGAAAGATTTCTCGAACATCTCATGGGCCTCTTGAAATCGCCTTTGCTGCCTGTAAAGGTTACCAAGATTCGAAAAAATGGCATGCGCTTGTTGTGGATTGGCCAAAGAGAGACCCTGCTTGTATACTTCTTCAGCTACTGATAAATCTTCAGACAATTGCAAAGAGATGCCTACATGTTGAGCAATTACCAACTTAAAGATCCAAGTATTTTAGATTATAACAAAAAAAAGGTATTTTATTTGGGAGCATTTTGGTTTTTATCATTTCTCCAAATGAGTCCTAAAGATATATACCAGATCGTATACATCACTTATACATCATGGTTTAAAAACAAGGACTCAGATTTTGGGGATTGCTAGGAAGCCAAGCCCTAGTCAGGTCTCAGCCAAGTCCTAAAAAATATATGCACATATTTTAAAATAATGGAAAAGGTCACACTCAGCTGGTTCCCATGGAGAGACTGCTAAGTCAAGAGTAAATTGGGCGTGTCAAAGTCGTACACGTTGAGTTTTGATTCACTGCTTTTTTTTACTTGATACATGGGTAAGCCCCTATCCTAGCCACCTTATGCTGAAAAGAAAGAGGCCAAAATTCTGGACTTGCTATCTGTGATGTATCAGCCTATCATGTTCTTTTTTAAACAAAACTAAGAAACACCAAGGAAAAATTGGGATCCATATGGGAGGGTTTTGGTTCCCTCGAATTTGTCTCCAAATATAGCTCTGTAGCATAGTTTAAAATCTCTGTTGAATGTATGGGTGGGGGTGCCAAACCCAGCTAACTAACGCAGAAAAAAGGCACAGGGCATCAAACTTCAAGATTTTAAAATCTGACTAGATAGTTGATCAACAAGCTTCTCAAAAAATAGAGAGAGAGAGAGCTTACCCAGATTGGACCATGCATAGCTGCAATCCCTGCGGCGTGCCACTGCAGCTTTAAAGTAGTTCTGCGCTGTCTTGAACTGTAGAGTACAAAGCTTATAGAGGCCTAACTGGTGCCATGAAAGGGCATCATTTGGATCCTCTTCTATTGCCTGTTCACATATTGAAAAGGAATGCCAAGATTAATAGAGCCCTAGATTTTCCATGAGAAAAGTAGCAGTAGATTAATATAATCCAAAATACAAATGCTTTAAACATTGTATCGATTTCAAGAAAATATGGAAATGAAAATTAGCAGGGATATCTATACATATGCAGCACCGTCCAGTGGATCAAAACTAGGTCAGTCTGACCAGGACTCACCCGAGTTACTCAAACTCGGCCAGCTGCCAAGTAGGAACCAAACTAATGGGAACTAGCCGAGTCTCACCTGTTCCCAATATTTTGTCATTAATCCTTTAGGACTCAGTCAAGTCTCCAACAGACACAGCCGAGTCCGAGTTTTTAGACTAGAGCTTCAGACCCTAGCAAGTCCCAAAACAGTCCCAGTTTTAAACCACTATGGCGATCTCATCACACTAATGACATAATATTTTTTTACAGTAACTTTTATTGATCTAGATATAACAAATGAGACAGTTGGACTCAGTGCAAATAAAGCAAACAAGGAGAAGAAAGCAAAGATAATTTGCATGGAGGTGCAATGTCAGAATAAGAAGTCAGTTTTATGAACAATAAATGATGCTAACAAATGCAATAGTAAACGTTCCAGTGCAAGAATGGTATACCTCTATAAGAAAAGCAATAAAGTGACTGACAAAGGCATACTTCAAAGAAACAAGAAACATGTTAATGCAGCGCAAATTACAAAAGCAGCTGTTATCAGCACTCAACCGCTTAACAAGCAAAACACTTTTGTATACCTTGTGCATTTTTTCACAATGAACATCAGCAGATATTAGTTATACATCATGCCAATGGGAGAAGGCATAAACAGGAGCTGTGCTAATATTTTCAATATTCACAGTAACAATACCAATAACTAAACAAATCCATTAATGGATATATTTATTCATTGTTACTTCAACTAATGGAAGTTCCATTAAGTGCTGCAAATATAATCAAGTGCAAGGATTACATCCAGTATATTAAATTGAAATATTCAGAAGTTAACCGTATCTTGAGAAAAGGATATTTCAGAACATGTTTCAGAAGCTGGTATTAATATAAAGTTGTTAACCATGAAAAGATTTGCAGGATACAGTCACAGAAATCAAAATCAGCTTTTTTTCCCCATAGAAGAACATAAGAATGAATCAGTGTATAGTTTTTTTTTCAATCAATGCTGAGAATGAGATTCTCTCCACATATGCAGATCTCATCTAGGAAATAAAATAAATAAATAAATAAATGATAGAAATTAAAAATTGAATTCTCACAGGCCGCCCATTTGGAGGACGGTGAATATACGCCGTTGAGAACACAATCTTTTTTTTTTTGACATTTGTTCTTTTCTGAATCAAAGATGATGTGCAAAATTTCAGCCCAAAAAACATGTAAATGCGTTTGGGAGCTTGGCTTATAGTGTAGCTTTAAGCCTGTTGGCTTATACAATTCTTTCTCAAGGAAAAAGATTATATAAGACAACAAACTTATACTATAGTGCGCGTCACTTTGAAAATAAGAGGTCCATTGGATTCCAAATTTTTCAACACATGTAGATTTCATCTAGGCATTCAGAAAAGGAAAAAGTTTATACAAGTGCGAGGCTCTAAACAATCAAATTAAGGTGCACCTCAAAAAATTCACTAGAAGAGGTTGTTTTGATGCCAAAAAATCCTCAAATTGATCATCTTGACCTCAAGATGCATGGACATGAGAAAAAATGGATTTCAAGTTATGGAAATAGTGCATCTTGTAATGCATTTTTGGATTGTCAATTTTCAAATTTTCATACATCTACTTAATCTACAGTAGTTTTGAAGCTTTAAATTTTATAATTAGAGATGAAAATAAATTTTCAGGCTATCACAAAGATTTCCTGTATTGAAACCACACCTCTCAACACTATTTGAAGGTGCACCTTACTTTGATTGTTCAGAGCCTCGGCCTTATACAAACCGCACCCATCAAAAAATTACATATAATGGTCCAAAAACAGGGGGAAATTGAGCCCATACATATAAATATCACTATCAAAAATAACCACCTGCTCGAGAGTGTAAAAAGCTCTCTCTTCCATCTCTTTTAGATCGGTTTCCCCATTTTCAAAAGTTGCAGCAATTTCATGTTGTGCCCTATGAACCATGGCTAACCCAGCCCATGCTATGCGAGGCTCAATGATTGACGGGTCACCGTCTCGAAGTATTGAAGCCATTTCATTGGCAGCCCATGATAGCTGTTGCGTGGGATCTTGAGACCTTTCAGCATCTTTTATCCGATGAAGTGCGACAGCATATCGAGTAGACATACTGTTTGGTTCTAACTTTGTTGCCTGCAAAACATCAAGTGAATCACGGTTAATAGATGATATAAATTGAGGGTGTGTTTGCCAACAAAGTAGGGATGGGATGTTCAGAGCACATTATGCATTCGGCTTAGAATTAGATCTCACATTTGTAGCTAATCACTAAATATGGGCCAATTCGTTAAGGTCAATTTATACAGCTCAGAGTCTATACAAATTCGCCAAAATTCTATCCACATTTCACTCTCAGGTGCACCATTATATGGTGGTAAAGCAATAATGGAGCAGACCATCCAAAAAGACCCTAAAGTCTTCCCAATAAGTATACAAAGCCATATCATGATCAATATAATGCAATTCCCATTAACAATGTTATGATGAAAACAAGTGGAAAGAGCTGAAAGTCGAAACATAATAGAGGACCTTCACTGGACAAATCAACTCAAAATAGGCAGCTAACAAATCAATTTCCTCCAAATCAATTCAAACACTGAAATGGCCAAAGCCCTTCCCTGCACCCAGTCGCGGGAAAACAACCGAAAGCCCTCATCCCGTGGGCTACTCACTCAAGTAATGCATCACAGCCTCACCTTGGGAGGAGGGCGCTTTTAGCAAAAGAAACAAAAGAGGTCAAAGCTGCAACATGTTGTAAAGACATTCTGAAAGTATAGAAATGATAAATGGAAGACAGATCAAATACTTAAGACCAGTCAAAATTGTAAGACTGCCAAAACAAATCACCCACAATTTTTCTGAGGGAAAGATTAGAATTCTCAACAAGCAGTAACTCCAAATTTCTGCCATCCTAATTTGAAATTTCGAGATCTTGTGCCAATAATGTTTCCTTCAAGGTTTAGAAAATGGCCATAACATAACAAAACAAGAACAATCATTTTCTATGTTTATAATGTTAACAGCCATTACAAAGGAAAAAAATGGTGTTTCACCGAACATATGGGAAAAAGGGACTGAAACCCAAAAAGAAAAAGAATAGTGGAAATAACAGAAAAGAAAACATACATATATATGGACGAAAACACTCTTAAAAAAATTTCTATAATACTTCGCTCATAGCTCATCACCATCCAAAGTCCATCAAACAAGTCACACTTATCTGACAATATTTGAATTTTAATAATTTTTCTATAAATCTGTTAACCTCAAATTTTGTGGGTGTGGGCACCTTAGTGAAGCACACCGAAATGAAAGATACAAAAAATAAATTAATTAATTAATTAAATAATAAAAATGAACCCTTTGAACATTTCAGGGTTATTTTCATCATTTTATTTTTTTATAATTATTGTATTAATGTCTTATTTAGGTGTGAGTTCGTTAGATGTACACACGCTCGAAATTTCAGATGAATCTAATTTATAGAAAATTAATTAAAATTCAAACACTATCAGATAGTTGGGACCGGCTGATAGACTATGGATGGGGATGAGCCATGAGCGAAATATCGGTCATGAGTGTTTTCCTATATATATATATATATATATATAGACATTCACGCCACACTATGTTATTCTAAGGGATGTTAATCCGTTATATAACTTCCAGTATAATGGAAATAATTGCCATTGTTTCATGTACAGAACATGTTCTATGCCCAGCTGATTACCTTTATATAATGTCATGGGCAGGGTTTATTTCCTTTATAATGGCCATTATAACGGTTATAAGAAGCACTTTTTAAACCTTGGTCTTGCATGTGATGCAACAAGTAGAAATTTGTACCGAAATGCAAATGAAGAAAAAAATTGGGAATGAACTTTCTTCACTCATTCCAAGTACTTTGATAGATCTTATTTCTCTAGATGAAATGCAGAGCGTGACCAAAGAGATAACAAAATCAAGTTCATAAGTTAAGGAAAAAAAAAAAAAAGTGATGTAGGGCCACGGATTTTAAAAATCAAGTTCACAATTTAAAAAATGACCATTATTCTCAAAAATAACAAAACAAAAATATCTGCTACTTCTGCTATAATAACCATTTACCAAAAATTAAATGTACTATATTCTTACAATATTTGACCATTAGATTATTGCTTTTACCATGTTTTTCATCATCTTTGTTTTCTCTGTTTACACCTTTTTTCCCTGAGTTTTTTGTATAAAACACTGTTTTTCCCTTATAACACATCTTTCCATTATACAATCAAAAGGACCAACCCATTGCATTATGTTACGAAATTTTAAAATGTTGACCCATGATTAGTATTTGAAGCTAGGGTTTTCGAAAATTTAGGGCTAGCTTAGGCAGCTTAGATAGGGCCTAAAGAATAGCTAGATTATAGTTATGGGTCAACTAAGATTGGGAGTTAGGGGTGGAGGCATATTAGGTTTTGGATGACGGTTGGATGGATTAGGGCTAGGACTGATGTCATCGACTTTTTATGGAGTTGAAGTGAAGCTTAATGATCAGCTTGGATATGGGTTGGCCTAGGATTAGGTCTTCAAAGTTCTTGATTGGGATGGATCGACTACAGTCACCAGAGGGCGGTCGCTGAATTTGTAACAAGACGGATGGGGTTGGCGGCTAGGTTTTGATAAGGTGGTTAATGGCTGAACTTTGAGCAAGAAAAAGGCAGGAAGCTGGCATGTGGTGTTATGAGAGAAGAGTAGATGAGGCATGCAAGAAAGATGACGGGGCTCTAAGTTTGAGAGGGATCCACAAGTCATTTGAAGTAGGAAGGAGGTAGGGTTTTAATTTCTAATTGACAAGCACACCTATAGTAATTTTTCAACCACAAGTTTCTAAAGTGTCTTGCATCCAAGCTACGTTGACAATGGCCAAAAACTGTGGACATCCATGTCCAAGTTACTGCTTTAAGAAGCTGACTGCATCAGCAAGATTGGAGAGTACAAATGTGATTGAATCATATACTGCACTGTTCAATGAAGGAATACATCATAAATAGCTGACGTGAGGGAAAACAAGCACCTGCTCTAAGCACTTGTTTGCATTTCTGTGGTCACCAGCCATATAATAAGCATGAGCAAGATTGACCCATGAATGACCAGCTTTGGGGTCTGATTTCACTGCTGATGCCAAACATACTCGTGCAGCATTTGCAGCTTCCATTTGAGGTTGACATGCCCTTTCACTGCCTCTAGCACCTGGACCTGTAATGTTCCAGCTATCCAGAAAAATGTTTATCTATTTAATACATGATCTACAAATTAATTCAGTGAATGCTGTAGAAAGAAAAACTGGAGTTAGAAACATTTTAGAAGTCAAATTTAACTCATAAATATAAATTAATGAAGTCTCTTATAGTTTCAGTCTTTTTATGCAATTATAAACTCGTGATTTTTTAGATTATCATCATCATAATCTGAGCCTTATTCCAACCATCTGGAGTCTTATTTTTTAGATAAAATTGCAAAATGGAAACCCCTTTCATTTGTTAATTGTTGGCTTCAAATTCACATCGTAAAGATTTAATATCAAATCCAAAATCACACAGAACTTTGTTTAAAGAATACAAACTGTTCCTACAAGTCATGTAACAGAAAATTGCCAGCAGGCAAAGCTTTCTGAACTATATCATACCCAGAGTGACACAACATGCTTTTTAGGTCCAAAACAATTTAACAACTTACGTTATAGGTTGAAACTTGACAGATTCTGGGAAATTACTTTGCATTTAGATAATGCATTTTCCCAGCTTACACGCAAATACATTGGGGGGCAAATGACATGAATGACGTTACAACAACAATCATACCAAATCAACATATTACAAGTACAAAATTACAAAAACACCCGATACTGTTAGTGCATATAAACCAACACTCATCAAACTGACTGAGATTTAAAACATTATTAAATTGTCAATAAGAAACTTATGACTGGCACACAGTCATCAAAAATAAAAAGAAGGCGGGAGTAGGTAAGCCCCATTTTGTTTTGTTTTCAATACGTCATGCATGCGCCCCCGGCCCACACAAGCCACACACCTAGGATTAGGAAGAACCTCATTTATTAGAGCTCAAAAAACAATGACAAACATTATGAAAATGTATGTCAAGAAGATGGATTGAAGGCCCCAAGTTCATATCTACAGATACACACAATGCGCCATTATTTCAATTTCCTCCATGAGGATCCATTTATTCTTTCCATCTAATCCTTAAAACATGATCGAAACACAAAAACCCCGTAACAAAACGATTCTTTCCTCATTATCAATATGGCCACATGAAATATCAACAACTTCCTAAGAAACCTGTGACACACCCACTGCACACAAAACCAGTTCAAGATCCACATCCAATTCCTTGCAACACAGCCACGATAAACCAATATGAAATTGTTCTCAACATAGTAGTTTAAAAAAAAAAACATTAATAGTAAGAAAGCATGCAAAAATAGTATTTCTATTACCTGAGCATCAAATTGAATGATAACAACTCGCAGAAAACACAACTCTACATATGCAGAGAATCAAACATACAAGTTATTTTTCAAGAACAAGAAACATTTAATTCTTTAGTTCATCAGATTTCAAGAGAAATGGGGCACGGCCAATTCCAAAACTTATTTTTGCAGTAGCAAGCTGGCATTGTTTGTAGGAAACATGAATGCATTTCTAGCAAGAATACAATCAAAGGGCTTCCATATATCAACAATATACCTGCAATTAGAGAACCATATTGGCACAAAAGCAACGCCCCATAATTGACAAGAGCCGTTGCATGGTTTTGATCTCTTAGAAGCAAGGACTGAAAGCATTTAGCAGCATTCTCCTTATCACCACTATGCATGTAATATATAAGCCCAAGTTAGAGCAGTAGTCTACTATTAAAGCACATAGCATAAAAGCAAAGCAAAAGATGACCACATGAGCAACTTTAAGAAATCAAATTTTAGAAAGGGTGTGGTTTGCATAAGGTTGCAACCTTAAATAATCTAATTAAGGGCGCACCTCCAAATTTTTTCATAAATGTAATTCTGACATAAAAAATTATTAGGATGGCTTTAGAATCTATTTTCATCTCTAATTATAAAATTTTAAGCTCTAACTATGGTTCAAATCAAGTAGATCTATAAACACATGAAAATCTTGAAAATGGACGGTCCAGATAATGTGCTGCAAGGTACACTATTTCGTGGACTCAAAATCTTTTTTTCTTTTCATATTCATACATCTCGATGTTGAGATGATCAATTAGAGGGTTTACCAACATCCAAACAACCTTTTATGATGGATTTTTGAGGTGCATCTTTAATTCTACATTTTAAGGTTGCAACCTTATATAAAAGTTTTCCTTCTAGAAGTCCTCTTGTTAGGATAAATTAGTGTTTAAAAGCACAAACTAGGGCTTGGAATTGCCAGGTTCCCAAACACGAGTCAAATGCCAACTCGGCCAAGTTAGACTACCCACATCAGCTAAGTGCAATTATAAAAGGGAAAAGTATCTCTTCCACATCATGTGGACAGGGTAGAAGGGTGCACAAGCACCCTTCCAATGGTTGAGATTGCATGAGGCCATATCTATAGGCCAAACATTGATCTCATATTTTATTTTTTATCTAAATAAGATATTTATCTGAATTTCGGTGTGTAGGTTTATCTTTATAAATATTACTCAACAAAAATGTTTTAAAAATATTTTACATAGAAAAATAACCAAAATACCCTTAAATTTATTTGGATCAACATGTTTTATTCAAAATATTTTTTATTTTTATTCAATTCTACATGTAAAAATGAAGCTAAAGCCCAAATTTCAGATTAATATTATTTTAAATAAAAAATTAAAATTAAGAAACAAATTTCATTGTTGGCCCTAATCTGGACCATTAAAAGGACCTTGTGCATCGTTTAAGCATCCACAGCAATAACAACCCTTATTAAAGTTACATTAGATTTAAGCACTCAGGTCATACTTACCTGATTTTTAAGTAAGTCATTCAGACCTGGCACATGGAGTTTAAGTGACTTGTGCGAGTCCGAGCCCGAGCCAGTGATTTTTTAAACACTAAACAGAGGTTGCATTGACATGGACAGGAAATATATGCAAAACAGCCTCATCCATTGACATTTCAATCAGATTCTGGATTATAGATGAAATTTATTCGCAAAGCACTTCGAAAAATACACCCATCTAAAACAAACCAAAAGAATCCATACAGGGAACAACAAACGCCACCATTATAAACGCATTGCATGCCGAGAAATGATTCACAGGGTCCAGTATGAGAATGCATAATACAAGATAGAATAGTACAATTTTTTGTACCTCTGGAGGTATGCAATACCAAGGTTTGCAAGTGAGTCCAGGAAGTCTGGGGCAACAAACAGCAAAGACGATAAAACTGAAATTGCACTCTGGAAACATAAGAAATACATTGGTGACTAAATGGTAACCGCATTTATGTTCCTTCAAAATAAAAAACAGTAACAACATTTATGCATGATATTATAAGAAACATCAGGATAGATGGGATCAATTGAAAACAATCAAGAAGACATGGATTTCACAAGAAACAGTAAATGAGGTGTGCACCTCCAGGCGTCCACTCCTAAGGAGTATCAGACCCAGTGTATTCCAAACAGCAGCTTGTCTAACATCAGATTGTACTGACTCCTTTAACTTAAAAAGTATGTCATCAAGCTCCTCAGGTTCAAGTTCTTTATTTAAGCCATCTCCAACAGCTCCTTGAAGAAGACACTGCATCTGGAATGAGTGACTTATCCAATGAAATCACAAGTGTTTGTAACAAGATGATGCTTCCCAAATTAACACTGAAAATTAACACATTTCTAAATCAACATGTGATCTTACATGCACCTGTGCATGGTGAATTTGGACTAGTGAAAGTAACTCTGGTCTACTGACTTCTTCCTCAGATTGTTGTAAGATCTCAGAGGACTTCTCAAATGCTATGATTGCCTGGAGACAAAAATAGAACAAAATCAAAGAACTGAAGAAGGAAAAAGCATATGCAAGAAATGCCCCAAAAGAGTAGTTATTGAAGAAATATATGAAGACAGGGAAGGAACTCAAGTCGTTCGAGGTCAGGGCGGCAGGTGCCACAAGAAGACATCTTGGGTTCCATTCCCAAAAAGGTCCCATGATAACATTCGTAATATGTGTGTGTGTGTGTGGGTGTTAAGATATACCTTTTGTGGTTGACCCAACCTCTGGTACATAAGGCCAAGTATAAAATGAGCATGGGCATTTTTGGGCATCTTCCGTGCGACATGTACTAAACCCTGCAAATTTTTACAAACTGATGAAATTGCAAATTTACATAATGGAATCTAGTATCAAAAGGTCTGTACATTCAAAGCGAATAAGTAACAAGTTAAGATCAACCCAGTAAATAATAAGTATTTTTTTCCTTTTCCGCAAATTTCCAAGAATAATGCTGCAGTACAACAAGAACTCTAGAAAATTCTGTTTCAAACTATTTGAGTGGAAATTTGCGCAAACGCTGCACATTGCTAATGATAAATCCAACGATAAGTTTTCATTGATAATAAAACTAAAAGTAATAAAAAAACTAAAGAACTTCTAACAAGAAAGGGCCAACACCAACAAACGTGATATTTTAATAACAATCAAAACAATTAACCATTAGTAACTCAGACTAGGCAGGCTCATGAGGCATTTCTGATGTCCAATCCATAGAAATAACATACACTAAGGGTTCAAACTTGATTACAGTATTAGAGAAATTCTTTCCACAAGAAAACAACAATGTGTAAATCAAGTAGCATCACCAACTCACATAGGGAAACAACTCACTGCCTTAAGACTGCCGATTTTTTCCTCGCGGGATGTTGAAACTCCAAGACATTGTTGATCGGCATCGGTTTCATGTCCAGATTCAAGAGGAGATTCAGCTTTAAGTCTTGCACGACCCTTTCCCAACTTGCTAAATCGTTTGCTTTCTCCATCAGTCATATCAGAGTCTTTCATCTTTAATGTGTTATCTGTTCTTCCGTTTTCATCATTAGGACTCCTAGACACATCAAATTCCACAGTTTTAAAAAATAATGGTCATGTAAAGAAAAATAGAATTTATAATTCCAAGCAACTCAACATAATGCTTAAACATGTTGCATATATAATGTACAGAGTCAATAAGGTAATTGCTGCAACATTCGAGAAAAGCCAGTATGCGAAGTATTGGGATATTATAGACGAGAGATGGGAGACGCAACTGCATCACCCTATGCACACAGCTGGTGACTCGCCACACAATTATTGCACAACAAACACAAATATTTTACAGATCTTGACATTAGAAGGGGCCACCTTGCATAACATGATAAAGATTTCATACCCAGATAGAGACACATGCAAGTCAAGATTGGGAAGGAAATGTGCTTTATATGAGAAGGCAACAAGAGAATTTGGGTGACCAATGGTGATCAACCTATGTGTGAGATCCTCCTAGGCAATTCGTTTTATTAATTTATTTCATTTTATTTTTTTTTATACTTCGCATGTTGTTTATTGTCTATCTCTATTTTAACTTTCCATTTTCATTTTTCAGCTGATTGGCGGGAATGGGTTTGGTTGGGAAGCTCCAAACCTTCAGAACCCACTATTTATATCTCAGCAAAATTAATGCAAGTGGTTACAAAAGGAATTGGAGTGTTTTCTTATGCATCCCCATAGACCTGCAAAATAGTTTGGAGTACAAGAGGCTTAATGATTTGCATTCTGTGCAATACAATTTGAGCTCCAGAATAGGGTAATAGACTATTATTCATTTCTCCCCTATTATTCAACTCATGTTTAGAGTTTAGGTTGTAGAATTTATGAAGCATTATGAAATCTAGGATCATGGAAAGACCCATATGCTAAGACCCCATCGACATGGAGATGATCAAGATGTGAAGAATAGGTTGTCAAGAGTTGAGACAAAGAGGTCAACTCTTGAAGGTATTGAGGGGCAGTTGGACGATTATATCCACAAAGAGGTAATTTTAAGTTCTAAAAAAAAAAAACTTTAAGCACTTCAGTTAATTGGTTTACTAATTTATCTCTTCGATTATATTCATTATAATGAAACATTGATAACTTACTTTTGACTTTATAGGTCAAGTTGATGATTTAGAGATCAATTGTGAGGAATTCAATGACGAGTAAGGAGGTGGATGTGAAGAGGAAGGAGATGACAATGAAGAAGGAAGAAGAATGCTAATTATTTAGGAATTTTGCTTCTTCTTCTTTTTTTAAGCATTTATGAATATGTAATTAGTCATGTAACATAATTGAGTGACTATTGTAAGTTGCAACGAAGTGTGCCCTATGGGATCTGGAGTTGAGTTATGACTATTTCTCCTTCAATAATTCATTGTTTACTACATATGTTTTGCTTTCGTAATGCTTGAATCTTGATGGGTTATTGGAATTTGGGCTTTGGAGCACCTAGTGAGATATTAAATGATGGACATATGTATTGACATGTTATTATTTTATTTTTCTTTCTAACATTTTCCTTAAATTTTTTAATTTTCTATTTTTTAATATTTTCTTTGTTTATCAAATTTTTTGCATTATCCTTTTCAATTTTTAGTTCTTTGACTGGCAAGCCAGTCCAACCCAACCAGACCAATTCCTTCACTGATTCAGTCACCTGTCCGGTCTTAACATTCGATAAACCATAATGGGCAGATTGATACAGATATGAAACAAAAGGAAACTAGATCATACAACACATAATATTCCCACATTTTCTCATATGCCAGAAATCTAAGCTCAGGATCCAACAAGCAAGAAAACCATACTTTCCCAACATTTGTCATGTTTTTAACTCAATCGATTCCACACGGATACCACACGAGGAGAGAGGAGAACAAGATTGCCAGAGGAAAACAAGATTGGCACAGTACATGAAGAAACAAAGAAAAGTAAGATACTCAATAGCAATCAACATAAAATTTTCCTACTCTTTTTTAAAATCTTTTGACATAAGATTAGTTGGGACAGCGGAAAGCATAAAAGGAAGAAAACAAAAAGTGGAACACAATCGCAATGGAAAGGAAAAGAGAAAGAAAGAAGTTCTTTCTTTTCATCTTTTTTTGGTGAACTGTGATAAAAGGAAAGGGTATGAGTGTCTAATTAATGTTTGGTAAGTCAAGGAGGATATCACTAATTGAGAAAAGATTTTGTACTAAGAGGCAAGGCCAATGAGTGCAAATTCAGGGAATAGTCCAAAAGACAAGTAGCCTCACAAAACTCATTAGAAAAAAGAGTGAGTGCAAACAATAAACTATTAAAAGAGAAATGAGTGCAAACAAAAACAAATTAAATCAGATAATATATTTCAATTAATGTGAGAAATTCAATTATGACAACCAAGCAGAGCATACTAATCAGATGGCCACTACATTTTTGCAATCAATCTATTTGGAACATAAAGAGAAAGAGAACTACATAACCACAAAGAAACTTTCCTACCTTACACAATCAACTGGTGCTGCAGATTGGTCGATGGCATCAACTGACATAAAATCCTCACCGTCACTTTCAGGTGGATCCACATTGAGATCAGCCAACACAGCCTCACGCTTTACAGGAACTTTTTCCCGAGATTCATTCTCACTCTTCTCCCATTTCATATCTTCAGCAATTTCTCTCTCATCCAACGGCTCAGCTTTCACAGGGTTGCTCGATCGAGGTCCCATGATTGAAGGATCAGAAGCCATGGACACAACCAAAGGTTGGAGATTGAGCTTATGCAGAGCTTCTTGGTGAAGAGCTTGCTGTTGCAGAGCTCGCTGCCTAGGGTTTCCTGAAGGAGCTAAGGCTTGCGGTTCCATAGGAGCAAGGGCACTCTTGGATTGAGCCTCTGCAACTGAATCCATTCGCTCCATTAAAGCAATGAAATTCTTCTCCACTTTGAGCTTATTCGCTATTTAAGCACTAACACCATTACTGCGCAATTACAGTTCCAGGTTTTACAGGAGCTTGGGTTCTGGATTAAACCTCTGCAATTGAATCCTTACCCTCATTTAGATCAAGGAAATGCTTCTTCGAGATTCTTCGCCATTTATGCATCGCACTGCAAGCACTATAAAATTAGGGTTTAGTTTTAGGGTTTTTCGAACCTAGGGCTTTACAGGAGCAAGGGTTTTCTTGTGTGAATGAGTTCCTGATCAAATTCATGGAACTGTTCTCCTGTGGAATTCTTCTCGGAATTTATAGGGCATTGGTAGTGGGGCCCAACCGCTGGGCTGGAGAAAACGAACGGTCCAGAACCCCTCCGCGGAATGCGAAGGACTTGATATCGACCGTACGATTAAGGGTTTTATCCGACAGGTTCGCAAAGCAGTAAAGCAACTCGTGAGGCACCTACTTTACCCGTAAGAGCCCCTCATTCTCCATGTTTTATAAGGGTTTTTTAGCGCCTATGCTTTGCTCCCGCGGGAGCATATACTGTGCACTTTCTCTCTCGAGCTGAAAATTAAATTGGAAAGAATTTTGGAAAATTATCGCTAATCTACTTTAATTTTAAAAAAATCACAAAAAAAATACTCTAACTTCCCAAAACCTTGTCCACATCTTTTTTTCTAATTTTTGATATTTTTTGGACGCAAATACCCTTTACGGTGGTCTTTCTACCATAATGCATTACGACCATTTCAGTAATTAAAATACCATTATAAATAGAGATAGAATTACGGTACTTATAGTACTGTAATAACGGAATATCTATTACAGTACTTTAATTACCGTAATAACACATAGTATTACTATAATTAAAATATCATAATATCTTAAAGTAGTATAACGGTAATTTAATTATCATAATATTGCCCAAACCTCATAACAAAAGATTTTCTATTCTTTCGAATCTACTCTCTATTTACTCCCTCGACAAAAATCTATACTAGCTGTATTTTTCAAATCTCAAATTTTTACGATATAATCTTTACTTAATTTTTATATGGTTTTCCAAATTTTATACTAGCTATATTTTTTAAATCTCAAATTTTTAGGATATAATCTCTACTTAATTTTTATATGGTTCTCCAAATTTTAGAACAAAAACACTCTTAAATAGATGTTTTTGAACGAGGGAGTAAATCTACATCGTACTCCGATGGAAACATGGATGTTTTTACTGATGTTATCTTTGGTTTGAAGCTTTTAAAGTAGAATGTGGTAAAGTCAAAAGTATTACGGCAATAAAAATACCGTAAAGTTTTTACGGTATTATCGTAATACTTTAAAAGCTTCAAATTAAAGCTAATATCATAGCTATCCCTCTCTCTTTTCAAAAAATCCATGTTCTCATCGAAGTACGATGTGGATCTACTCTCTCGCTCAAAAACACTCTATTTAAAAGTGTTTTTGTTCTAAAATTTTGATAACTATATAAAAATTAAGTAAAGATTATATCTTAAAAACTTGAGATTTGAAAAATATAGCTAGCATGAATTTTTGTCGAGTGAGTAAATAGATAGTAGACTCGAGAGAGTATAAAATCTTTTGTTTTGACATTTTAATTACCATAATACTCTATGCTATTACGATAATTAAAGTACCGTAATAGTTGCAATACATTACGGTAGAAAGACTACCGTAAATGGTATTTTCGTCCAGAAAATACCAAAAATTCAGAAAAAAGGTGTGGGCTAGGTTTTGGGAAGTTGAGGTTTTTTTGCGATTTTTTTAAAAATAAGGTATATTAGAGATAATTTTCCAAGAATTTTTTATTTGAAATTTTGGAAACCACATAAAAATCACTGGATCATAATAACAAAAGAATAAATTTGATATTTTAATTTTTTAACACTTAGATCTTACCTTTCAAAAATTATCAGGCTTCTATTCTTTCACAAATTAGAAAGCTTCTATTCTATCTTAAGTCATTATTTTCTTCAAGCCCATAGAAAACACATTTTTTGGAATTTCATAGCATATGGGCCGAAGAGGTTTTTGGGTCCAAAAGTACTCCTAGGTTGGGTTTTGCCACTCTCTTGGGAGCATGAAATCTTTTGCCCTTGTTTTTCACCTTTTTTTTTTTTTCTTTTTTCTTTTTTTCAAATCTTTTGTTTTTATTATGCTATTTAACTAATATTTTTTATTTTGAGAACGGTTTCTATATTTCCCCTACAATATAGAAGATCCATATATCTCCTACCATCCAATTGTCCAATTTTGAGCACTCACTATTTTTAGTTTTGTTTATACAAATTTTATGATTATAAAATTTAATATGTGCCATCTTCTCATTGGGGCTCATCTATAAAAAGTATTAAAAATAATTTTCGATAAAATATAATGACCAAAATACCCTTTGAAACTTTTAGGGTATTTTGGTCATTTAATTTTATTGAAAATATTTTTTTATATTTTTTCCTAGTGGGAATTTAATAGAGGATTGGATGTCTAAAATTTAGTTTATAGAAAAAAAATTAAAAATAAAATAGTATAGAGACATGACATTATGATTGGAGCAATCTTAGCCCTCCATTCAGAATGAACGGTTAGATAAGGGGACGTATATAAGTTTTATGCTGTAGAGAAGGCATAAAAACCTTACCTTTTTATTTTGCACCCATCACTCATTCATTTTTTTTTCAAGTTTTTCCTTTTGTTTGAAAGAATTCCCTTTCGTTTTTTTTTTTTTTTGACTGGAAAGGACACGTGAGTTCATATCTTTTTGAACTAACTTATTTGAAAGTTAAGATTTCGAACCACTTATTCAAAGAATAGATAATTGTCTTTGGTTCGGAGACCTGAAGTTCCAAACATACTTTTTCTAAAATATAAGCCGTTCAAAACTTGAAGTTCTAAACCACTTCTTAACTCAAAAAATACGTAAGTTAAGGAATTTAGAACTTGAAATTTCAAACCATATTTATTTTTCAAAAAAGAAAGTTTGTAGCTCCAAGTTTCAAACAAATATGAAAATAGACACCGGTTTGAAACTTAAAGTTATATGTTAAAGGTATTTAAAAAAAAAAAAAAAAAAAAAAATCTCTATATCTCTTATTTTCAAGTTTTATTTTCTTGACAAACTCCGGTCTCATAAGATATCTTCAAATGTAATTATTGATAAACTCAATATCTCAAAAGATATCTTCTAACCTTCTAGCAATTTTAGACCTACTTTAATCCTAAACAAATGTAATAAAAACATGCTCTTTTTAAACCCATCATTTCTCTTTTTTTCATTTATATGTCTCAAATTTCTCTTTGTCTCTCTCTTTCTCACTCTCTCTCTCCCCTTATTTATCATTACTATTTCTCTCTCCTTCACCTCTCATCCTGAGATTACAGACCCTCTCACTAGCATCCCTCGATATGAGTTAACGCTTTATATTCTCTCTATATGCTTTTTGCGTCTCTTTTCTCTCTCTAAATGGGCTTCATTCGATTACGATTCCTAGTTTCCACACGACAGTTCAAATCCCCGGAAGCTTTATTTCATTTTCCAACAATTTATTCGACCTGATTTGTAGTCTTTATGATACGTGTTTGGAAAATCAGGGGATGGAACTGTTGAATTTTGTCTTTACATTTTGAGCTGTTTTTTGAGATTTGAAATTTTTGGAGTCTTTTATTTTTTTTTTAACGTTTTTATTGCATTTCTTGCCATTAGTAGTTCTGTTCTCCCTCTCTCTCTCTATCTCTCTTTATCTGTAACTGTCTCTACTCTCTAATCGTCTATCTGCCTATCTTGATACAGAGTCAAATTTGGGAAGTTTTTATTTTTATGAGCTATCTTCCTGAGCTCGAAATCAATTAAACTGACTTTCTTTATTTGCTCCTCTGCTATTCCTTTACACTGTCTCTAGTTTATAGGGTTTTGCATTTACCATTTCACATCGATTTGCCTTTTCTTTCTTTTCTGCTATGGGAAGCTAAAGTGGACAAGGAAAAGTATTTTATTGTTGGATGGTTAAGTAAAAACCTTGTGAACATTGATCCATGGATGCTTCGGCATGCTACTATGCTTAAGTATTAAATGCAGGGTTATGTTGTAGAAAGAATCGATTTTCAGGCTTTTACTTGTCTTCCTGTGATAGGAGAAATTGCCTGAGGTCATATTCTCAGTAAAGAATAAATGGAACAAATTTTAAATGACTTTGATTATACATGGTACAAACTTACAATGGCTTTGAATCTTTGATTTTTAAAAAAATATTTTTCTTCCTACGTCTCTCACTCTCTCTCTCTCTCGAAGCATGAAGAAAGAGCCGGAAGAGAGAGAGTGATGCGAGAATGATGGGAAATAGAGAGAGAGAGGGGTGAGGGGAAAGAGAGAAATTTGAAAAGATGGTTTTTAGAAATAGCATGTCTTTTTAAATTAGTTTAACTTAAAAAAAAACATGTTTAAAATCTTGAGTCTATTATGAAATAAAACCTAAAAATATAGAGTATTGAAATATCTTCCCAATAATAAAACTAAAAAATGACATGACCATAAAATATGTCCACACAAAATAATTTTCTAAGTAAATGCAAAAAGAAGATATTTACGAAATTTTCTCCTTTTGAATATTAAAGTGGTAGTATTTTATTAATCACAAAAAAATTTTGGGAAAATTATGTAAATATCCATTTATTGTTTTAGAAGAAAACCATATACACTATTTGAGTAATAGAGATACAAATAGGTAGTATTTTTTTATATACCTTATGTTTTTATTATTTCTTTGTTTTCTTAACATGCCGAGTTACAAGCAGTAAAATTCAGTTTTTTAAAAATAAAAAATGGGCAGTTTTATCTTCTTTTTTTAAAAAAAAAAGTATTCTGAAGTTGAAAAAACAGATTTATGGATAGTAACCGATAGTTTCAGATATTTTTGTAATAATAGAAAATATAATGAATATTTTCATATTTTTTCCGAAATTTTCTGATGCTACGAAATTGTAGCCCGATTCATGAGAACATCTATTCCGATTTACAATAAAAGTCATGGACTACCCAGCTACTTCAGCTAACTCATCTGCCTCCTTGTTACTCTCTTCAACAGTATTGCTTTAAATTTTGGCCCGGGCCTTGGATACGGCCTTGGCCTGAGTTGAGTAACTCTGCCAAATTCGAGTGGATTTGGAGGAGAGACAAACTTCAAAGTAAAGAGAAAATTTTTTAAATTAATTAAAATTAGTAAAAACTAGACCGTGTAATAAGAAAATATCTCAAATAATCATAAGAACTATAAAAATTATATTATACTGATTTTTAAACACAAATTATGTTTTTTTTTATTCATTAAGGTTTTAACTAAGTGAGTTTAGAGGCCACCTCGGCCATAGACCAAGGCTGAGTTACTCGGAAAAGTTGGAATCCGTGAACATTGATTGAAATCATGAATAATCTTAATCTCCTTACCCTCCGGTAGACCTTAAATCTCTCTTAGAAGTGGTCTAAAGTTCCAATGTATTATCTATTTGGGAGTGGTTTGCATAAGGTCGCAACATTAAACAATAAAATTATGGTGCACATCCAAACTTTGTTGAGAGATGAAATTTTAGTATCGAAAATTTTTAAGATGGTACGACAATCTATTTTAATATCTAATTATAAAATTTCAAACTCTAAAAATAGTACAAATCAAGCGGATCTATAAATACATGATAATCTTGAAAATAGATGTTTTGGATATTGTATTGCAAGATGAACTATGTTTGGGACTTAAAATATGTTTTTTTTTGTCTCCATATATATATATATATATATATATATATATATATATTGAGATGATCATTTAGATATATTTTCAACATCACAACAACATTTTTCGAAGGATTTTAGATGTTCACCTTTATCCTACACTTTTAAGTGCCAACCTCACGTAAACTTTTTCCTATTTGCCTACTTCTACGCCATGCTACAGTGTCCAATGAGCCATTGAACGATGAACGATCATATTAGGAGTAGCTCCATATCTATTTTTACAGGGTGGAAATAGATATCTAAAAGTTTCAGTGGTTTTGGGATCATTGCTCTTTTATAAATGGAATTATAGAAGTTCTAGAATGACTTTGGGATCCTTGAACTGCACGGCTGAAAGCAGATTGGATCAACTCCGACCCACTTGGGTTCGAGTTACTCGGAGTCGACCTAGATCTGGGTTGGTTCCAGGCCAATTTAACCAGATGCAATGATATAAAAAAGATAACAGGGCAATGATTTCATACAACCGTTGTATAGTAATATAATGCAATAACCTGAAAAAACCATCTTATGCCCATTTGTTTGATCCAAATTTTGAAATATACACTTTTTTCATTCTAATGAACAATCACAAAAAAAGAAAAATTATGTATTTTTTAGCCCAATTTAACATAGGCCGTTCATTTTGGTGAGATGCTTAGATCTAGGCCTTAGAAAGATTTTTTCATTTCCAATTTTTTTGGATGGCTTTATTATCATTAGATGAACAATGTGAAAAAGGAAAAAAATTATTTTGAGTTTATAAAGGCTAAGATCTTGAAATTTACAAAATGAATGGTCTATATTCGTTTTTGGAGGGTACTCATTTTTACCATATCTAAGATTCAAATTGAACTTTTTTTTTTGGAGATTGATTATTGAGATGAAGATAATGTGTGTGCAAAATTTAGGGTCATACAAATACCACAAACATGGTTTTCTAGAAATGTCGTTGCATTATACTACGATACAACCGTTGCATTAGATATTACTATACAACAGTTGCATGAAATCATTGCCCTTACAAGAAATTAAAGGCCTGGCTGTCTTGTGTGATACACAATTTTAACATAATCAGAATGTAGTTATTGTGTTATATATCAATCACATGTTTTTGGCTCTCTATGTGCAATAACAAATGGAAAAAAAATAGTAATAACTCGTCTTTTTGGTATAAAGAGGTCATAATCAATGTTGACCATTGGATGTAAAATCCGATAGGTTTGTGCCGAAAAAACATGTTGAGCCATGTGACGCCTCAAGCTGTGAAATTTAACATCTGATAGCTATGTGTAACTACCACATCCTTGTATTAAAGATAAATGGTCTTATCTTTATTAATTTGGATCTTGCATCATCGTGATTACTTTCTATATAATTGAAATGAAGAAAACCCTTTGACATGTTCTTAGGCTTTGGATATAAATAGCTCTCAAGACCAATGTTAACTAGAGATGGATAGAGAGTGTCGTTTCTATGCTCGTTGTTCATCCCTTGTTAGACACCAGATATAGTCTATGGAGTTCTTAATGTTGAAGCAAAACACACACAAGTACCGGGGAAGAGTTCCATGGTGCATATATAGCATTTAATATAGCGCATCTTGCAATGCATTATTCGGAAAGTTTATTTTCAATATTTTCAAGTGTTTATAGATTTATTTGATCTATACTATTTTTTAAAGCTTTAAATTTCACAATTCGGGATGAAAATAAATTTTCAAGACATCACAAAGTTTTCCGATACGAAAACTATATCTTTTAGCATAATTTAGAGGTGCGCCTTACTTGCCTTGTTTAATGTTCGTGCCTTATACAAGCCACACACTATATTTGTTGATAACAAATTACGATTTTGATAACTCTGCAATGGCCGATCTCAAGTCAGTCATGCCGGTCCCAAGCTTGGATAAAAGATGAGGGTTATGTTAGGTGGGGCAGCCAATGTAAAAATTTGCCGCATCTTTTCATAAATTTTGAATTAATGAGGCTAAATAATTGACATAAAACTCAGATGATGATGATGATAAAATTATAGTTTTCAAATGTTCTTTTTTTTACAATTTTTTGTTAAGAGAAAAAGATTAGGCTTAGGTGATCCTTAACCCAATTAGAGACAATCATTTGTCTATTATAACAATCAAAAACAAAATCAACCTCGAATAACCCCTAAATTCAAACTCCCGTGCTAAACATTAGGGTGATGAAAGTCACAATTGATGGATAAAATAAACAAGGATTTCTTATTTAGATATCCAAAATCAGCCCATCCAAATCGGATTCGGATCTGGGACTTAGAAACCATTTTATTTTAATATGTCAATGTCCTACTATTTCATGAATTCAGATTTACAATTACACATTGAGAAATTGATCAAAATATGCACATTACTTTTCAGTTACTTTAACATTTTACCCATTTTCTACTATTCCAACTCAAAATCATGTGAATTTTGATAGACATTTTGAAATTAAATCAAAACATATGGTTAAAATGTTGAATTTTTAAACATCATTAGGTGCACTTTTGATAAATTTCCCTATAACTTACACACTAAGATATTCAATGAAAGCTCAAAATTTGATGATAACATTTTCAAATCCGAGCTAAAAACAACCAATCCAGATTGGGTTTGGAGGGGTCCCTAATAAATCATTCCTAATCAAAACTGGGACAAAATCCGCCGATCTAGATCGGGTTCAGAGCGGTGTCTAGTTAATTAATTACAAATTTGGACCCATTAATTATTAGGGCCCAACGTGACCTAATCCAAGGCTCCTCTTTTTTTCGATGGGTATTAGGACTCCAAGGCTCCTCTTCTTTTTTTTTGGGTATTAGGACTCACAGGTTCAATATTTTTTTACTTTCTTTTACCAGCAGAACTCAAAACTCACAATATACGCCAGGATTTTATTTATTTTTTGTTTTTCTTGGAGAGAGATTTCATTTTTTTTTAATTTTTCGTGGAGAGAGTTAAAAAGGAGAGAAGAGTGAAGAGAGAGAAGGGAGAAGAAGGCGAGAAGAATAGAGTGAGTAAAAGGAGACGAGAAAGAAAGGAGAGAGGAGGAGAGAGAAAAAGGAAGGCGCACAGAGAGAGAGTCTATTGTTTGTTTAAACCTAAAAAAGTTGGAAAAAAAAACGCCTAAATTTTAAGCTGTGTTGTTAGGGGTGCGCCAGGCCTGTGCAGTAGTGCAACGCACAAGCGACTCTCAAGGGACCGACTAGCAAGCTAGTGTGGTAGCCCCTACCCCACTGAAAAATTAATTTAATATCGTGTGGTCCGATGGACCACGTATCAGATATTAAACTGATAAGAACAGATACTACACTTGATCTTAGCCAAAAGGCCGAGAAAGGTATGCTTTGAATCGTGTTTGCTGTATGATTTTATCGATCCTGTGAGCCCTTAAACTTCCCCAACCCCTTCGATGTGGGATTAAAATCACACACAAACGCTCCCTCCGTCCGTGTAAAAAAATATTTAACAATATGAGAAAGAAGGGATCAAGTTCCCGAAATTTTTGGCAAATATTTTCAGACACCCATTTTTTTTATGTTTTAAATGAGCCCTTAAAAAACTCAAAAGAATGTAATCATCTTTTACATTTAATTATATTTTTTAACTTCGAGCAAGAATTTATAGGAATTTATTTGTAAATTTGGCGCAGGTTCCTGAAATTGATGAAGCAAATTCCATATAATTCATTCATATTTTGGCTGGTGCCATTTTTTTCTCTTTTTTTTTTTTTTTTTTGTTCTCCTTTTTTCTTCTTTGATATCTTAGCATAATCAAAGGTTTTGAAAAATGTATAGGTTTCTGTGAGTTTTTTTGTTCATTGTATTTCGGCATTGAAATACGAGGAGCAAGAATAACTATGTAATGAATATTTGTGCCTTTTTTTTGGCTTCTATAAGCTAATTCAGGTAGCTGAGGCAGGGGTTCATGTTACTTTATTACCTATAATTCATGAAATTCATCTATATTTGTCATGAATTCTCTTATTTAAATTTGGGTTGGTTCTAAAAATTTGATTTCTTTAGAACTTCGGTTGGGTTGGAGCTATCTCTCTGCAAATCAATACTCGCATACCCACTATATGCTTGTTTTAATGGAAACTCCTCAAATCCACGCCCCATGTACTGTCCAAATGCTTGTTTTAATGAAAAGCTGCCACTTCTTGTAACTTGTAAGAGAGACAACAAAAATTCTTTATTATTCATGTAAAGGGTTGAACTTAGTTTCTGTCTTTCAAAAATTCAAGGAACTTTGAGTAAAGGAACGACACAATGCATCAGCTGGGCAGGGGTGGTAACCGGGTCGGATTGACCCAAACCGGGACCACGTCCGGGTCTGGATCCATGTCCATGCTTTGGACTTGATGGGTTGGGTTTGGATCCAAATGAGTTGTACCCAACGGGGATAGGGCCCAGGTCCGCGGTGGGTATGGACCCTATCTTTGTATAAAATATATAAAAATATATATTAAATATATATTCTACATCATATAAATTAAATTTTTTATTTTTTAAAATTCCTAGACCCGAGTCTGAGTCAAGTCTGCATCCGAATGACATGGACCCGAATTGGGTCCAAGACAGTGTAAAATTTAGTGGGATCGGGTCGGGTCCGCGTTGTCAACCTGAACCTGACCCTACCCGACCCGACCCATTGCCATCTCTACGGATGGGTGAGTTAGTGACCCGTAGCCTTAAAATTCTTCCAACTTGGGGTCAGTTAAAAATCAAATTAGTGATAACTCACATGTAGTCCATGTTTTACTTATAAAAAAAGGAGAAGTACGATCAAATTGCTTAATCTTTACTAATATTGAAGTTCATTGGACAATACACCTTTGAGATGTTCAAGTCACAGGTCCCTGATAGGAAAGTGGGTTGGGTGGCTCACATAAGGCTCTCTCAAGGATCAGCCTAGCAAGAAGAAACATGGCAGTAGCCAATGTAAAATCAGTGCTACAAAGCTTAAACTCCTTGATATTAGAAGACCTCGAATATTCGCTCAATTTGGAAAGAGTGCTCAGGAATCTCAAGATTGAGTTTGAAGCAGTTTGGAGCGTTACTTCACCTCAAAAGTGTGTTTGAAGAAGCTTAGTTAGGCAAGTCATGAAATTGCTTACATTTCGATAGAGTGTACTAGAGAAGCCAAGAAGGAAGCAAGAAGAACACCACCCTGTCATTCTTTCCGTAACACTGATTTTCCTCACCAAAGGGGCGAGAGGATCAAGATCATCATCAAAATGCTCGATTGGATTTCAACCCAAATGCTAAATTGCCCACCCGAATTAGCTAGAGCTACAGTTCTGACTCTATTATTTACTAATAATTGTTGTACATCACAAGTCACATTAACTACCAAAGAGTTGTAAATATTGGGCATTTTGCCCGGGGGAAAAGCCAAAAAAGATGTTGCGAGTCAGAGACCTCGGTTTTAGTTGCAGGACTAAGCCATGTGTTCCAGGGTTGTTAGACTGGGAACAGGAACTAGACACGTTGGTTGCTTCGCTACTGGACGAGGGAAGATGGGATGGAGCCACTGTACAGTTAACTGGAGGAAGTTCAACTGAAAATATGCCCAGTACATTCCCAAGAAGTTCTTTCTCATATTGGACAATATTCAAGATATTGATAAACAGACTTGCCTCAAGAAAGGCCATTGCCTAAAGAATTTTTTATAGAGCTGTAGGAAAGGAAGCAAGATTCTAGTCACAACTCATAGTTACCTAGTCCCTAAAAAGATGGGACCTTTGCATGGGCTCGAGTTGGTCTGGTTAAAAGACGAAAATAACAAAGAGTCTTAGACATTCATTCAACAAAGAGTCTTTTTGCTTTTAGCTGTTAGACCTAATTTTCAAAGGACGAACCTAGTAAAAGTGGACCGAATGTACTGGGCATATTTTCAGTTGAATAAGAAGAATCTTTAACTCTATCCATGTATGCATTCCAAAAAAAAGAGTGACTATCACATACTGAAGAGGGAAAAAGTGGAGATTTGAATACTTGAAAGCCACTGTTTCTTCTCTAAACAACTAACTGTGCCATAAGATTAGTAATAGAGCCTGTCCATGCATGGGCAGAAAGGAGAGGGAGAGGGAAAGGATTGTATAATTCATTTTCTAAGGGATTGTGGATTTGATTGAAAATGGGGAGGGAGAAGGGAGAGATATAAAAGAGTCTATATGTTTTTAAGAGATATTTAAGGGTCTAATCTGTCTTGTGTGATATACACATTTTAACATGATCAGAATGGGATATAAAGCTCAGATAAGCGTTATAGTGTTAATATCCATCATATTTTTTTGCCATCTATGTAAACAATAACAATTGGAAAATTACACTATAAGAACATTTGCCTTTCGTACCAGAAGGTCATGAAATCGGGTAGGTGGTTGTCCCGTTGCCTATACTAAGTAAAGAAAAATGTTGAACCATGTGACGCCCCCTAAATTGCCAAATTTAACATTTATTAGCTATGTATGATAGTGATTGTGACATCCTTGTACTAAGAGGTAAATGATCTTATATAATATAAGAACTCTATCTTGTAAATTTTGGATCTTGCATCATGATAATTACTTTCTATAAAATTGAATAACAGAGGGATCCCTTTAAGACCCATGTTCACCAGAGATGGCTAGATAGTGTCATTTCTATGCTCATTGATCATCCATTGTTTGACACCAAATAGTTCATGGAGATGCTATGTAGAAGCAAAACACAGAGAAGTACCATGAAGAAGAGTTTCACAACGCGTATATAAACGATGGGAATGTAAAAGGACATATCCGACTAAATGATTTAAATTCAAATTTTATATTCAGTACTAACAGATTTCTAGAAAAGTCAAGTCCCACACCCATGTGATAACTTTTCTACAGATCTATGCTAAATTTAATGGTGATCTTTTGGAGTCCTACATACATGGATGTGGAAAGGTCTCATAGGATCATTACTTTTTATTTATATATATATATATATTTATTTATTTATTGTTGTTAGGAGAAAAAAGTTTGGAGCTAGGCTTAGTGAATAATCTTTAGCCCCAATTAGATCCCATACTCATGATATGGTAACATTATTTGTCTATTATAAAAATTCAAAAACAAAATCACCAAAGAATAACCCCTAAGATAGGGGACCCATGACACATGGGAGAGATGAGAGCCATCATTGAAGGATTCAAAAGACGAGGCTTTCTTCTGCAAATCTCCATAATCAGCCGATTGGGATTGGATTCAAATCTGGATATTAGCCGATTGGGATCGAATTAATCTGTTACTATTTTATGAATTCAGGTTTATGACCATGGGCAGACTAATGATTTATGGAACCCATTTTTCAATTATGAATTCAGGTTTATGACCATGGGCAGACTAATGATTTATGGAACCCATTTTTCAATTATTTAACATGCTACCGCTTTTCTTCTATTCAAACTAAAAATCATGTGTATTTTAATAGACATTTGAAATTGGACCAAAACATTTAGGCAAAATCTTAAAATGTTAAATTCCTAGGTGTACTTTGACATATTTCCCAATACTTTAGAAAAGAAGATATTCATTGGAAGCTCACATGAACATAGTCAATGCATGCTCATAATGAGGAAAACATTTGAAGCTGAATTGGTAGGGGTGCGCACGGCCCGTGCAGTAGTGCAACACACAGGCGACGCTCAAGGGACCGACTAGCAAGCTAGTGTGGTAGCCCCTCCCCCACTGAAAAATTAATTTAATATCGTGTGGTCCGATGGACCACGTATCAGATATTAAACTGATAAGAACAGATACTACACTTGATCTTAGCCAAAAGGCCGAGAAAGGTATGCTTTGTAATGTGTTTGATGTATGGCTTTATAGCCCTTGTGTGCCCTCAACTTTCCCTAACCTTCGATGTGGGATTAGAATCATAAGACCAACACCCATTTCTCTATGTGAAAGGAAATTCAATAATATGATAAAGTAAGAAGGTATTAAGTACCCAGTTTTGTGATGTTTTAATGGAGTCCTTGAAAAATTCGAAAGAATGTGATCATCTTTTATGTTTAATTCTGTTTTTCACTTGGAGAGAGGATGTATGGGTATTTATGTGTAAATTTAGCCCAGGCTCCTAATATTGATGAAGGAAATTCCATAGAATTTATTCATATTTTGGCACCAGGAACACTGCGTTTGTCTCATGAAATGTGAAGTCTCATCACAAATAATGCGAATAGACGGGGGCATAAAGTCATGGGAGAAAACGTTAGCTACTTTTTTTTTTCCTTATCTTTGTTCTTTGTTAACTAAGCATATAACCAAACGTATTGGAAAGCATATCGGGTTTGGGATTTTTTTTTTTTTGTGGTTGATTGTGTAGTCGACTTCAAATAGTTAAGATTAGGGTCGGATGATGACAATGATGGTGTATTTTGGCATCAAAAAATAGAAAGACTAAACAGAACTGTATTACGCATACTTATGCCTTTTTTTAACATTTTGCTTACTTGCCCAACAAATAAAAAGGAAGAACAAAAACAAGAATAACCAATATCCCAAAGAATTTTACCATGGCAGATCATCTCCTCTTCCATACCAAGAAAAAAAAAAAAAAAAAAGAAAGAAAGAAAGAAAGAAAGAAAGAGAGAAGAAGAAAAATTGATCTCCATAGTAATTGAAAAAAAAATGTTCAAATATTATTTCATATAGTGTAGTTTGTACAAGGTTGCAACCTTAAATAATCAAATTAAGGCACACCTCCAAATTTTATCATAAATATATTCCTCCAAATTTTACATAAATATATTTTTGGTGTAAAAAAGTGTTAGGATGACTTAAGAATTTATTTTCACCTTTAATTATAAATTCTTAAAGTCCAAAAATAGTTCAAATCAAGTAGAACTATAAACACTTGAAAATGTTGGGTCTAGATAATGTGTTGTGAAATAAACTATTTTTAATACTCGAAATATTTTTTGTTTTTGTATTCATATATCTCAATGTCCAGATGATCAATTAGAGGGTTTTCAAACATCAAAACAACCTTTTATAATGGATTTTTTAGGTGTACCATAATTCTACATTTCAAGGTTGCAACCTTTTATAAACTTTTCCTTTCAAAAAAACCATAGTCTTTCGCCATCCAAAATCAAATTCCCTAATCAATATTTAGACATTAATTTTTTCATGAGCTTACAAAGCCTTTTCTTTTTTCTTTTCTTTTCTTTTTTTAATTAAGGGTGTGGTTTGTATAAGGTTGCAACCTTAAACAATCCAATTAAGGCGCACCTCCAAATTTTATCATAACATATAATTTTGGTGTAAAACATTCTTAGGATTATCTGAAAATCTATTTTCATCTCTAATTATAAAATTTTAAACTCCAAAAATGGTTAAATCAAATAGAGCTATAAACATATGAAACTCTTGAAAATGGACGGTCTAGATAATGTGTTGCAAGATGCACTATTTTTGGGACTCAAAATCTATTTTTTTTTTTCATATTCATACATCTCTATGTCGAGATGATCAATTAGGGAGTTTTTCAACATTAAAACAACATTTTCCAATAGATTTTTGAGGTGCATCTTTAATTCTACATTTTAAGATTGCATCTTTAATGGCCCATTCCTCACACTGTGCGAGTATTTATTTGGTTGGCTGTCATGAACAAGATCTTGACCATCGACAATTTGATCAAAAGGGATAAGATTCTACCAAATGTTTGCTTGTTCTGTAAGACTGATGATGAATCTGTTGCTCATTTCATCATTCATTGCCCTTTTACGAGACAAATTTGACACTGGTTGTTTGGGACGGTTAATAGTTCTTTGCATCTTCCTTTGGCGGTGGATGGTATTATTTTTCAGCTCTCCTTACCTCATCTGCCAAAAAGTGGTAAAACCTTGTGGACCATAGCTAAAGGGGTTATCCTTTGAGAAGTGTAGAAAGAAAGAAATAGGAGGACCTTTGAGGGTGCTGCATTATTTTTGGATTGTTTGATTCACACGATCAAAATGTCTATATGGTCATGGCTATTTGTTTCAAAGGAGGGTTAGGGAGTATCCAAGATTGATGTAATTACAAACCTGAGCAATCTATTTCTTTTTGGTGTCATTAGAAGTTGACCTAAAACCTTTTGGATGGCGCCTATGGAAGGTACTCTGAAACTTAATTTTGATTGCAGTTCTTTTGGCCATCGTGGGATAGCAGGTATTTGTGGAGTTTTAAGAGATTGTCATGGTAATATCCTTTTCTCATATGCTAGGCCTATAGGGTGTGCAACTGCAAACTTTGCTGAACTGAGTGCGCTCTATCATGGATTGAAGTTTTTTAGAGAACGTAATTGTGGGTACACATATTGGGTTGAAAGGGATTCACTAAATGTGGTGCAATAAGGAGCAGTGAATTCATTGGGACCTACGCTCTCTTTGGTTATGTATTATGGATTTGTCTTCTTCTATTATGGTAACCTTTTCTTATGTCTACCGTGAAGCTAATTCGTTGGCTGATGAGTTGGCTAAGGGGTGCTCAGTTATCCTCTCTTGTCATTTCTGACAATGTAATCGTATTTCCTTAGTTTAATAAAAGTAGTGATATTTGTCAAAAAAAAAAAAAAAATTGCAACTTTATATAAACTTTTTCTTTAATTAAAGTCTAGTTTGCAATTGGGATGACCATAATTTCCAATGGAAAAATATATAAAAAGACCATATATATTTAGTATAGGGAGGTTACATATACTATTGTCTAATAGATATTAAATTGCATCATTGTGAGTGTATCATTGACTAGATTCAAAATAAAATTATTACCAAAAATAAAAAAAAAAACCCAAATTTTATGGCACACACAAGCCATCCAATTTGATATCTAATGTCTAATAGTACTTATGATCTTCTTTTAGAAAAGATAATGGTCTCCTGATATATAATCCCATTTCTATCTCCATCCCACCCACAAAATATGAATGATTTGGATGTTGCGTACTCAGTATTGAAAAGGCTCCTAGAGGGACGCTCCAACCTAAAATGAGCCAATTACCCTGACTTTGCTGAATATTATTTGTCCAGAATTTCTTTTGTAATTTGTGATTAGATGGAAGATTTACTCATGTTTCTGAACAATATTCTACTTTAATTAGATTGAATTAGTTGTTTAAGCGTGACTTATTCAATTTTTGAAAAGTCGACTCGGGGCCAATTACACGGCACATGCCTCAGTGGAGTACAAGCCCGAGTCCGAGTAACTAAGATTGAGTAGGACCGAGTACTATAGCTACTGAAAACTATTAAAAAAATAAAAATGTAAAATAAATCAAAAATAGGAAAAATATATTCAAAGTAAAATTTAACAAAACATAAATAAATTTTTTTAAAAAAAATAGCGAAAACTTATATTTTAAAAAATGAGTTTGTGAATGGGGATATTTTCAAAAATAAAAAAAGATGAGAAAATATAAAAATAATGATTCATAGACCATATACCATCGAATCTTTGTTAAAATGATAGAAACGATAAATAAAACATGTTATAAATATGGGTACGGTTTGTATAGAGCCTAGCCTCTAAACAATGAAATTAGAGCCTACCTTCATCTTTGTGATAGCCTTAAAATATATTTTCATCTTTATTTATAAAGTTTAAAGCTTCAAAAATAGTATAGATCGACAAATCTATGAAAACTTGAAAATTGATGGTTAAAAATGCATTACAAAATATACTATTTCCAAACTTGAAATCTATTTTTTTCTCATATTCATATATCTTGATATCAAGATGAACAATTTGAGGATATTTGGGCATCAAACAACCTCTTCTAGTGAAATTTTTGAGATTGGATATAATTTGATTATTTAAAAGCTTGGCTCAATATAAATTTTTCCCTATAAATATATTTCTTAGTTGTTGCAATTTTTAAAATCATTTTTAAGATCCGGAGCTGGACCTCCAACTGGGGCTCGACTAGGGCGTGAGCCCGGCCTGGTCGAAACGGGCGATTCTTCGGAACACTGTTTAAATTGGACACCGAGCCGGAGATTGAGGCAAGTTAAAGTCAATCAAAACGAATCAATGACTTGTGGTCCTGAGAGATCAAATGTTTCTTTTTGGTCATCGAGCGTCAAACGCCAAGGCCGGAGGATTTGATGCGGTCCAAGACTCTAGGACAAAGACTATGTGGTCCTATGAGACCATATAGTTCATTTGTCCTGGTTGGCACACAGTCACGAGATGAGATGGACCCCCAAGACTTCAAGAAAAAAAAGACCATGTGATCCGCTAAGACCATAGGTCAAGGAAGGTCTTAAACACCTAGTGAGGGGAATATTGCTGGATTTTAATGGACACTGTAAAATCAATTTATGAAAAGGATTTGGGAGCTTTCCATAAATCGAAATCCACTTTGACACTATCCATATTGATTTGCGATTTATGGATCTACATCTTCTTTATCGATCTAAGAATGTTTCAAAGATATACTCTAAAGTTTTTGGTCACAATTCTCCTCGACTTAGGTCAAGTTTGGTCCTACATGTAGGACCACCGATATATGTACCCAACTTGTTGATCTCATTTCCACTAAGGGAACGCTTTACATAGTCCCTTACAACATAGAAGTTTCCTCCCTTTTATCCAACCATCTATTTTTTAATGGAGGGCTAAGATTGTCTTTGCATGGTTCTCACTATTTTATTTTTAATTTTTTTTTCTATAAACTATTTTTACACCAAATTTTAGACGTCCATTCCTCTATTAAACTCTCACTAATGAAAAATATAAAAAAAATATTTTCAATAAAATAAAATAACCAAAGTACTCCTAAAAGCTTTAAGGGGTATTTCGATCATTATTTTTTTTCGAAAAATTATTGTTAATATTTTTTATAGGTGCCCCCCAATGAAAAGATGGCGCTTGCCAAATTTCATATTCAAAAAATTTTTATTAAAAAACCTAAAAATAAAATACTTTGAGACGTCGGATCTAAGATCAAACGGTGAGTGGCTCTCTTGATAAAAAATGGCCAGCTGGATGGTAGGAGGAGGATATAACTTCTATGTTGTAAGGAGAACATAGAAAGCTTTCCCATCCGCTGATTGCAATAATTAGACGCGGTATTATACATCCTCGAACGAGCCGGTTGAATAGAATTTGGGTCCACAGATTCACATGTAGAAATGCCCCTTAATAGTTTATTTTTTAATAGAATTTGATCTTAATTTCTAGGGAATGTATAATATTTAACATAGATATTATTATTCTGTAAAAATAAATAAATTTTTAAAACTAAAAATGATTTTTTTAGAGAAAATATTTGAACAGTTAATTTTACTTTTTCTTTGAAGGATAATTATTTACAGTATCCCGTTTTGCTGGACGGTGTAAATCTCCAAGCCTGCATAATAAAATGTGCGGGCTTGGATGCACCAAACAATTTTCCTTCGATAAATGATGAGAAGCCAACCTCTCGAATCGAACTACATCACCATTGTTGTTCCCTGGCAATACTCGACAACTTATAGGCATTCAATAATGCTGCACTTCGTGTGCTACTGAAAAACCAAATTCCATAGAATAATGATGTGTGTGCCACAAAGCATGTGCGGACTCACAAGTTCCATGGCGACCACGGTCCATGAAAATATAAGCGCAGGTAGTGTAAGCGTTAGAATATTCACAAGAAGTTCTCTCAAAGATCAAGCCTGGTAAGCAGAAGCAATTGGGTCCAGTAATTAAATTTCTAGATCACTGCTGCAAAAGATGAGCTATTTGGTCTCAGAAGGGGCCAAGAGTATGCTGGGTGTAAAGGAAGAGCTCGAGAAGCTTGAGATCCAGCTAGAAGCAATTCGAAGCGAATTAGAAAGAATTTGAACGACTCGGTAGGAAGGAGAAGCTCGGAAAGATTGGTCGAAGAATGTAAGATATGCGAGCCACAAAATAGTGAATATATCCATCTAGTGTGTTGCAGAGGGCAAGAGGCAAGCAAGAACAGAGGCCCGCCCTATTTCGTTCTCTCACGCTAAATTTTGCAACCAAATAAGTGAGAGAATCAAGATGATCAGCAAATTCTCGACTGGATCTTGACTCAAATGCTAAAATCTCATTCCAAATCGATTCATAGCAATAAATGTTGTAGAGTCAGAGATCTCAGTCTCAAGCGCCGGCCTTGTGCACCAGAGCCCTTTGACAGGGGACTAGAACTAGACACATTGGCTTCCATGCTACTACAAGAGGAGAAAGGTCGCAATGGAGCCTGTGTGAACTTTCTAGTTGGAGAAGTGACCATCAGAAAAACCACCCTCGCGAAGAAAGCCATGAAAGATCAAAGGGTAATCAACCATTTTGATCAGTTGATATTGATGTGTCCCAAAAGCCTACCGTTACTGACTTGTTGCACATGATAGCCAGAGGCATTGATTCACAAATGCCGTCTGCTAATCAGAAACCTCCTACAGTGAGTCGGAAGCAAAAGGAACTTCGAAAGCTATTGAATGGCAAGAAGTTCTTACTTATATTAGATGATATTCAAGGTTTTGATACAATCAATTTTCGCAAGAAAGAGCCTTGCCTAGATAATTTTTTGAATACTGTTGAAAATGGAAGCAGGGTTCTCCTTACATTACGGAATCCTCAAAAAGATGGGGGCTCTGCAGGGGCTCGAATTGACGAGTTCGAAACACTTCCTTAATGATCCATGGTGTTTCTCTCAATTGAAGTTGAGATATTTTTATCTCGGGTTTTTCTGTCATGTAATAATAAAATGTTGTCGGACTCTCGGATTGTCCACTCCACTGTTGTTGTTTCATTAGCATTATGAAGAAATTTTTCTTTGTCAATAGCCTCAAAAGAAGCATTATATTGAAAATGGAACAAACATTTAAATTACCATTGCATAAAATTGAACAAATATTTAAAACCCAATATATATATATATATATATATATATATATATAGTAATGATCCTATGAGACCTTTCAACATCCATGTGTGTAGGACCTCAAAGGATCACCATTAAATTTAGTACAGATCTCTAGAAAAGTTATCATATGGGTTTGGGACTTAACTTTTTTAAAGATGTGTCAAATTTAATGGTGATCATTTGGGATCCTACACATGGTTGTGCGAGGGTCTCATAGGATCATAACTCTATTTGTAATTCTATTTTTTTTTCAAGTAGAACTCTAAAAAGTGGCAAGGGGTAAGCCTAAAGAGACAAAGTTGGAAGTAGTAAAAAAAGATGTGGGGACTCATGACTTACTGAGATATAGCTTTTGATATAGCAGAATAGTGGATCAAAATTCATATAGCCGACCTCAAATAGTTAAAAGGAACTCTATGATGACAATGATGATTTGTTATTTTATTTTTGTGAGTTGGGCTAGCCACCTACAACAATGAACCCCCATAACATCATGAGGGAGATCTTCCTCTATTTGAAAATTTCCGAACCATCCTTTAGTCACCCACAACATGGATTTTATAAAAAAGAAAATTGATTTGGTGCTGAGAAATGCTTCAATCAACATACTCAATCTAAACCCTCCATTTGAGGGACAATAGATCCAAGTGCTTGAAAATTTTTATTTTGTCATTCATTTTACTTAGGCGATAATTCACAAGGTGAATCAAAGGTGGTCTTAGTTTTCCCCATTGAGAAAAAGGGGAATGATCCAGTCTATTATAGATGGGCAATGTTACGTTGTATTGGGCTTTCGGACCGTCCATTCTATTAAACAAAAAAAATCTCACAAGTCATTAGCATTTTCTTTCTTTTATGAACGGTCTCATAAGTCATTACCTAGCATACCCCAATAATGGTTTTTAAGTTTCACATTTGTTTATTTTTTAGAAAAATATGCGGACACTGTTTCTACCACTTATTACCATGAGTACATTTTCCAAGTAAATTACCATGATCACCTTCTATTCGACCGTTGTTTTTTTTTTTTTTTTTCTTGTTTTTACATTTGCCCACCTGTTCGGCAATTACACTATAGGACACGAGGAAACACACATGTTCTCAAATGTTATAAAATCCCTCAACCAAAATACATGCTAAAGATACCTTTCATATCTCAAATTTTGGGGATATAAAGGGACATAAACTCTACAACCATAGAATGATCTCAGTGAAAAAATTTCAGAAATAAAATTTATATGTACTAGGAAAAAATAATACCTCAAGATTGAATAGAGACCGTCCAATTTTTGAATAGCTAGATCTAAGTGCTACATAACTCTAAATTCAATTTTTTCGTTTCAAAATAATTATCTAGTATTTGCTACATGGTTCACAAAATTTTGAACTTAAAAAATCAATGTAGCTAGGTGTCTTGACCAAGGAAGTAGATGCACAATGTGCTCCGCATGAACACACCATATGCAATATATAAAAAATAGGGAAAATATCTTGGTAGACCTTATTTGGGAAAGCTTTCTCTGTTCCCCCTACAATATAGAAGTTCTATCCTCCCCCTTATCCAACCGTCTATTTTTTAACGGAGGGCTAAGATTGCCCCAATCACAATGTCACTTCTCTATACTATTTTATTTTTTATTTTTTCTATAAACTATTCTGACACCAAAAGTTCGACGTCCATTCTTCTATTAAACTCACACTAACGAAAAATATAACAAAAATATTTTCAATAAAATAGAATGACCAAAATACCTTTAAAAGTTTCAAGGGGTATTTTGGTCATTATATTTTATCAAAAAATTATTGTTAATATTTTTTAATAGGTGCGCCCAAGATAACACATACCAAATTTTATATTCAGAAAATTTGTATTAAAAAAACTAAAAATAAAATACTTTAAGGCATCAGATCTAAGATCAAACGGTGAGTGGCTCTCTTGATAAAAAATAGACGGTTCGATGATAGGGGGAGGATAGTTGTAGGAGGAACATAGAAAGCTTTTCCATCTATTATATCTTCTGACCCTTTACCAACTTTACTCATTTTTAGCTCATGTTTTTTAGTCCAAACAAATTTAAAGAAGACATCATTTTATAATCTCGTCTCTCTCCGCATGTATCTCTGAAACCCCTCTCTCTCCATGTATTTCCTCAATTGTTCTTCTTTCCAGTGTCTATCCCAAATTTTTAGAGAGAAATGGGTTTGGAAGATTCACGGCGAGAGAGAAAGACAAATGCATGGAGAAAAGTTTAGAAATGATGTTTTTTTAAAAAAATTGTTTAGGCTAAAAAGATAGGTAAAATAGATAAAGTTGGCCTAAAAAGTTAAAAGATATAATAAATAAAATCTATATGCTACAACATAGGTTTGAAACCTTAGATTTGTGAAAAAATGAAATAAGTCTACGAAGATATTTTCTCTAAAAAATACTTAAAAAGGGTTTTGTAATTGTTGAACATGTGGGTCGTGGAAAAAAAAAGAGGAAAAAAAAAGGTTGCGGAAGGAGGGTCGTCATGGTAATTTATGCAAAAAATGTACTCATTTGGTAATTCGTCATGGTAATTTATGCAAAAAATGTACTCATTTGGTAATAATCAAGTGGAAATAGCAATGGTTTAAAAAACGGATCGGTGACCCGGATCGGGCACCCAAAAAACCGATCCGGATTGGCGAATCGGCGATCCAGATTGGGAATCGGGTGAATTGGTCATAATAAAGCTTAAAAAAAATCCGAAAAAATTATTAAAATTCATTATAAATATTGTTTTTTAGGAATTCAATAAGAAATGAGGGTACTCCATTAAGAATTTTCATGTTTTTGAATGAATATGCGAATATTGATATGTTCTTTCCCTGCATGAACCGCCATTCAGCATTTAATTTACATCACACAAAAGGATAAACATATAATTATCATGGAATAAGTATATCAACATGCATGGACTACAATAAACCATAAAATTAGTAATATATGATCTAAAAATAAAATGATAGACGACGTTATTGTTCTTCTTGGTCACGCTGGTGCCATTGATTGAATTCGTTTAACAATTCATTGATTCAATCTAAAAACGAATCATCGATATTAGCAGGCGTTTGACTATTCCCAAATCCCTGAGTGTTAGTGTTTTGTTGTGTTCCCAATCTAAAATCCTCGAAGCTTGTCCATCCTTCATGCTCACCTGCACTGTCGTGCTCATCCCTACACTGTTGCTGTTGGGACTCAATATGTGAATAATATGGCTGGGATAGGGTGGCCTCAAAATCATCATCTCTCTTATTTTCTCTTTGAATAATATGGATTAAAAAAAAAAATTAACAAATTTTCAAAAAAATCGATCATGGATTAAAAAAAAAAAATCACAAATTTTCAAAAAACTATATCATGGATTACAAAAAAAAATTTGATCATGGGTTAAAAAAAAAAAATCACAAATTTTCAAGAAATTCTATCATGGACTACAAAAAAAAAAATCGATCATGGATTAAAAAAAAAAAATCACAAATTTTCAAAAAATTCAATCATGGATTACAAAAAATTCGATCATGGATTACAAAAAATTCGATCATGGATTACAAAAAATTCGATCATGGATTACATAAAATTCGACAATGGATTACATAACAATTCGACCATGGATTACAAAAAAAAAAAAAACATAAAAAAACAAAAAATTCCATCGTGGATTACAAAAAAAGAAATAAACAATTCGATCATGGATTACAAAAAAATCAATCATGGATTACAAAAAATTCTATCATGGGTTACAAAAAAAACAAAAAACAAAAAATTCGATCATGGATTACAAGAAAAAAAAATAAACATTTCGATCATGGATTACAAAAAATTCGATCATGGATTACAAAAATTCTATCATGGATTACAAAAAATTCGATCATGGATTACATAGAATTCGATCATGGATTACATAAAATTTGATCATGGATTACAAAAAAAAACAAACAAAAAAAAACAAAAAATTCGATCGTGGATTACAAAAAAAGAAAAAAACAATTAGATCATGGATTACAAAAAATTCAATCATGGATTACAAAAAACTCTATCATGGGTTACAAAAGCAAAAAAAAACAAAAAATTCGATCATGGATTACAAAAAAAAAAACAAACATTTCGATCATGGATTACAAAAAAAAAACAAACATTTCGATCATGGATTACAAAACATTCGATCATGGATTACAAAAAATTCTATCATGGGTTACAAAAAAAAAAAAAAAAACAAAAAATTCGATCATGGATTACAAGAAAAAAAAACAAACATTTCGATCATGGATTGCAAAAAATTCGATCATAGATTACAAAAAATTCTATCATGGGTTACAAAAAAAAAACAAAAAACAAAAAATTCGATCATGGATTACAAAAAAAAAAAAAAAAATCGATCATGGATTACAAAAAAATCGATCAAGTATTACAAAAAAATCTATCATGGATTACTTAAAAAGTAAAAATAAAAAATAAAAAAAAATCCGTACTTGACTCGACGATTTCGTACAGTGAATCGGCGAGTCACAGTGCAGAATCGCCCGATTCTCTCTAGAACCGGACGATTCCCGTTTTTTTCGCCTATTCAATCCGTCCATGGCGATTCTCGAGTCGAACCGGGCGAGTCCGGTTCGACTCGACGTTTTTTTAAACACGGGGAAATAGTGTTGTAAGTAATTTTCGCTTTATTTTTTTTGCCCCTCTATTTCCTACTTTCATCACTCTCTCCTCACCTCTCTTCTGCGATCCTTTCTCACTCTTTCTACTACTTTCATTACTTCCTCTCCTCTTTTTCCCTCTGGACAATGAACTTGATGAGCTACTTTCACTCCCCCCCTCTCTCTTCTTGTCTTCCAATGAGACGAATTCTTAGATTTCCTTTCACTCGATAATCCCACCTTCTTGACCTCTAATAATTATTTATTGTTACCATTCAATTGGTCGGGACTCGACTCGGCCATAGGACTACTCTATCGGTCAGAAAGCCCTAAAAAAATTAAAAAATATAAAAAAAATACAAATAAAGAGTGAAATTAAATCTGAAACAAATTTAAAAGTTAAAATAAATTTTAAAATGTCGAGAAAAATGGATTTAAAAAATTAATTTATAGTCTGGGATCTAAACAATAGAAAATACAAAAATAGTGATTAGGGCATTAATTTTTACCAACCTCCATATCATACAAAAAAAAATTACGTAATATATCTACATCTTTTGCATATTTTTATTTTTTGAATTTTATATTTCCTCGAGTTGTACACACAACTCGGAGGTACTTGGCCACGCCTAGAGGGTGACGTGGAGACCGAGTGGACTACGCCGAGTCCGGTCATATTGATTCGATATATTATTGCTTTCCTCATAATAAAAATATAAAAATATCTTTTCTCGAGATGGATTCCCATTTTTCACCTTTCTAAAAAATGGATTAAACTTGGCCAAGAATGTTGTTTTTGAAGCTCAAAGGCTTGATATTGGTGGAAGATGCTTCATTGATTAAGAGGATATGAATGTTGTGGATGTGTTTTTTGATCACCAATCGCACTTTGCTCTAGGTTGTGAGAGAGAGAAAATTCACATAGCTTAGTATGCTGAGAAAGAGAGAAGAATTGCACTTTGCTCTATACTTAGAGAGATGATTAAACGCCCTTTGATCTAGGCTGTGCAAATGAAATTTATTGAGAGAGAGAGGGGCCTGCCTTAAAAATGTCGTAAAAATGAACTATGTTCAATGAGAGAGAGAGGTATTGGTATAAGATTTAGGAGGCTAAATAGCTCACCCCAAATAGTTGAGAAAAGAAAAATATTATGATGATGAAAATGATTTTAAGAGGAGGAGATAAGAGAGTTATAGGTCTCTGTTGCACAAGGGTGTAAGAGAGAAGGGATAAAGGAGCAGTTTTTCAAAATAGGATAAAAGGGTTTTTCTTAAAATGAAGGGCTGAAATTTTTTTCTGCACCATAATATTGTGTATCCAAAATAGAGGGGACCATTCCCCATGTCAAGAAAAAAAACAACCTGAAAAAAAAAAAAACCAAACAAACCTGTACTTTTTGGGGGCTAGGAGAACCATTTTTCTTATCTTACTTACACTGACTTATTAATTAAGTGTTAGAAGCTAAAATGGATTTCATGCAACGATTGTACAATAGTATAATACAACCATCTTCAAAAAACATATATACTCTTTTTATTCTAAAGAATAATCACGATTTTTTTTTTTTTGTTGAAAAAAAGCCCAATAAAGGAATTTTATTCTAGTCCAATAAATATAAGCCGTCCATTTTAGTTAGATGGTTAGATATAGGCCTCAAAAGGAATTTTTTATTTCCAAAATTTTTATAAAGCGTTGTCATCATTAGATTAACAATGCTAAATAAGAAAAAAGTGATTATGAATTTTGTTAAAGCCTAGATCTTGAAATACACTAAATGGACGATCGAGATTCATTGTTGGAGGGTACTAATTTTGACTGTATCTAGGATACAAATTGATTTTTTTTTGTGAGATTGATTATGATGATGAAGAGAATATATGTGCAAATTTTAGGGTCATACATATGCCAAAAACATGGTTTTCTAGATGTGTGGTTGCATTATTATACTACTATACAACCGTTGTATGAAATCATTCCTCATTAATAAATTTTATAGAAGAAATGTTTATCGGGCTATATTTAGCAATACTAGGTTTTTGGTTCAAATTTACTAAACACCAAGATACTTATCGATTTATGGTGAAATGCTTGTACCATGTTTGTACTTTCCACTATTTTCTTCAGTGGAAACTCAGGAATAAAGAAACGGTGCCACTGATCAAACACAACTTTGGGTCTAGACTGGGTGGGTCGGTTCAATTCCAAAGGACTGATGGTATCAAGTATCAACTTGGGAGGGGTCTAGTTCTAGGTCTCTTGACCAAGTTTGGATGGTTCTGGGTCAAGGTCGGGTATGTCCAGCCATCACAACCCGACCCAATATCTATATATAATATATATGTACATATGCAATAGTTATTATAAAATATTATGATAAAATTTATTTTTCTTTTATCTAGACATGGACCGTACATGACCCTTTGGGTCAAGCTCGGTCCAACGACCTAGATCTGACACAGGTCCAGGTGTTTTGGATGCAACTAAGAACCAAGTTGCTGGATCCGACTGGACCCATTAACCCCCCTATTTGCACTGTAGTTTTGTTTGGACCTAGATCGATCCGACCTGACTCAGTAACAGATCAATAGTTCATTTGGTTAAGGAGGGGCAGACTCCTAGTCAGGCTCAACGTTTCAAAACTTGGATTAATGAATTGTTCACCCACATGTTTGTGTTGAATTGCTTCTGAATCGGTTTGAATTGGTGTTAAAAATCAATGAAATAAAATAAAAATTAAAATAGAGGTAGGGATATGAAGGGGATCTAAAAGAATATTAATTAAATTTTAAAGAAAAGAAAAAAAAAACGATCTCCATTTAGGTCGGCAACCGGAGTCCGAAATCAACGGCTTCAATACACTGGTAAAGGGATTCTAATGGACAGTTTAAGTTCAATTTAGGAAAATATTTTGTAGCTAAAAGAATTTCCCAAAATCGAAATCCACATTGAAACTAAATCTAGATCTTAATTACGTTGTAAAAAACTACATGTTTTTAATGGATCTAAGGTGCAACAAGATTTTTGATAAAGTTCTTGGTCAGACAATTCTTGTGCTTTGGCCAAGGGACCAAATGTACAAAATGGTCATGTAGGGCCCATGTGGGGCCACCATACTCATGACCAACTAATATAGCTCAGCTGAACTCTCTACATACTGTTTATTTTTTTGTACATGGAGGTTACATTCATTCTTGTCCCTTAAATTTTAAAATGGGTGGTTGTAAGAGTGTTGTTGAATAACACAAAGTCTCAAAAAAAAAATCTCAAACTTTGTGACTCACCCTAAACCTTCGAATTTGACATCTAATGAGTGAGAATGATGGTGGCCGCCATGTTTAAATGATAACTGATATTTAGTTTTAATACATAGAGGTCATAATTATTCTTGTTCATTAAATTTTAAGATGGGAGGTAGTAATAGTGCCGTTGAATAACACAGAGTTCCAAAAAAATAAAAAATCTTAGACTTAGTGGCTCACACTAAGCCATCCAATTTGACATCTAATAAGTGAGAATGATAGTGACATCTGTGTATAAATGATAAATGGTCTTTTCATAGACAATCCCTTTGCTTATTGAAATAATTAGCAGTCAAACTATTGAACCGAATAGCATCACCACTGCCGTACATTTGAAAACCTACAGGTATTTTATAACGAGTTGTCAAAAAACTTTGTGTATTATATAATGTACTTGGTGTGTTAATGGAACACCAAATTCCATGGAATAATAATTTGTGTGCTGCAAGGCATGTGCAGATTCCTTGGCGACCACGGGCGATGAAATTATATGTAGAGGTGATGGAAGAGTTACGTTATTGACAAGAGGGCGGGGCGGGGCGGGGCGGGGGCGGTTCTCTCAATTTCTCAAAGAACAAGCCTAGCAAGCAGAAGAAAATGGCTCCACTAATTGTCAGATCACTGCTACTGAAGCTGAGCTCCTTGGTGGCAACAGGCCTCAATCCCTATTACGTAATGCATTTGGAGAAATATCTCGAGGGGCTCGAGATCCAGCTAGAAGCGGCTCGGAGCGAATTGGATAGAATTCGAAGGGTGCATTCGGAAGGAGAAGCTCCGAAAGATTGGTCGAAGAACATTAGGTATGTGAGATGCGGAATAGAAAATACGTTGGTTGAGTGCATCGCAGAGGCCAAAAGAGAAGCAGAAACACAGACCCGCCCTTATTCCTTCTCTAACACTAAATTTTGCCACCAAATAGGCGAGAGAATCAAGATGATCAACGAAACGCTTAATTGGATCTTGACCCAAATGCTCAAATCCCATTCCAAATTGATTCATAGCAATAAATGTTGCAGAGTCCGAGATCTCTATCTCAAGTGTCGGTCTCATCTGCCAGATACATGTTACAGGGACCTCGACCTGGAGTCCTTGGTTGCTATGCTTCTGCGAGATGAGGGAGGTCGCAATGGAGCCTGTATTAACTATCTAGATGGAGAAGGGAGCGTCGAAAAAACCACCCTCGCTCTGAAAGCCATGAAATATCGAGAGGTAATCAATCATTTCGATCAATTAATGTGTCCCAAAAGCTTACCATTGCTGGCTTGTTGCACATGATAGCAAGACGCATCGGTTCACAGGTGACTTCTGCTCATCAGTATCCTCCTACCGTGAATCAGATACTAAAGGAACTTCGAAGGCTTTTGGATGGCAAGAAGTTCTTACTTGTATTAGATGATATTCAAGGTCTTGATATAATGAATCATCCCAAGAGAGAGCCTTGCCTCGAGAATTTTCTTAAAACAGCTAATTGCATCCGGCTAATGCAAATTTTATCAAGATTCTGATTCTCCTTATATTTCCTGGCCAATACTGTTTGAAAATCCTCGATTTAAACCAATCTAGATCGCCAATCCAATAATATGATATGAATCTTTAAAGTAAATTATCTGCTCCATCTATCCAAGTTTTGAAACACCACCGCCAATAAAGTGATTTTTTTTGCATTCTTTATAAAGGGTGTGGTTTTTATAAAGTTGCAACCTTAAACAATCCAATTAAGGTGCACCTCTAAATTTTATCATAACATGTAATTTTTATGTAAAAAATTCTTAAGATGCACTAATTATGGGACTCAAAATCTTTTTTTTTTCTTTTTTTATATTCATACATCTCGACGTCGAGGTGATCAATTAGAGAGTTTTTCAACATTAAAACAAACTTTTTCGATGGATTTTTGAAGTGCATCTTTAATTTTACAATTTTAATATTGCAATAACTTTTTTTCCATATATATAAAACGGGTCGGGACGCCTTTTTATTAACGATATGACCAGCGTAAGCTATTCCCCAAGTCAACCATTACGTGTACCAAGTGAAGCCATGGTTGGATCGGCTCGGTCGAATGGACCCAAACCCAACTGGACCTAGACTCGGACCCAATTGGACCACTATTTGGACCCAAATCCGATCGGCCGGGTCCAATTTTTGGACCCATACCCATACCTGGGTGTGGTCTTGTCGTCGGGTCTCAGATCCATTGCCACCCCAAGAGCCCTAGATGTTATGACACTCAAAAACACCCCACCCAAAACCCTAGAGGCCAGTCCCACCTACACTCGATTTAATGTCGGAAAAGTTTCACAGCCATAGGATCCATAGCCAACCTTGTGATGTCGGTAGGATTTTGAATAGTCATTTTTTGGGGAATAATTGACCTTTCATACAACACTTCTTTAAAAAAAAATTGAATTTTTTTTCATATGACATCACCTATATGAAATTTTTCTACCAAATGATTCCCAACTTGATAAAGGATATCTAGTAGTAAAGTTATGTATCCACGGCCTCAAATACAAAATGGATATAGCATTCATCTCCACCATCCATCAAATATGGTCACTGGGGTTAAACTACAATTAAGCTTGCATCAACTGAGGTTGAGCTTAATCAACTGTATGGATCAACATTCAAATGCATTTGCATGTGAATCCTTCACATCCAAAAGATCTCTTTTTATGTGTAGTCGCACATTACATCTATTAACTGAAGTTGCATCTTAGATGTCCTTCGAGATTCGCAACCATGTAACTTATGATCGAGGTCGTGCTAACCATTCATAACTCCATGATTAAGCACCATCCTGCTTTTTTAAAATGTTATCAAGCATTAATCCTGCTTAATGTTGTTTTATAACATATTGTCATAAATGGTGAGCTTTGCAAAGTTCTTTTATTAAAAAAAGTTGCCCTTTCTCGTGGTGCAGTTTTTTTGCTGCAAATAATGTTCAAAAGGAAATAGGCCAATTTTTATCATACATACTACTGCTATGGTAAACATTTATGTCGACCAAATGGTCATTCAAATTAGAGAAGGTACAGTTAGGTTAGACTGTTGATTTTCCTTTTTAAAATTATCTTGGAAATTACTTTATTCAATATACAAAAGGACAATAGGTCTTTATATATCTGTCAAAGTAATGAATCTTTAGTTGATAATACTCTTCTATTTTCTTTTCTTTTTTGATATGGTTGAATTTTTGTCCAAAATAAATATGATCCAGTCAGTCTTAATCATATAATAATTCATGAATTCACTTGTAATTGTTTACTGGATATAAAAGAAACTAAATAGAAAGAGATTCATGTATCCTTAGTGCATTATGATTTTCAAACCTTGGTGAAATTAGTTCTTTGGTCAATTGATCCAACATTTGGTAAATCTCATTGGATTGAGGATGAGATTTATCATCCACTAGAAACCTATGGGCAATCCCACAAATCTCAATGAAGCTATGGCCAGGAATGATTGTTACACCTCTCTTCCTCATCATCTTCCTCATATCCACCACACCCTCCCACTTTCCCTCAGCAGCATATAAATTGCCCAATAGCACATACCTACCGCTATGCTTTGGCTCCAGTTCGATAAGGTGTTTCCCGACCCTTTCACCCAACTCTGAGTTTCCATGAATCATACATGCACCAAGTAGAGCTCCCCATATCACACCATCAGGCTTCATGGGCATACTTTCTATTAGTTCCTCAGCATCGATGAATTGGCCTGCTCTACCCAAGAGATCGATCATGCATCCGTAGTGTTCAATTGTGGGTGAAATTTTGTAGACTCTTCTCATCAAATCAAAGTAGTACCATCCTTGTTCAACCAAGCCACTGTGATTACAAGCACCAAGAATACCAATAAAGGTCACTTCATTTGGTTTCACACCACTTCTCTCCATGTTTGCAAAAAGCTCGAAGGCATGCATGCTAAGCCCATGTGCAGCCAATCCCCCTATCATAGCACTCCATGCCAACACATCTTTCTTATGCATCCCATCAAAAACAAAACACGCACTCTCAATACATCCGCATTTCGTGTACATATCTACAAGAGCAGTTCCAAGTTCAAGCCCGTAACCGAAGCCCTTTCGGTCCACGTAAGAGTGAACCCATTTCCCTTCCTCCAAAGCACCAATGCCAGCACATGATGAAAGCACACTTACTAATGTGGCTCTGGTTGGCACCATATCAGTCTCCCTCAATTCATGAAACAGATCAATAGCCTCTTGAAAGCATCCATTTTGGGCATAACCCGAAATCATAGCGCTCCAAACCACCTCATTTCTCTCGCTCATTTCATTGAAAACTTCTCGCGCTTCATCCACATGCCCACAAGCACAATACCCACTAACAAGGCTCGAGTAAATCACTAGATTCCTAAAGGACATTCTATCGAAGACCTGGCGAGCATATTCAATGTCTCCACAAGAAGAGTAGAGCTTGATGAGAGCACTATTCACATATAAATCACTTTCAAAACCATGCTTCACAATATGGATATGGATGGATTTACCAAGAAAAAGAGATCCCAAACCAGTGCAAGCTCTAATCACAAAAGGGAAGGTATGTTTGTTGGGGAGAACTCCTTCTGATAGCATTTGAAGATAGAAATGAACACCCATTTTAGGATTGTTACTTTTTGAGTAGCCTCTGATCATGGTGTTCCAATTAAAGATGGTGGGCTTCTCAATTTGATCGAAAATAAGCCTCGCAAAGCCTACATCACCCATATCCGACACTGCACAGAAAGCCATTATTCTGCTAATTACAAAAGAAAAGCGGGCAAAGCCTGTTATAATGGTGTGAGCGTGAATTTGCTTGAGATGCTTCATGTATGTGCATCTCTCTAGAAGAGGGAGATATGGGAGGTCTGGCATTGAAGCAAATGGCTCTGAGGAAGACGAGTTTGTCATCGGAGAATGAAGCAGGACTGTAGAATTGTCCTCTACTCTCTCATTGAAATGTGTGTGAGAGAGAGATCAACAACCGATGCCTACTACCAGAATTGAGATACAGACTGATAATCTTCAAACCCTATATTTCATAAGCCATAACACTGGATATGTTAGCTATGCTGAGGCTAACCCATTGCAAATCTCTGAAACATGATGGTCATATACTGTTAATCAAAACCCATTAATATTTAGTGCCAATCTCTCTAAAAACTTAAACCAACAACCCCCACATTTCACAAGAAACCATCTGCAAGCTTTAGAAACTCAACGCCAAGTCCTAACTTAAACTACTAAACTCACTTGACATAAGCTCTGATTTGCTCGCCCCCCGAACTTCAATCCATCACCGATAGAAGCAATGGTTTGGCATTCAAGCAATGAACTCACCTTTATCCAAGCAATTGATCAATCTCAGGCCAATACTAGCCCACTCTAGATTACAATTAGGGAGTTTCTTAGAGCTTAAAATATGGGACCGTGGACTGTGTTCCATTGAATTTACACTGGTTTTTTACAGGATCAAAATATTTGAAGGCGGCTCAAGAGCTTCTTAATAAGGCAGTCGGTGTAGATAATGAAATTCAAGAAAGACAACACCCACGTTTAAGATTGGTAGAGTGTTCAAGAGGAGAGAGGGTGAGATGGGTCATGGGGATCCAAAATCCATGTTCAACATGAATCTTGGAGGGAGGACGCACATGAACAGGTGACGACACACCAAAAGTGGATCTTTTCTTTAAGGAAAAGTGTTAGTTGTATAAGAAGGGGCATAATAATATTAAATAAAGGATCCAGTTTTGGTGAGCGAGCTGGCTAACCTATTTTTATCTCCCCCCTTCAAGTTCCATGTTAAACATAGAGTTTGGATCCAAATTTTTACGGATCCATAATCTAAAACACGAGGATCATGAATATGTAAAAATAAACAAATAAATTTAAAAATTTAAAAATGATAATGTTTTGAATTCTTTACACCATCTATTTTGAAAATTAAGTCAAGCCTTCTTTATAATCTCCAATCTTAAAGATGGGTATTTGTTGTCAAGGGGATGAATGTGTCCCCAAACTCATGAAACACTTCTCCTTAAATAAATGATCCAGTTTTGGTGAGTCGGCTGATTCACCTCTTCATACGAGTTCGTCCTCCAAGATTTATGTTAAACATAGATTTTGGATCAAAATATTCATAGATCCATAAAGTAAAACCTAATGATAAGAAATATGCAAAAAAATAAATTTTATAAATAAAAAAATAATATTTTGAATTTTTTTTCTACTATCTCTTTTTGAATTTTATTGGGCCTTCTTTGTGATCTCCCATCATAATTATGGCTGTCTGATGGTGGGAAGCATACGTCCCGGACACAACAACCACTCTTTTTTTGAAATTTTTTTATATAAGGTGTTAATCTTATACTGTATAATCAAGGTGCACCTCAAAGCTCTCCGGAAAAGGTTATTTGATCATCAAAAAAACTTTCCAATTGATCATCTCCACTTTGATACATGTAAATATGAAAGAAAAATTGAATTTCAAGTATTAATAATAATACATCTTATAACACTAGAATTGAAATTTAAGTTCTAACAATAGTACATCTTATAACACATTATCTAGGCCGACCATAATCAAGATAGTTAAGTATTCATAGATTTGGTAAATTTGCAATATTTTTCGAACAATTTCATAATAAAGGTAAAAAATACATTTTAAGATGATCATAAGAGTTTCCTTGCCTAAAATACATTTTATAACGAAATTTGGGGGTGTACCTTGCCGTAATTGTTTAAGGTTGACACCTTATACGAACCTCACCCCTAGTTTTTTTGGGTGAATAAGTGGGAATATCTGGCCCCTACTCGTTTTATTAAAACAAGGCACGTTATATGAACAAGGAAAAAGTTTATATTAGGATGCAACCTTATAATGTATAACTATAGATGCATCTCAAAAATCCATCGGAAAATGTAGTTTTAACATTGAAAAACCGTTTGATTGATCATCTCGATATCGAGATGTATGACCATGAAAAATAAAAAAAATTTAAGTATCAGAAATAGTGCATTTTACAACATATGATCTACGCCGTCCATTTTCAAGATTTTCATATGTTTATAGATCTACTTTATTTTAACCATTTTTAAATTTAAAATTTTATAATTAGATATAAAATAGATTTTGAGATCATCTTAAAAACATTTTACGTCGAAATTATATACCATGATAAAATTTAAAGGTGCACCTTACCTCTACAGTTACGCATGCATCTGTATGCCAACTACACCCTATGAATAATTCTTATACAAGCAATGACCAATGCTACGGTTGTATCGTAGTATAATGCAAAGACACTTATAGAAAACTATGTTTGTAGTATTTACATGACCTCAAATTTTGGTCTAACATTAAAGCTCATTTAGGTTTAGTGTACTCTCACGGACGCACATTATATACTTGCTCTATTTGGGCAACAAATTTACTCAACGACTTTTTAGATTTAAAATATTTAGATCCACTTGAATGACGCGTACTATTAAAACAAACAAAATGAGTTACTAATCAGTTAGATCCATTGTTTTAACAATGGACAATCAATCTTAGCACATTATTTTCCTTTCTTTTTCTTGTTTTTTTAAGTGTTGTTTTTTTTTTGGTAATTCAGTGAGGATGACGAGCCTCTACTCTTTTTTCTAAATCGTTAGTGGTTTTTGAATACGCTAGGTGATAATGGAAGCCAAAACCTAAACTAGGGCACAAGTAGGGTTACTACCACAACCCCAACCCTATTTTTGTTTTTTTAAGTATTGTTGCATGTATAAGAGGTTACATCCATAAATTTTGGAGTTCTATAGGATCGCTCACCCATCGATTCTAATTTGGATCGGTGGTCTGTATTTTGTCGAATCAACCATCTAACCAAAGAAAAAAAAAAGAGGAAAAAACAACGAAAATTTATATTACATACAAATTTTCACTTTCCAAAGGAGTAGGGGTTTGATTCCTCCAATTGCATTTATTTTTTCTTTTTGTTAAATCTTGTGTGCTTGTAGCCCTAAACAAGGATTAGAACATGTTTAAAACAGAATTGGAAGATTAGGTCGGACAAGAATTTGATTGGTCACACCCATAAAACTGGAAATAAACCAGTTTGATCGTTAGTTTTAGCAATTCTCATTGGCGATATGGGTGGTGGAAGTAGTCACTCAAATGCTTAATTATCAAGTTGTGGTTTCCAATCCAACTAACATCATTATTGACACTTTACAAAAATTCAGCACCTTCATTTATAGAGAAAAATAGGTAGGGCCCTACTCAATTATCCAAAAAAAACCTTAGCAATGTTTTGCTCTAAATCTCTTGCCAAACTTTGACTAGAGTTTTTTTTTCATATATCTTTTTTATTTTGATTACGTGAAACCTTTTATAACCAAAAAAAAATTGTACCAAAAAATCATGGTTCTAAAGAGACAACTTTACTTTGTCAGAAAAGCCAAAATTTTCGAACTTCTTTGCAATTTTTTTTTATCACTTTTCTATATATTTACGCGTGGTTTTCTTCCATCATAGAGTTTTATTTTTTTTACCAATATTAAACTTCCTCCACAAACGATAGATACTTTTGTGTTTGGACACAGTTTTTATGCAGCCAAGCCCAGGCATATTAATAAATCTATGTTTTGGATTGATTTTTGGACTTAATTTTTAAAGGCATATAATCTCAATATTGAGATCATGAATATGAAAAAACAAATAAATTTTGAAAACTAAAAACAAAAATTCTTATAAAAAAACATTTGGACCCTTAATTTCCGGTGTTTTTAAATGAAACACCTGCTTGCATCCATTTTAAAGTGTATGCTTTACACTTTTTACACCACATATGTAAACATGCGGTCCGGCCGCTACAAAATAATTTATCCTTGTGTTTACACTTTTTGGACCACATATGTTGTCATCCCATATCACATGCCATTGGGTTTTTGCTTTTGAGCTAGCATAGCATACCCCGTAGGAGTGTACTGCACATTAACTCCCTCGATCAAAAGAGTTACTTTGGATTTTTTTAATTTAAATTTTTGGATCCAACTAAGAATTACTAGCAATTATCTTGAAACAAAAAAAAAACGGAAAAATGGGTATTAAGTTCGTTAACACTTAGAATTAAATTATCTTCAAACTAAAATAAAAGAAAATTAAATATTGAGTACTTAACACTCAGATCTTGCTCTGCGAAAGTTAGACATTATTTTGGGATGCTATGTTTTCCAAGGAGATGGAACGTGGAATTTTTTTTATGAGGTTTGGTCGCTGCACTCAAAAGTTACGTCCCCAGAATTTGAAGTGCTAGAAATATTCCTAGTTTGAAATTTACCCAAAAGAAGCAAACAGACAATATGCTATTGGAGCATGCGAATTAAATTTTTTTTTTTTTTTTTACTTTTAATATTGTTTGTGGATTGAAAATTTATCATTTTTTTTCTCACATTCGTTGTTCTTTTAATAATAGGGTTAGGGTCGTGGAGGTAGCACCAATTGTATCCCAGATAAGATTTAGAGTTTCATTTTCACCTAACGCAATAAAAAACCATTGAGGATTTCAAAAAACAGGTAAGGTCTCGTTGTCTCCATTGAATTACCCCAAAAAAAAATGGGCCAGGTCTATGCTGGGCCTTGACTTTAGCTCAAAGCTTAAAATAAATAAATAAAAAATTAAAAAATAAATGAAAAAAATTAAATAAAAAAAAATACATATAAAAAAAAGAGGGCTGAGGCCAAAACGGGCGGGCACGGCCCTAGTCCAGCTCCCGGGCTATAGTATGTGGCCCAGCCACAACAGTTTTTAAGGCCCGGATGCCATGCCCCATTGCCAGCGCTAGCTAGCCGCAGAGTGAAGTAGGAAAAGTGCAAAAACGTCACGTCCGGTCCTCCCCCTCAACAAAAGTCGTCCGCCTTCAAAGAACTTTATCTCTTTCCCTCTCTCTCTCTCTCTCTCTCTCTCTCTCTATCTGTCTGTCTTAAATCACAGGTCCCATATCACACTCTCTCTCTCTCTCTCTAAGCACTTAAAGCTGACGACTACGAACCCCATCTCCCCCTCGATCCAAATCTCTCTCTCAAAAGCAGCCCAATCTCTTCTCTCTCTCTCTAAAGCAGACGAGATTTGGGGGTGTGTTAATGGAGTTTTACGTGGGAGAAATTGCAGCAGGGTGGATGTCTTTTGCCATTTCCATTGTCCTCATTCTCTATCTCCTCGTCGCCACCATGGAATTGGCCTGGAATACCTCTGCTTCTTTCAGTCTACCCCCTGATTCCACTTTCCCTTCTCCCACTTCACCTCTCAATCACTGAACTCCAAGTTTTTGGTCCCTTTCATTTCTTTTTCTTTTTTTTTAATTTCTTCTTTCTTTTTACAGGAATGGAAGTGATAGAAGTTAGTGAGAGAAAGCAAGGGTTATGTTTTGTTCTCACTAGTTTTCATGTAAATGAGACTTTTTTTTAATTGTAATTATCTGACGTGTATTTTTGCATTCTTGTGAGAGATGTTTTGTGAGAAATATTGTTGATTTATTGTATGATGATCACAAGAAGTCCCTCTGTTTTGTGTGTTATCATGTTGCTCTTAAGTTTTTGAAGATTATGGAAGGCGTGTACAAGATACCGAGTTTTGTTTTTAATGAAAATATTGAGGCCATCTTTTGATTTGAAGCTATGGTTTCATTTCGCATTTCCCTCGCAGATGCATAATTATTTGATTGAAAATTCTCTTATGTGGATGTTAATTTCCAGTGAGTAGGAAAGTGGCTGGTTCGTGGTGGTTGTATCCCCTGTTAAAAATATCGGGATTTAACCGGTAACCACCAGGTCGTAACCAGTTTCGGGTGGTTTTAGTGATAAACCGGTATTTAAAAAAGAAAATTCAAAAAAATATATATAAAATCTAAAAAATAAGGAATTTCATTTGTAATATATTTTTTAATATTCTTTACATTATTATAAATATTATAAATTGTTTTTATCATTAATACTTACTTTTATATTTTTCAAGTTTTTTAGAAATTTTTTAAAATACCTATAAACACAAATTGATTATTTAAAATCTTCTTCTTTTCATTAATTTTCAATTTCATTTGAATGTGTTTTGTTTTAATCATTTTTTATATTTTAGTATATATTTTTTTGTATCTTTTTTTTATTTTTTCAATAATTTTTTGATTGGGATTTGTCCGGCTAGAACTGTTGAATCAGCTCGTTGAACCGCTTCCACCCCATACTTAGGTACCACGCTGTGGATGAATCCTATTGCCACCTACTGATATTTTCAAAAATACAAACTCCTTAATCTATCTGAAAAAAAAAAAAAATGTAGGGGCTTGTCTTCTGAACCACCCAAAAAAGAACGGTGATTTTTTATTTGAGTCGTCGATGCAGAATTGATCGGGATTGAACTGGTTCCAACATTGCATGGGTCCTATCCCCATCCCTCTTTTCTAAAACTTATATTGTCAATTTTTTTTTTTTTTTTTTTTAAGATTATCTAATATTTTATGAGACTCCCTAAAACTCGAACCTACAAGCATCTATTTTAATTTTTTTGATTATATTATTTTAGATCTTTGTTTTCAATCTAGACAATTTTAGAACGATTTGAATTGCTGATCTCTCTTATCCGAACAGGGATTGGCTCGAATTGGCCATGGACAATCCGCCCCACCGATGTGTTTTGGTTTTTAGCACTAGTGAAAAGTAAACATTTAGGACGCAAAGCTTCTAAGTTCTAACAATGAAAAACAGAGAGAGACTATAAATTTCAACTCAAATAAAGAGAGAGAAAAAGACGAGATAAAAACCATGTTATCTTCTCACATTTTATATTTGAGATAAAGATTTTCCAGCCCACCCAAATGGCCATCTTCTTTGCATTTTATTTTTACTTTATTTTCATTTTTTTGAACTTTTTACTTTTATTTAGGTTGCTGATCTCCCCCTCCTTAAACCATGGTACTCTTTTATATTGAAGATTATGCCTTAGCTGGCGTACTTGATAGAAAAAACAATAAGTTGGTGTAGTTCATAAAAAAGATAGGCTGGAAAATGGGGCTAAAAACAATATCTGACTCCTTTTGACTATCCAGACCACTCTTAGTGAATTCGATCTGCTAATCAAAATTTTCAGCACTTTCAGGTACATTTATATTTAAAAATGGTTAAGTATATAATGAGACTATTTATCTTTGATAAAAAAATAGTCACAATTGATTTTGATTATTGGATGTAAAATTAGATGGCTACTTTTACTCGATTGAACAAACTCAAATTTCAAAAGAAATTTTTTTAAACTTTGTGATACACCCAAATTATCAAATTTTATATTGGATGGTTGTAAATAATTGTGGCTACCTTGTATCAAAGGTAAATGGTCATATTGTATACAATTCTTCCAAAAAATGGGTGAGGTTTATACGAGGCATCTATCTTAAATCATCAAAGTAAAGCACGCTAAAAACCTTACAATGACTTAAGAATATATTTCTACCCCTCATTGTGAAATTTAAATTTATAAAAATGATGTAGTTCTGGAGACCTAAGAACACTTGAGAATCTTGAAAATGAGTGTTCTACAAAATATAACAAGATGCATTTTTTGATCAAATGGACCAAAAAAATAAATGTTTTTTTATCCCTTGAACCTCGAAGGGAAGAACTTCTCTCCTAATAATTAGAATATTTTAATTTATTAATAGAATTATAATATTTTAATTTTACTACTAATAATAGATTGGTCAGACTTGCATTGCAAGAGTGACTTGCTATTCACTTGGTTCGGTTTCAGGGCCATAATCATGAGATTTCGTAAGAGAGATGACTGAGTGATTCAAGGCATATAAGTGGAATTGTTAGGTAGGCTTTTACCAATGGTTCTAATCCCTCGCTTTTCATACCTTCACCTAAGTTACCACCATTACCGACAACAATGTATCAAATGTCAATGTCAATCAATAGCATTATTCCAACAGTAATACCTTTCCTTTATAGATATAGGAATTTTCTATTCCTTAATTTACTGCGGACCGGCTAGGAAAAAAAGGGAAAGAGCAGTCAAAGAATGAATCATCCAATTGTGTCTTATATAGATAAACAGAAGAAAAGTCTAAAATGCAAGTTTGGTAATAATAGGAGTAGAGGAGAAGAAATAGTTAAAATTGACAGTCAGGTAGTACAAAAAAGACCGCATTTTCGATATTTTGTGTCGATAATCCAGGAAGATAGAGAGATCGAGAAAGATGCCATATATAGAATTAAAGTTGGGTGGGTGAAGATGATATATGCAACTAAAATTTTATATGATCGCACACTAATGATATTAAAAGGTAAGTTCTATAAGACAGTTGTAAGACCAGCTTTGCTTTATAAAGCAGAATGTTGAGCAGACAAAAAAAAATATACTCTTGTAATGAGTGTAGCAATGATGAAGATATTCAAATGAATAAGTGACAATGCAAAAAAATAATAGAATTCAGAATGAATCAATTTAGAAGAATTTAGATATGACATCAATAGGCGATAATGTGAAAGATGGTAAATTTATGCAGGCTGATCATGTGTGGCGTTAACCAAATACTGCACTTATTAAGAGGTATGAGTTAGTTCAAGTACAATGACTTAAAAGTCTTTTTTCCAAAAAAAAGTGGTTGGAAGAAGTTGTGAAAGATATGGAGGCTTATAACCTCACTGAGAGTATGACCTTTAATATAACAAAATGACAGACTAAGATTCGTGTAGTCAACTTCAATTAATTAAATAAAAGCTATGAAGATGATGAATATAGATGAAACCCTTTAGCCTTAGATAGATTTTTTATTTTCATTGAAAAAAAAGACAAATTTATCTAAAACGTCCTTATTTCTTAATTTTTAGGTTTAAATCTCGTGGAAATAGCATTCTACATGATCAGTTGAAAAACTTTCGAGCATTGAACCGACGTCTTTGGTAGACTTCTGCAAATGCGACTTAAATTTTACATCCTACATAAACTTCTTTTAATTTAGAAAACGTTAATCTATTTTTTTTTATAATTTAAAAATTAATTCCAAAGCTACAACAGGCAATCGAATCATGTGGATCACATTCCTAACAAGTTCTGAACCTTTTTCCAACAGGAGCAACAGGTGTACCTTTCCTAGCCTAGATTCTCTGTATTCAAAGCAAAAGATTGAAGTGATCTCAAAAGATTGAAGTGATCTCACTCCTGATATCCTCTAATAAAATAAGCACTAGTGGACAGACCTCTCTCTATTTATTTTACTTTCACTTGCATTGAATAAACGGGGTTGTTGGTTATTTTACTTTCCTTTTCCCTTTCACTTTCACTTTCACTTGCATCGAATATGTGGGGGCAGTTGGCTACGGATGGATCCTTAGATGTAAAATGTTTTTAGGATTATTTTAAAATTTATTTTTATATTTAATTATAAAATTTTAAATTTTAAAAATATTTAAAATCAAGTAAATAAAATCTTGAAAATAGATAATCTGTTATAAAATGCACTGTTTTTAGACTTAAAATCTTTTTATTTTTCATGGGCATACATCTCGATGTCGAGATGATTAATCAAAGGGTTTTTCAGCATTAAAACTATATTTTCCGATGATTTTTTAGGTGCATCCACAGTTCTACATTATAAGGTTGCATCCTTATATGAATGTTTTTTTTTTAATAAAGGCCTATCAAAGGACTAACTTGAAAAGATAATACTATGAATTTAATAAATTTAGAATATATATATATATATATATATACAAAATTGCCTTCCAAAATTTTTTTTTGTTTAAAAATAAACTACAAAATTAATAAATTTACCATTCACAACTATATATATATATATATATATAGAAAAGTCTTTCCAACGCCTATAGGTGAAAATGATAAGTGATTTTGCCTACCTTCATCTCCGTCCAAAATTATCGTACGGTCACGATTGTCCATTAGTGTTTCATTTTTATTTTTTTTCTACAAATCGAAATGATCTAAAATTTGGAGCGTGTGTATATCTTAGTGAAGTGCATATAATAAAAATATAAAAACAATAATTCATCCTATAGGTGAAAATGATCAGTGATTTCGCCTACCTTCATCCCTGTCCAAAGTTATCGTACGGTCACGATTGTCCATTAGTGTTTCATTTTTCATTTTTTTTCTAGAAATCGGAATGATCTGAAATTTGGAGCATGTGTATATCTTAGTGAGGTGCACATAATAAAACTATAAAAACAATAATTCATAAAATAAATTTGATCAAAATACCCCCGAAACATTTTGGGGGTATTTTGATCAATTGTTTTCATGTAAAATATTTTTTTTTATATTTATCGTAGATTCGTCTGTTTCTTATTAACACATGCTCAAAATTTACGAAAAAGTATCAATTTTTTTGTAAATTTGGACCACGTGTTTATAAAAAATAGGCGAATTTACGGTAACTATAAAAAAAAATATTTTATATAAAAAAACTAACCAAAATAACCTTGAAAAGTTTCTGGGGTATTTTGATCAATTTTTTTACGAACTATTTTTTTTATATTTTTATTAGGCGCGCCTCACTAAGATGTACACATGCTCCAAATTTCAGATCATTCTGATTTGTAAAAATAAATAATAATTGAAACACTATCGGATAATCGTGACCGTGCAATGAACTTTGGACAATAATGAAAGTAGGCGAAATCACTGTTTATTTCTACTTATAGACGTTGAGAAGATTTTTCCTCTATATATATATATGTCGCCTTCAACCATTACATAATAATATAAATTGCTTCTGCCAGGGATATGCCTTGTGTAAATTCCTTAAGGCTGGCAATGGGTTGGGTGGCATAAAATAAAACATGCACTCTCCATACACGCACATTCGTGTGCATATGTATAAATGCAGTTCCAAGTTCAAGCCCATATTTGAAGCCTTTTGGTTAGAGTGAACCCATTTCCCTTCCTCCAAAGCACTAGGGCACATGATGAGAGCACCCTTACGAATGCAGCTCTAGTTGGCACCATATTTGTGTCCCTCAACTCATGAAATATATCAATAGTAATACAAATTAAGGTTCATTCTATACAAATCAATACCTCAATTCACAAAAATTATAATAAATTACAATCTACTGTATGTGAACCAGGCTACGAATGAAAAAATCAAGAAGGATATTCTACTCCTCTAGATTAATGCAGAGCCCTCATAAATCAAAAATGTTACGAGATTCTTAGAGATTTGTGAAGTTACTTAGGCCTGAAGGTTAATTTCCACAAGTCTTCTATGGTAGGAATCAGTTGCAGTGTTTCTGTTGTGACTGAGCTGGCTTTGATTATAGATTGCAAAGTGGACTCTTTCCCTATTACTTATCTAGGGCTTCCGATTCAGACTCTAAATTCTCTATTGTTGTTTGGGATAAGGTGATTGAGATAATTCAATATAAGTAAGATCTATGGAAACACAAATACCTTTCTTTGGGAGGAAATGTGACTCTGTTAAGATCGTGCCTTGTGAATTTGCCGGTGTATAAAATGCCCTTAATACAAATGCCAGCTGTAATTGCAAAGAGAATAGAAAAGATGATGAGGGATTTCCTTTGGGGTTCCAGCAGTGAGAGTAGGACATTTCATTTATTAAGGTGGGATACAGTGTGTACACTCAAACGTGAAAGTGGTCTAGGTATACGGAAAGTGACTAGGTTCAATCAGGCATTGCTTTATAAATGGTGGTGGCGTAGCACTCAGCTGTGGACCCAAGTGTTGAGGACGAAGTATGGGATGGATAGGCAAAATCTGTGGATAGGGGGTAGTAGAAAGAATGAGGTCTCTTTTATATGGAGGGTTATCTTCAACTGGAGGAATAAGGTCTCGGGCTATTTTAGATGGAATGTGGGTTGTGATAATCAAATCTTGTTTTGGTACCATAAGTGTCTTGGAGAGTACCTGCTGAAGGTTACTTTCCCTGACCTCTTTAAGGTAGTTTCATGTCCTTATCATAAAATATGTGACGCAGTAGAAAGTAGAGGTCAGCAGTTAGTGTGGGATATACCTCTTATGTACAAAAGGCTTAACAATACCATGTTGTCCCAATGGTGTACTTTGATGGAACTTTTGGATAAAGTTTATATTTTTCAGGAGGCGGAAGATATTTTGATATGGGAAATTGAAAGGGATGGTATTTTTCTCGGTTAAATCTTGCTATAACTTTTTCTTTTATGATCGTTGGAGATGGTCGTCACCCAAAATTGTGCAGATATGGAAATGGCCAATACCACATAAAGTTCAAATTTTCATTTGGCTAGCTTTGCAAGATAAAATATTAACAATTGATAACCTGCAAAATAAGCGGGAAAGTGTTACCTAATATATATTTGTTCTGCAAACAGGATAGTGAATCAATTGACTATCTCTTAATCTATTGTCCCTATACTTTACAGATTTGGCAATGCTTTATTGGAGAAGTTCATTTTTTTCTTCCGCTGCCTCAGAAAGTGATTGGCTTAGTTTCACAATTTAGTATCCTCTGCCTTGCCAAGGTGGGTGCTACGATTTGGAAGATTGCTAAAGGTATGATATTATGGGAAGTATGGAAGGAGCGAAATATGCGAATTGTTGAGGGTGTGGGGTTGCCGGTAGCCAAGCTTATTCACCTTATCAAGTTATCAATCTGGTCTTCTTTAACGGTGGCTAAGGATGGGTGGGGTATCTCTAAGGTTGATGTCATGGTACAACATTTTTTTCTTAGGGCTTTAGACCAAGCAGACCCAAATGTTTATGGCATGCCCCACCTTTTGGAAGTTTTAAGTTAAAATTTGATGGCAGCTCTATGGGAAACCCGGGACCTGCAGGTATTGGAGGAGTTATTAGAGATTGTTATGGAAATATGTTGTGTTTTCTTATGCAAGTCCAATTGGTGTTGCTACGGCTAATTGTGCGGAACTCACTGCTTTGTTAAGGGGTGTCCAAACATTCATTGGGAAGAATTTAGGACGTAATTGTTTAATTGAAGGGAACTACCTAAATGTTATTCGGTGGTACAAAAAGGAGCAGAGGGTACTATGGGATTTGCGATCGCTATGGTTGCAAATTTTGGATGTTGTGGATTGTCTTTCTGTATCTTTCACCCATGTCTACCACGAAGCTAATGACATCGTTGATGCATTGGTAAAAAGGGGTGTTTCACTCTCTTCTTTATTGTTTCTAATGATGTAACTTCCCTTTAGTATTAATGAATTTGTTGAACCTTGGTCAAACAAAAGAAGATATTCTACTCCTCTCTCTCTCTCTCTCTCTCTCTCTCTATATATATATATATATATATATATATATATATATATATATATATATATATATATATATATATATATATATATATATATATAGATGGTGCGGTTTCTATAAGGTTACAACCTTAAACAATCTAATTAAGGTGCACCTCCAAATTTTATCATAACGTGCAATTTTGGTGTAAAAAAAAAAGAAGATTATCTGAAAATCTATTTTTATATCTATTATGAAATTTTAAATTCCAAAAATGGTTAAAATCAAGTAGATCTATAAATATATAAAAATCTTAAAAATGGACGGTCTAGATAATGTGTTGCAAGATGCAGTATTTTTGAGACTCAATATTTTTTTTTTTTTTTCATATTCATGCATCTCGATGTTGTGATGATCAATGAGAGAGTTTTTAAACATTAAAACAACATTTTTCGATAGATTTTTGGGGTGCTTCTATAATTCTACATTTTAAGATTGTAACCTTTTATATATATATATATATATATATGAAAAAGGATTTGATGAGCCAGCTCGCCTATCGAAAACCTGTGAGCCGAACGGCTCAGATAAATTCGTGAGCAATAGAAGGTTGTTGGAGAGTTGTCGTTTTCAAACTTTGAAAACCCTTTTGGTAGAGCATCCTGACAATACCAGAGAGGATGCTCTCTTTCTCTCTACTACAAATTATTTCTCTCCCTCTCTCTACTGCGAGCATCAACAACCCAAAAAACTACGAAACCTCTTTCTCTACTGCGAAGCCCCAAGTAGCTATGTTGCCCAAGGGAGTTATTGTACATAATGCTTCCATGAGAGCAATGCTATACGCACGCATTGTTAGTTGCACGAGCCTATCTCCTAACACATTTCTTGAGCACCACGTGGTCCACAAACCATGTGACACTTTGTCGAAGCGAGTTTTCTTGAGGAAATGCATAATGCCCGTTATTATATTTCTTTTTAAAGTTTGTGGCTTTATTATTATTCATTTATATTACTATTCAATATAATTGTTTAGCTATTGTAAAGTTTAATATAGATATATATATATGTTAGGGTCAGGTCAGCCTGGACTTGGACCTGACCGACCCACATCGCGTCCAAATCTTGGACCCAGACCGCCAAGCGATTCCCACCACTACTTTAGATATGCTTTGTTTAATTTATTTTAAAAATATTTTTTTAATTCATTTTTTTGTTTTTAACATTTTTTTGCCTTAGACCAGAAAAAAGAAAAACAAAAATAGGAAGACATGGTTACTCAATCACATAAACAGATAGCTGGGAGAGCAAAGAGAGAAACTGTTCAATAAGAGAGAGAAATGGGAAGAGATGAGAGAGCAAGACCGATGGATTGGGTTTCAAAACCATTTTAAGGATGAGAATTTTTTAACAATAAGGCATGTTTGTAACACTATTGAGAGAGAATAATTAAGGACTTCTAATACCAATACAAGAGCAAATTAATAATGAGTTTAGAAATACAATTTTGGTTGGATTAGATGTGATTTTTATTTTTTAAAATAAATTATCTAATTTTTAACCTGTGATTCGAATTCCACGGCTTTTTACTTCCCTCTCTCCACCATCTAGGACAGAGAATTGGGATTAAGGTCGATCTAAAACAAGGTTTATAGAAGTGATTGAGGTTCTAAGTATTTTAGGAGAGTTGATTGCTGTTGGGAGCACTTATACCATGCTCCCTCTAAAAGATAGTTTATTTATACTATTTCGGTCCGGTGACTTACTTGGGAGGATTTTTCAATCTCAATTTTTTTGGTAATTACCTTAGAATCACAAGATAATTATCCTCAAAAAAAAATAATTTGAAATTTGAGTTGTCTAACATTTAGATCTCTACCCTAGTTTCTATTCAATCTTGAGAGATTATTTTTTGGAAAACGTTAATATAGAACCGAGGCTTTAAACAATCAAAGTAGAGCCCACCTCCAAAGTTTCATTAGAAGAGGTTGCTTTGATACCCAAATATCCTCAAATTGATCATCTCGACATCAAGATGCATGGACATGAGAGAAAAATAGATTTCAAGTTTTGGAAATAGTACATCTTGTAACGCATGTTTGGATCGTCAATTTTCAAGATTTTCAAGTTTTCATATATCTGCTTGATCTACACTATTTTTAAAGCTTTAAATTTAATAATTAAAAATAAAAATATTATTTAAGGCTATCACAAAGATTTCCATTATTGAAACCACATTTCTGGGCACTATTTGAAGTTGAACTCAACTTTGATTGTTTAGAGCCTCGGCTCTATACAAACCGCACCCTTATTTTTTTATGTGCTTAAAGAGTGCGATTTGAAAAAAGAAGAAGAAGAAGTTATTGACGTTAATCTTTGTGTTGAAGAGATTATATTCTCAAAATTTGGGGTCATAAAATTAATCCTAGATAGGGTTTTACTTGGGGGAGTAAATGAACAGTTACTCCCTATGGAGTAGAATATCTTTTACCTAATGTTTGATTACTTCTATTGAGAAATGATCTAATGCAATGGTTGTATAGTAGTATAATGCAACCACACCTCTAGAAAACTGGCATTTGTATGACTCCAAATTTTTGCACACACATTATCTTCATCCTCATAATCAATCATGCAAAAAAAAAAAAATCAATTTGCACCTTAGATATGGTAAAAAATAGTACCCATCCAACAATGAATCTCGACCATCCATTTGATGAATTTCAAGATCTAGGCCTTAACAAATTCAAAATCACTTTTTTTTTTTAGCAATATTAATCTAATGATGATAATGTTATATAAAAATTTTGGAAATAAAAAAATCCTTTTGAGGCCTATATCTAACCATCTCAATAAAATGGATGGCTTATATTAATTGGGCTAGAATGAAACCTTTCTAGTGCATTTTTTCAATTTTTTTTTTATTGTGGTTGTTCTTCAGAATGAAAAGAGTGTACATTTAAAAATTCGTGTCATACAAATGTCTCTAATATGGTTTTTGACGATGGTTGTATTATATTACTATACAACCGTTGCATGAAATCATCCCCCTTACTTATTTTATGGGTGTTATCGATATTTTTTAAAAATGTGACACTTCCTTAATTTTTAGATTTTTTAATTATATATTTTTTATAATCTAAATCATCACACGAAAGAGCTATTATTAGTGAATTCTTAAATTTCTCTCAATTACTTTAATTTTATATTTTGTATAGAACAAAAAAAAGCTAAAACATTATTTATAATAAGATTGGTTGTGCCTTTGCCATGGACAAGCTGTGCACTAGTAACTCTTTTTGAACTTATTCCGAGGATCACCTTTGAATTTTGGTCCAACATCCTTCCTTAATATTTCCACGAGTGGCCTCACGAGAGCAAATTGGGCATTTGGTCTGCCATGCAATCCTCATTTTGTTTCCATTGTTTTGGGAGAGGAGAAAATTTTTATTTCAATAGAATTTGTGAATTATCTCAAATGGGTGGGATTTGTATGGAGCCAAGGTTCTAAATAAACAAAGTAAAGCACACTTCCAAATAGTGTCAGAAATGTGCTTTCAATACTGGAAATCTTAGTGATAGCCTTAAAACATATTTTCATCTTTAATTATAAAATTTAAAGCTTAAAAAATAATGTAGATTGAGCATATCTGTGAAAACTTGAAAATCTTAAACATTGATGGTCCAAAAATGTAATGCAAGATGCACTATTTTTAAAACTTAAAATACATTTATTTCTCATATCCATGCGTCTTGATGTCAAGATGAGGATATTTGGGCATCAAAACAAAATCTTCTAGTGAAATTTTTGATGTGGGTCTAATTTGATCTTGATCATACATTAGATGGAGGGCGCAAAGTCAAAACATCACATGTGGAAGCGGTTTAAACAATTTCTAAAATCCGTATCATTTTTTTTAAAATAAAATAAAATCAGATGAATAAAAATGATTTCATCTTTGAGATCAAACTGACCATCTATCACGTTGGTTTTGCAGTGGGTTCCAATGTGCAAATTGGTCCCCCTCATGACCACTAAAACTTTCCCCCATGATTTTAAGCAACTTTAGCTGATCTTAATGACACGATTATGTATTTGATATTCCTAGGGCCACTAAATATTTCTCCAAGAAGAATGTGATTGTCAAAACATTCTCTCATAACTAAGAACAATATTGTGATTGCCAGAAAATTCACTATTTGCATCCAATTTTTTTCTTTTAAATGAAACTGGTTCCCAAACTCACCATTCTTATTTACAAAGAAAACGAAAACAATTTAAATAAAAGAAGAAAAAATTGTGGCAAAACCACGTGAACTCAATCTTATTTAACCACAAACTGAATATACATCCACATAGTTGGGATCAGGGACGATGTTATACAACCTGAATATACATCAACACAATTGGAATTCTGTTTTTTTTTGTAATGACATGAAGTCCTATCTCTTACAATAAATTAATAACTAAAATAAAATAAAGATTAAGAATAATAGAATTTTTGATGCATTCGTGTTGTCCTTTCCGTATAGAAAGTTAGTCTGAGCGCAAACTATGTCGACACAGTGGACATGACTGATTGTACTCGAGCCAGTTGCTTATGCATTCTTCATGATATTGATGCCGGCAAGGCATTTCCCTCACATTGCCAGCGCCATTGCTAAGCTCGGACATGCACACAACACATGCATTTTCTTTTTTCTCCGTCGTTCCCACCAGCTTCAAGGAGTCCACCAAAGAAGCCCTTGGTCGAAGACACTCCTCTAACTTCTTTCGAACTTGAGAGAAATAGCTCTCTAAAACCTCCGATCCGAAGTGACCGGCTTCGACATTTACAATCAACAAATTAGTGAAGGTCAATTTTACTTGGGGCCCATCGGGAGAAGCACGGAGCGCCTCGGCTGCACCAAACATACCGGATGCTACGAGATTACTTATGGTACGTAGAGTAGGGTCCGCTTGGTTGAGTGTTTGGCACACCAGGGAGATTGCATCTTCTAGGGTTGGCATGTTTTGGGCAGTAGAAAGGATGGAACACCTTGTTTCTTTTATGGCTGAGGATTTTGGAAATGGAATCGAGGCGTTAAGACCTAAACTCGTTTCTGCCATGACTCTTTGTCTGATTACGAGTTTCATACACAGTTGGTGAGTGTTTTCGCATGGTGGATGGCAGGTCAGAATAAGTGTGAGTCCTATATCTTTCGAAGCCGAGGCCGCATGTTGGCTGGGCAGAAGCCTTGAGAAAGAAGATGACATGGCTGCTGCCAGAGAAACAAAACAAAGAGAGACGGGATCGATACGACTGTCTTAAACTTGAAAAAGGAAAGGAAAGGAAAAGATGGACAAGGACTGTCTTAAACTTGAAAAAGGAAAGGAAAGGAAAGGAAAAGGAAAAGGAAAGGAAGAAAAGTAATAAGAGGAAGGTAGCACCTGCGTCTCTCTTGATAAAAGAAAAGAGAGGGGTTTCCTTTCTTTCTTATATATAGATTTGGTTTAGTTGATTGACGAGATAAAAGAGGGAAGTTCCCTTTATTGTTTCTTGATATCTTGATTTGATTTACATGATGAGGACAAGATAAACAACAATTAACGTTTGAAATGAGAAAGAGATAAGTTTCTTGAACATTGAGAGAGAAAAAAAAAAAAAAAATATATATATATATATATAGATATATATATATATATATCGTTTGAAGAGAGAGAGAGGCTTCTTAGTTCTTAAGAGAAAAAGAGGTGTCTCCCCTTTTGATGAGAGAGAGGCTTAAGATAGAGATTTTTTAATCTCTTTATTGGCGAGAGCGAGAAGGGGGGTTGTTATGTAAGAGATATGATAAGATAGATGAATGTATATCATTTTGAGAGAGAGATCCGAATAGGGGGCGTTTTTTAATTTTATTTTTTCAAAATTGTCATCGTTGAACAGCATTTTAATTTTATTTTTATCATTTTCATTAATAGGCAGTGCTTTTAACATCGGACCAGATAATCGATAAAACATACTACACGACCCAGATAATCGATAAAAAAAATTTAAAAAAATTAAACCGGTCCGGGGATACCTTCTCAAGACTGAGGGGGAAAATTAAAAAACTCTACAATAAACGATTTTTCTCATAATTTTTTGTCAAAATTGACGCATTTGATATTTTATTATTTATTTATTTATTATATGTATGTAAATTGCTCTAAGAATAAAGTAGTCTTAAATCAAAGAAATGGTTCTATACTTCCCTAGAAGATTTATGCTTTCTCCTACTATCCAGCCGTCAATTTTGATCATGTGAGCCATGCACCATTTGATTTAGATCCAACTCCTCATAGTATTTTATTTTTAGTTTTTTTTATACAGATTGTACAAATGTGAAATTTGATACACGCCATCTTCTCATTGGGGTGCACCTAAAAAAAATATTTAAAAGAATAAAATATAATAACCAAAATACCTCTTAAAACTTTCAAAAATAATTTTATTTTTATTTATTTTTAACTAGTGCGAGTTTAAGAGAGGATTCGATGCCCAAAAATTGGTGTCAAACTATTTTGTAGAAAAAAATTAAAAAAAATTGTGTAAAGATTTTTTTTTATATGGAAGTGTAGAGATGTGATATTGAGATTAGAGTCATCTTTGCCATCCATTCATAATAGACAGTAGGATAAGAGGAAGTATATAAATTTTATGCTGCAAAGAAAGCATAAAAAGCTTGCCTTTATAGAAGACCTATGTTTTTTAGGAGAGTTTTTTCTGTTAGACTACTTAATTTCATGAGGTTATCGACATTGTAATTTTCTCTTAAAGGAAGTTATGATTTAAAACTCCTTATTGGATACTTTGTTTATTAGAACCCTAGAGAGTTTCTTATGTTGCCCGACTAAACTAAACTTTTTTAATTTTTAATGTAAAAATAAATTATGACACTTTGTTAATTCTTAAACTTTTAATTGTGTATTTTTATTCTCAAAATTTTCAACAAAAATTTATTAAAATATACCTAACTCACCAAGAGTTTAACAATTTACCCTTTTCTACTATTTCAACTCATGGTTATTTGTATTTTAATGAGTGCTTTGAAATTATACCAAAATCTACAGATAAAATATTAAAAAATTGAGTTTTTACGTATATTTTAATAAATTTCCCTTTTCCCATTTAAAAATAAGAGATATGAAAATAAACTATCCCCACATGAATGGTCTTATTAAATATGGTTTACTAAATTCTTAAATTTCTATCAATTACGTTGATTTTCTTATTTTTATAACAGTAAGGAACTTGATATTTCTTTTTCATTTTCCAATTGTAAATTTTATTATATATTAAAAGTAAATTTCATCTGTTTGTGTATGGTAATTATTCGTGTACCCTTTTTTTAATGTGTAGTTCTTGGTGTATTATATTCCCAAGGAGGATCAAAGTGGCCGCGCAGGACCAAATTGAAAATTTGGTCCAACATGCAAGACTCCTAGTTAGATAGATTTTCATGACAATGAGATTTTCAATTCATTTTTCATTCACCTGGTGAACAATTTAGAGAAAAAATAAAAAATTGTTTTGAGCTCTTAAAACTGACGATTTGATCTCAATTTTACTTTGGGAATTGTTTAAAGCATTTTTCGAGATTCAAATCATTTTCTTATGAATGTGGAAATCAATAGAGATGATTTCAGCCTCCAGGCGTTTATAAACACTGAGCAACGTGGTTGTTCGATATTGGTACAGCAATGGACAAACCATTTATTAGATGGTTAAACACTTGTGGGATTTCTCACCTGCCTGGTGTGGGCAGTTCTGAAGAAAAACAAAAAGGGGTAGGAGTCAGGTGTGGTTTCGACGTAATTTATTAAAAAAAAAAGCGACTCATTTGTTCATAAAGACTGTGAACCTGTCCATACATAATTTTTCCATAAAAAATAAAAAAATCAGGGTTTTCACGTTAAAAAGGCCTAAATATTTTTGTTTACTTTTTTTTTTTTTTTTGTGGGGTGTGAGTTTGGGGAGGGGGACGGGCCAGGGGGAAGGGAAGGGGGAGGAGTGGACGGGACATTTTGAATGTCTAATTCACCTTGTTATCAATTTAGGGCTTAAGTGTAAAATATTAAATATATTATTATTTTTTAAATTTAAAAATAAAAAGTAATTCTTTTTAAATTTCCCTTTTGCATAATTTATCATTGGGAAAAGATTATATAAGGTTGCACCTCAAAAATATATCGGAAATATTGTTTTAATGTTGAAAAAACCCTCGAATTGATCATCTCGACATCGAGATGTATGAATATGAAAAAAAAAAAGTTTTTGAGTCCCGGAAATAGTGCATCTTGCAACACATTATCTAGACTGTCCGTTTTGAAGACTTTCATATATTTATAGATCTACTTGATTTAAACTATTTTTGGAATTTAAAATTTTCTAATTAGGTACAAAAATAAATTTTAAGATAAAACTAAGAATTTTTTACAACAAAATTACATGTTATGATAAAATTTTAAGGTGTGCCTTAATTGGATTGTTTAAAGTTGCAACCTTATATAAACTGTACCCTTTATCATTTCCATACCAATAAAACTTTCTAATTGTATGCTATGAGATCCTTTATCTTTATTACATGTACTTCTAGCCATTAGATATCAAATCGGACGGCTTAGGGTATGAAATGAATTTCAAGAAATCTTTTCTTTATTACAAAGTACTTTTAGCCATCAATTGTCAAATCGGATGGCTTAGGGTGTAACACATATTTCAACAAATTTTTCTTTGAACTCTAAGTCTAGTCAAATACTGCCTGATTTGAAATTTGACAAACAGTAATGATTGTGATTATACTACGAATTTTTTGAATCTTTATCTAAAGAACAATTATTTCATGCGGGTCGGACAGCATTTGTAAAGCTGGATCCAAATAGGAGGTCCATCTAAAAACAATTAAAACTAACGGTCCAAATGTTTTCTTAATAGAATTATTATTTTTAGTTTTTCAAATTTATTTATTTATTTATATTCATGATCTCCATATTTAAAATTATACATTCTCTAAAAATTAAGATCAACTATTTCAAAAATAAATTTATTGAGGGGCCCGCATTTCTACATGCTAATCGTATCCTTGTCTAAAATCCATGTAATAGATGTAAAAGAAGAAATGCAACAATAAATCCCAAATTTGGCTCATAAATTCTTTTGGACCCTACAAAGAAACCTACTAAAAGAATATGGAAATAAATAAAAAAATTGGGAAAGCCCCAACAAATTCTTTTCTTTCAACTCATTGAGCAAAGGCCTTCCATTTCATAAGTTGCTGGATTGAGGCCTTCAAGAACTAATAATTCATTTTTATTATACTTAAACTTTTTTTATTTCTTGAAATGAAGCGATGTACAGAATTTAAGACCAAAAAGAGTCCACATGATTCCCCAAGCTAAAAATATTCTTTTTTTCTTTCCTAGAGTGGCGAACTCGTATTTAAAATGTTTTCTCTTTTCTTAGGACCCGTTTGGCTTATTGGATTCAGATTTTCAGGAGTCACTTTTTTTAGAAAAGTTGGGCAAATCGTGTTTGGTTTGTTTAGAACGATATTTCTATTGGAATTGAGATTTTTTGTGGGATTCCTAAATGCTCATTGTAAGCCTAAAGTTTGGAAATCTCAATTCCACCAAAATATGTAGAATTGATATTTCATGGAAATGATCCATTTTACTACTAAAGAACAAAAAAAATATAAATTTTAAAGAGAAAAACTATGTCAAATTTTAAAGGAACAAAACATATTAACATTTTAAAGAGGGAAACTATATCAAATTTTAGAAAGATAAAGTATATGAAATTTTTTAGAGAGAGAAAATATATAAATTTTTTTAGAGAGAAACTATCTCAAATTTTTAGATAGAGAAACTATTTCAAATTTAAAGTTTTAGGGAGATCATATTAAAATATATTAAATTAAAAATAGTTTATAATTACATCAATTTAAATTAATTTTTTTTAAAATTGAAATGTTTTTATGGTTGTCTTATTTGAAACAAAGTTTGGATTTTTTTAGTTATAATTTTTTGTGTTAAAAGTGATAACTAATAGGCAAATTTTCTACCGAATATTTCCCAAAGTAAAATTATTTATCCAAGGCTTCACATAGACAATGGATAGAGCATTCACCTACACCGTCCATCAAAGATGGTCACTAGGGTCAAACTAAAATTGATCTTGTACCAACCAATGTTGAGGTTAATCAACTATATGGATCAATATTCAAATGTCTCATTTTATGTGCAGTTGCACATTACATCCATTAACTGTAGTGTAGTTGCATCCGATAATGGGGTTGGGTTGTGGTGGTAGCACTACTTGTACCATAACTAAGGTCCAGTTTCTATTTTTACCTATTGTCTTCGAAAACCACTAATGATTTAAAAAAGGAAAAAGTTTATATAACATTGCAACCTTAAAATGTATGGGAAAAATTTATATAAAGTTGCAACCTTAAAATGTAGAATCACATATGCACCTCAAAAATCTATCAGAAATATTGTTTTAATGTTGAAAAAGCCCCCTAATCAATCATCTCGATATTGAGATCTATGAATATGAAAAAAAAAGTTTTTGAATATTGGAAATAGTGCATCTTGGAACATATTATCTAGACCATCCAGTTTCAAGATTTTTAAATATTTATAGATCTACTTGATTTTAACTATTTTTGGAATTTAAAATTTTCTAATTAGGTATTAAAATAGATTTTAAGATAATACTAAGAATTTTTTACAACAAAATTACATGTTATAATAAAATTTGAAGGTGCGCCTTAATTGGATCGTTTAAGGTTGCAACCTTATAGAAACCGTACCTTTTAAAAAATGGGTAGGGGCTCTTCATTCCCTCTGAATTACCAAAAAAAACTGTAGTTGCATCAAGTGTCCTTCGAGCTTCACAACCATTTAATCTATGTTTAAATTACAATCAAGGTCATGCTGACCATGCATAACTCCATGATTAAGCACCATCCTGCTTTTTTTTGTAATGTTATTAAGCATTAATCCTACTTAATGTTGTATTCAAAGAGACCATTTATTCTTAACCTAGGGAAGACGCAATCACTCTTGTACGTCAGATTTCAAGTTGAGTGGTTGTGAATATGTCATTGACTAAATTCAAAGTTAAAAAGAAAAAAAAATCTCGAACTTTGTAAAAAATCCAAATCCAATTTGACATCTAATGGTTAGTAGCAATCATGAGCTCTTTGTAAGAAAAGTGCATCCTAGAATTGGTATTTACTGGAATTGGCATTTCGTGGAATATGGGTGTATGCTATTAGGACTTTGGATAGCATTTGGTAGAGACCAGGAAAAGTCAATTCAATGTTTGGATTGCTTAGAATATGTTTTCACTAGAAATTCTGAATGCTTTAATGAATTCTTATTATTCTAAAAAAATTAACCATTTCCAATGTGATCATTGAATCCTTTTTTCTAGTGTTTGTCCAAGTGAGACAACATTTAAAAATTACGGAGTTTGCAATATCATTTCTAATAACACCCAAAATTTGACATGATATATGACTCATAAAGACGTATTTTATGGTGAAGCAACAAAGTGTGCAATTTTATCTTTATTGTGCCCTCAGATCTATTACCTTTCACCGAAATGAATGCAAGAGAGAAGAGAGGAAAAGAGACGAATACAAGATATGTATATACATAGCGAGAGAAACCATAGAAAGTGGATTGCTTTTGCCATATAATCTTGCAAATGTTTGTGAACATTGTTTTTCATCAAGTTATGTAAAGTGGAGTGGATTTTGGGTGCAGCCACATGATTTTATTTGTGATCAAAGCTGCACAAACAAAGTCGTCTGCATTATGTAGAGTTCTGGTATCACAGAGGACTGAAAGTTCAGATATAAAGGTCCTGCACCAATTTCCTTAGCACTTGAAAGGGTATTGACGACAGCAATCCTGGATTTCATATCAAACGTATGTCCATATTAATAAATTGCATGAGCAAAGTTTCGAAATTTGCATTCCCATACACTAAATGTCAAAAAGCAAGTTATTATAATATCATTCATTCACATCACATTCATTCAAAACACTTGCCCGGAGTTGCAACAAAAAGAAATAGTATATTTCCTAACATTATAGTCTAAAATGGACTTAGCAAGAAAATGAGAGATTAAAAGTTTGTGAACCACTATTTCATGATATCATGAAAATACAAAATACAATTGTTGACATGAACACGATAACGGCCAGTATAGTGATAGTCTTCAAAACACTCCCACTTCAAGGCCACATGTCCTCGGTGAATTGGTCATTGTTGACCTTGATATGCATGATATCGTGCCTCAGCCTCCTCAAAAGTTGAATTGGAGCAGTACACTGCATTGGGGAACCCCAGTACTTGCTTGGAGCATTCACCCCAGGTCATATAACCCAGGTTTACGGCCAACAGATACAACATAAACCCTAGGCATTTTCTGGAACAAAAAAAAATAACATGAAATATAAAATATGCGAATAAACTGCATCGTCTACATACCATGTAGCTTCACTACATATCTAACAAGGAATTTGTGTACACATCCCCATCATAACACAGATCTATTTATGGGTATCAACAATGATATATTATAGATCATGTATCAATAAAACCACAACATCATGCCAAGGGTTCCATAACTCGAAAAAATAAATTGAAATATAAACAAACCAAACAAAGAAAAATGCAACCTAATATGTTTTTTTAAATATTCTGTGCATATAATTCTATTGCACTCATCATTGGCCATTTACATTTTATACATGGTAAGGTCTATGCTTTTGCGGTGGAGGAGTTCGCCACCCCAACAGGGCCCAAAAAAGTTAGCTGTACCGATGTGGAACTGTTTCAATATAACTCATTCAAGGGTGCCAGAATATACGTAGATTGAGTTGAAAATATATGCTACATGAAACATAATAAACTTTGAAAGTCAAATAAAAAGGGAACATAATGAAGTGAACACCACAGTTGGAGTAAATCATGAACTTAAGATGTAGAAAATGAAAAATATCATTGAGACACGCAAATCACAAAATCAATTAAAATCATGTAAAGGCAATGAAAAATCAGGTATTGGTTGATAATATGACCTTACAAAATAAAATTTGAAATCCAATTCTATGAGCTAAACAATCAATTTTTCTCAAGAGAATTATCTCAGAAAATAGGGACCCCTGAACAAACTAAGAAAGTTTCACGTTTCATAGAGTAATAATTTCAATTGGGAATTGCTTTCTTTGAGATTTACATACTGGCCAAGCAAGATCTGCAATCAATTACCACAATATATAGAATGAAGTTTAGAGCAAGTGAAGAATAACAGATTAGAATTAGATGACTGTGATGGTTCAGCATACCTTCAACTAGTATACTATCGAATCTACTTAATGACACAAGATGCAACAAATGATATAACAGATTACATGCACAGAACTATGACTGATCATCATAATAATTTTGCTTTTCTTTCTCATAACAATATGCATAAACAGTGAAGGAATAAAGCCATCAACAAAAAACTAATGCTCTATAAAGAATTGTAAATAAGATATAATGTGAGTTATTGTACTAACCAAAAATGAAATCATTTTGGTAAGTGGGCGCATAAATGAAAATCAAGTCAAATGGAGATAGTGACAAATCTAAACAAAAAGTACCTGCAAAGGATCAGAAGAAAGATATTTTTATGGCACACCTAAAACAATTTGCAGAACCATACTGCACAACATTAATTGAACAATGCCTAAATGCTGAAAAAAATAGCACCATGACTGAAGCTTTAAAAGTGGAAGTTCATCTCGATTCAAAAAGCAGTGTTTGCTCTGAAAAGAGAAGCTAAGGTATAAAAGTTGCGAAAGGCATTACATAGCATGTTCCCAAACAACCATACTCTCCACATAGCAAAATGCATAATAAAAAGAACAAGGATTCATGAAGACTTAATTCCCAAATACATCAAATCCTCAAGCACATAAAAAAAGAACAACATATAACCTGTCATAACACATGTCCAATGTTAGAGAGAGATTGAAACTCATCCATGTCATAACCCAAAAAGAGAGAGGGGAGAGAGCAAAAGAAAGACAAAGAGATAGAGAGAGAGAGGGATATCTAAAGTTTCCATAAAAAAAGAAATTAGAGAGAGACTTTGAGAGGGCCATAGGGATTGTATAGTCATCAGGCACCAGTTACAATCATCTGATCCACTTCGACACTTGGACTGAATCCATCTTGAGGAAGATATTGCTCATATTCACATATGAGCCGATCCCCATGCATGTTTTTGAAGCAACATCATCTGCAATACCTTCAATCTGGAAAATGGCCTCACAAACCTCATCGATATGAGGATTAGGAGCTTTTTTAAATTCTGCAAATGCAGACCCAAGGGCTGCCACTGCTTCAGTAATCATCTCTTAAGGTATCAGCCACTGCCCTCTTCTTCCTCTTTGTCTGCTGACTTCAGTTGAAGCAGGGGATTTACCCTTCTTACTAGAGCCCTTGAATGTGTAGGGGCCTCATGAATGTCTTCCTCTACAACATCCATACCAGGGTCTTCATCAACTAGAGCCTCCCTCGCACTCTCACCTATGTCTTCATCTTCTTGCATTGCATCCCACTCGGCCATTGCCGCTGTCCTCATACCTATTCCATCGGCTGTTGAGTTGCTTATGAGTATTTCCAACTCCTCATAATAGGGAAATGGTTTCCGCTTAGCATTGGGATGTGCCTATACAAATGTGGGTTATCATTAATGGTTAATATCAAAATTCACAATACAATTGATAAATACCCTCAAAGAAGAGCAATGAATATACTAACCGCAATTATTGTTCCCAAAGATCCTCGACACCAGTCATTGTCTGTCTCACTGAGTCCCAGCCAAATCCAAGTGTGGCTTATGAGGGTCTTAACTATCTTGTAGTTTGTACCCCATGTTTTAGCTTGTTTTTGAAGTTCTCTCTCTTCAGAACCATGCCTATTGCTCTGGTGAAAGCTTTCTCTACAACATTCCATTGTGCTGATTTGAAATCCTCCTCTGGCTTATTGCATGCCTGTACCTGTCCAACGAGCACATCAGCAAAGCTATTTCCATCTTAGGAGTCCACTGTATTTTTTTGGTCTTTGAGGTTGCCCTCCCGACCTCCATAACCTCATCATCCATGCCTAATTAAATTGTCAATATCATAAGATAACAACATGAATTGAAAGCAATATTTCACGGTCATAAGATTAATTCAACACATGACTACATTGACTACATCAATACATGAACTCAAAATTTAATATTTCAACAACATTTGACCAACAAAGCAGAAAACTAAGCAATGCAAAGATGATCCCTCCACATTTTCATTGCCATTTCATCTCGAACTTTCACCCAATCATCCCTCTCCCTTTAACTCCTCCTAAATGTCTCTGATTCAGGAACCACAATGTTATCGTCCTCATCATGTCCTTCCACGTTGACATCTCCTCCAATTTCTTGGACTTCACCATCAACTTCTATAATGAAATTGTGCAATAAAAACAAGCAATGCCTATCTTTACTTGTGTCCTAATTGGATAATTAGTGGCAACCTTCAATGTAGGGAATCGTGCTTTGAGGACATCAAAGACACGTTCAATAGCATTTCGAAGCAAAGCATGTGTCTTGTTGAAAATCTCCTTATAGTCTTGAGGGTTCTGACTACCACGATTGAAATCACTCCTACAGTAACGCGAATGGCAGTACGAAGAGAGAAATCCTTGAATATTTGGGTAGCCAGCATCGACCAAGTAGTATCTTCCTATAAAACAATTAAACTGGGCATATCGTTGGTTTGTGTATATGCAGTTTTGAATATTAAAAAATAGTATAATGATTACCAGGGGGCACATGAAGAGGGTCCGCACATGTGAGTGAATATTGAAGAATACGAGAATCTGATGCTGAACCTTCCACCCTGCAAGAACATATAGAAATTTAGATTAAAGAAATCAAATACCCATAACATTATGTGATGTGAAGTGTGAAGCCCGTGCGATTCCTGTATTTACTCTGATGATACTAACATGAGCAGAGATGTGGGTGCCGTCAATGGCCCCAATACAGTCTGTAACAATCCTAAAATTAAAAAAAAAAAAAGAAAAAAAAAAAAAAGAAAAAGGAGAAAAGATGCTTTTAAATAGGTGATGGTATGTTTGAGTATGATGGTCCTTGGGGACCATCACTATTTTCAAAAACTTTTACTTCGTTTAACTTTTGCATGCCTGTTTTGCTTGCTTGCTTTTGCCTCCTGCTGCTTGCAGCTGGCAACGTCCTTTAGTGGACGTGGTTTTCGTACGATAAAAGTCTGCTTTTAACGCGACACCTCAGGTATGAGGTAGAGCGTAATAAAACAATATAATAATACGTTATAAGAATTTAAATAGGGGATGTGAGCACTCCCACCCTAAAACAAAATTTTGAGATCTCTCTCTCTGGTCGAAACACAGTGAACTTCTCTCTCGAATAGAATTTTTTTATCAGAAGCTCCCTCTCAAATAATTGTGGGTAAGTGACATCGTCTTCTGAAAAATAGTCTATTTTTAATAAATAGTGATATTTCCGTCTAGGATCTTTATTTTATCAGTTTTATATGTAAGTGACCTCATTGTCTCGAAAAATAATCCATTCTTTTTAAAAATAAAATGAAACAATTATTTCTGCTTATTATCATGAATTTTAGGCGCGATAAATTTTATGCGCACGTGACCTCATTATCTTGAAAAATAATCTTTTTAATAAAAATTGTGATATTTTATCTATGTTAGAAATTTTGAATGCTGTAAATTAGAAAAATAAATTTATTTATTTTTCTTGTCTATTGTTAGAAATAAATGTGATATTTCTGCTTTTAGTAAAATTGTGATATTTCTTTCTACTGTTTTGAAAATTTAGACATTGTAAAATTCATGTGCAAATGACTGCCTTATTATTTAAAAATTGACATTTTTGCAATTGACTATAGTATTGTTGTGAAATGTTTATTTGTGAATTGATATTCCATAAATTGTGATAATTCCGTATTCTTGAATTTTTATAAGAGTTTTTCTATACATATTAAATTGGCAATTATGCTAGAATGCTTTTACAAACTGCTACCTTTCTAAATTTGAGCCCAAAATATTTGATTGGTTATTTTTGAAATGTTATAGAGAGTGACTGTTATTAATGGTTTAAGTGAAATTCATATTAATGGTTTCAGTGATATGTTGAGTACATGATATTGCTGCTTTCGAATGTTTAAAGAGATTTAGAAATAATTTAAGTATGCAAGTGGACTCATCCGGTTCGCCGGTGAGGTATAAGTGGACCTATCTGGGACGCCGGTAGGGTTTAAGTGGACTCATCCGGTACACCGGTTAGGTATAAGTGGACCTGCAGGGATTAAGTGGAGCTATCTGGGATGCCGATAGGGATTAAGTGGACCCATCAGGACGCTGATGGGGTATATAGGTGACCTACTTGGGACGCCAGTAGGGTATTTTGTGAAATCCTTTGAATTATGTACTGCCGTTAAAAGTGTTATAAGCATTTCAATTACTCGGATTATACTTAATTATGCATTTATTGAAAGTGAAACTGTTGATGCATTTCTGTTAATAGATCTCAATTTGGAAAATATTGATATCTTTCAATCATGATTATTTTTAGGATTATGATGATCACTTACTGAGTAGCCAAACTCATCAAACTATGGTAAACATTTTTTCAGGATAACTACGGATTCATTTTGAGTGCTAGTCAAGATCAACCTTGGAAGATACTGTTGTTGTGCTAGCTTTCTTTATTTACTATGTAAGACCTCGCCACTGTAAATTGGTCCTATCAATAGAGGTATATATGTTTTGTCCGTCACATCTCAGGAATAATAGTATTATAAATTCTTAGGGTGTGACACAGTCCTACATGGATCAAAATTTCAATCAATGAGCAAAGTAGGCTCTACCTAGCAATTGATAATTTGAAATGAAATCGATATAACTTTGAAATCGCAAACTACCTTGAAGTAGCCTTTAAACCTCTCATCTCCGCTTATTTCCGGTTGTGTAGCCAATTGTGGGTGTCTAATGTAATCAGGGTAGAGTCTTAAAATTGCATTCAGCATGCGATTGAAGTGTCGGCTGACAATCTCCCCTGAGTGCCCAAATTCGTGACCTATCTTGCGATTCCTCAAGTTGTGGCTAATCGTGTGCAAGAACATAACCAATTGCTCATCTAGAGATATCAAGAACGTATCGTTTATGTATCCTCTTTGCCTAATAGTATCCCTAAGTTGGAAGTAGGCAGCTCTACTTACTCTTATTTGGTTACAACAACTCACTTCATCTATGTGGATCATGGAGCTATGGAAGTTAGTGCCTAATGCTCTTTGATTGGGACCCTTTTTCTACGAAAAGCAGTAACCACGGCACTTAAACTGGCCACATATACAACATAAACTACCATCATTCCTTCAAAGTCAGTTGTGTCTCTCTGTTGGTTAGTCATTGTAGATATCAACTCGATGGATCTAAGTCAACAACCATGCATGGTAAGTTTTAGTTTGTTGTACTTGAAAGCATCATACAATATTTCATTTATTGCAGATATAGATAGCAATTTTATCTTCATGCTTAGTAAGTTTCTGGACCTATAAATTCATTCGTCAAATGTTAGTCATTTACATTACTAAATAACTTCATCAGCATGTTCTCTTGCCAAATACATTATAAATGTTCTCTTGCAAGCATCATTCATCAGCACATACATACTTATTATATATCAGAACATCAATACAGAATTTGGTAAATAAAATCAGTATAATGTTATCAACATAACATTATCGATTATATCAGTATAACATTGGCAAATAAAATCAGTATAACATTATCAATTAAATCAGCATAAAATGAGATAATCAATGGGGACAGTCAGTAATTTATCATTCTGTTTTTACAACCAGCACTATATAACAAATCAGAAAGTACACAAGATTATTGCCACTTTCAATAAATTTTAGTACACAAGATTATTGCCACTTTCAATAAATTTTAATTAATGGCACCACATAGATCCGCATACAACAAATATTGACACCACAGTATATTAATCAATGGAAAAATCATGTATTGAATACGGCACAATTAAAAATTTGAACTAATAGTCTCCCGTAGCTAAGCATGAAGAGCTTTAAAGGCCCAACATGGGCTAATACACATATATGACTGCAAAATATAGACTTCCAAAGATGGTTAAAGACATTAAGAAGTTCCACCAAAAAAAAAAAGGTTTTAAAGGGCTTCGACACATTAACCCTCTTTTTCAAAGGACCAGTGAACTGCAAGTTGAGAGAATAGAAATCTCTACCGAGTGTTAAGGAATGCCTGTGTAAAGTTTCAAAGGACAAAGGATCAATGCCATCCCTCAAAAAAAACAATCAGGATACAAAGAGGGCAACAAAATAACATCTCTCTTGTACACAATAACATCTTTCACTATGCAAATGGGTTGAAGCAATGAAGGATCGAGAGCACGTAGACATTTGAGAGAGAGAAGAGAGAAAGATGGAGGAAAATTTAGAGAGAGATGAGGTCTACCTGTGAACTATATGAGGTCACTGCGAGCTTCAATCGGCGAGAAGGTGTGAGCTGGGGTGCTTCAAGCGAGATGGGTGGCAAGCTCTAAGCAAAAAATGGGTGACTCGGGTCTCTAAGAGAGGGCAACAGGGGTTTCAATGGCATGAGGGTTTCAAAGAGAAAAGGGGTTTCAGAGAACAAAGGGGTTTCAGGGGTGTCTAGGGTTTCAGGGGCGACCAGGGTCTCTGAGAGAGGAGATGGGCAACTAGAGTTTAATGGCGTGAAGGTTTCAGAAAGCAAAGGGTCGGTTTACAAGGGTGTTTAGGGTTTCCAGGGCGACTGGGGCCACTGAGAGACGAGATGGGCGACTGGGGTTCAATGGTGTTAGTGTTTCAGAGAGCAAAGGGGTTTCAGGGGCGTCTAGGGTTTCAGGCGTGACTGGGGTCTCCGAAAGAGGAGATGGGATGGCGTGAGGGTTTCAGAGAGCAATGGACATCTAGGGTTCACAGGTGACTGGGAAAGGCTTTGGGCGAGCTTAAAATATGAATCGTAACATAACTTGCCGCACTTTTTTTAAGTCCATTTTTCCATCCAATCTGAATTCTACCTATTTTGGTGGAATTGAGAAATCCACGTTTTTTGCTTAAAAGGTGGAAAAGTGAATTCAGCAGAAATGTGAATTCTTTTGTCAATGTGCATCCAAACCTGATTTTTGACAGTTTTCCTTGAAATGTGACTCTCAGAAATCTGAATCCTAGGAACCAAACAGGCCCTTAGTGCACTATGAATTATAATTTTCAAAACTTGGTGAAGTTAGCTCTTTGGTCAATTGATCCAACATTTGGTAAATCTCATTGTATTGAGGATGAAATTTATCATCCACTAGAAAACTATGGACAATCCCATAAATCTCAATGAAGCTATGGCCAGGTACAACTGCTACACCTCTCTTCTTCATCATTATTCTCATATCCACCACACCCTCCCACTTACCCTTAGCAGCATATAAATTGGCCATTAGCACGTACCTACCGCTATGTTGTGGTTCCAATTCGATTAGGTTTTTCCCAACCCTCTCACCCAACTCCGAGTTTCCATGAATCATACATGCACCAAGTAGAGCTCCCCATATCACACCATCAGGCTTCATGGGCATACTTTGCATCAACTCTTCAGCATCATTGAATTGGCCAGCTCTACCTAAGAGATCGATCATGCATCCGTAGTGTTCAATTGTGGGTGAAATTTTATAGACTCTTCTCATCAAATCAAAGTAATACCATCCCTGTTCAACCAAGCCACCGTGATTACAAGCACCAAGAATACCTATAACGGTCACTTTATTAGACTTCACACCACTTCTCTCCATGTCTACGAAAAGCTCGAAGGCACGCATGCTAAGCCCATGCACAGCCAATCCCCCTATCATAGCACTCCATGCTAACACATCTTTCTTATGCATCCTATCGAAAACAAAATACGCACTCTCAATACACCCACATTTTGCGTACATATCCACAAGAGCAGTTCCAAGTTCGAGCCCATATTTGAAGCCATTTTGGTCCACAAAAGAGTGAACCCATTTCCCTTCCTCCAAAGCACCAATGCCACCGCATGATGAAAGCACACTTACTAATGATGCTCTAGTCGGCACCATATCAGTCTCCCTCAATTTATGAAACAAATCAATAGCCTCTTGAAAGCATCCATTTTGGGCATAACCAGAAATCATAGCGCTCCAAACCACCTCATTTCTCTCGCTCATTTCATTGAAAACTTCTCGTGCTTCATCCACAAGCCCACAAGCACAATACCCGCTAATAAGGCTCGAGTAAACCACTATATTCCTAAAAGACATTCTATCGAAGACCTGTAGAGCATTTTCAATGTCTCCACAAGAAGAGTAGAGCTTGATGAGACCACTATTCACATATAAATCCCTTTCAAAACCATGCTTCATAATATGGGTATGGATGGATTTACCAAGAAAAAGAGATCCCAAACCAATGCACGCTCTAAGCACAAAAGGGAACATGTGTTTGTTGAGGAGAACTCCTCCTGATTGCATTTGAAGGTAGAAATGAAAACCCACTTTAGGATTGTTACTTTTTGAATAGCCTCTAATCATGGTGTTCCAATTAAAGATGGTGGGCTTCTCAATTTGATTAAAAATAATCCTAGCAAAGCTTAAATCCCCTATATCTGGCACTGCACATACTGCCATTATTCTGCTTATCACAAAAGCAAAGTGGGCAAAGCCTGTTACAATGGTATGAGCATGGATTAGCTTAAGATGCTTCATGTTTGAGCATCTCTCTAGAAGAAGGAGATATGGGAGGTCTGCCATTGAAGTAAAGAGCTCTGAAGAAAAATAGTTTGTCAAGGAAGAGAGAAGCAAGGCTGTAGCATTGGAGGATATGTGGGCTTCGACAATTTGTTAGAGGGACAAGCCCATATCGATTGTAGCAAGGAAGTCCTTATCTTGTTTATAAGAAGAGAGTTAGAGTCCTATTGAAAGAGGAGAGTTACGCATCTATTTTTATTTTTTCCAACACCGCCAATGCCGGAGTGTAGACCCTGCTAAAACAAGTACACAATTAGTACATAAATACAACCTTATTAACATTCTATTTCTATTTCATAATATAAGAAACACATATTACTTTATAGGGATGATAACCTAGATCCAAGTGTACCTAAACAGGAGCAGAAACCAGCCTAACAGCAGTGACTCAATGGATGGATATTGTTGGAGAGAGAGGAAGTTCCACAACTTCAAGTCCTTTATGTCTTGGTCAGCCTCAATATCTCTCCAGCACCGTCCATCCATCAAACTTGATGGTGTTCAGCTGGTCTCTACCATTATTGAGATAGAAAGGTTCTACAAATCATTTGTCTATCATCACAGCATTGGGCAAAAGGAATAATTACAACACACCTTTGTAACTATTTTACTGCCTCCAACTGCAAGTAAATAAACAAATTAAGAAATAACAAGTACAATAAAAACAAAAGCAGAGCAAAAATCTGAGGTTCAATAATAAGGTAAGCCATGTTGCTAAGCAATAAACATAACCTTTCCTTCAAACCCATCACCAACACACCCTACCCAAGGAAATAAAACCAAAACAAAAAACAACATTTGATAATTCAAACAAATACAAGCCAATTTTACACCCTAAGGGCTCGTTTGGTTCATTCGAAACAATTTGCAAACGTAAAACAATTTTCCTATTAAAACAATTCACTAAGAAAGAGTTATTCATTCCCATCTTTTTCCATGTTTGGTTCACATGTTTGGAATTCCTATGCAACCAGTCTCCTATGTTTGGTAACCTATTTCGTAAATTGTCTCCTGGAATCTGGATTAATACCTTTTTTTAACTGTTAATTCAAATGTTGATGAGTGGATATCAACGTCCATCCAATTAAGACAATTTCTTGCAAACAATCGATTTATGTTATGTTTAAAAAAATCGATACTTTAGATCATAAGTTTGGTTCACTTTATTAAATTATCCAAGCATCAGGTCTTGGTTAAATAATCAAAGCATTTTTTGCGATCTCTCTCTCTTAAAAATTAATAAAGAAATACTTGAAGCACAAAATCTAATTAATAGTCTTTCAAATCCAAAAGCATGCCCACATCTTTAACATGCCATGTCCATATCCACCCTCAAAATGCATAACAGAGGTACAAGTTGTAAACAAAAAGTGCAATAAAAAATTTATGACAAACATGATACCATCACAACTACTACATCCTAAACCCCATTTCGATATGATTCCCACATTGCATTAGCAATTTCAATGCGTAACTCTGTATTGACGCCATCCCTACTCTAATAACTTATGGTTGCTTGCACCATTTGATCGCCACGTTCTAATGCAGTGTTTTCAAACCTTCACCTTCACTCCTCATGAGTGACAACACCTCTCGTCATCGTGGCATAGCTATGTAATATACATGTTGCAATAACCGTGCTCACTTGAGTTTGAAATAGACAACGAATTTGCTTCTTTAATATTGGGAAGCATGACTTCCATAGACCAAATGTGTGCTCAACAACATTACGCAGTTGTGTTAACCATCCATACACACTGTATATGGCCTGTTATGGTCCATTCAAACTATTAATAGTGCGTATCGACTGTTAAGGTCCATACAAACTATTAACAATGTGTATGGACCACTAAAACCCAGTTAACAGTGTATGAGCATTTTTAACACTACCAGTGTTTTTACGGTTCATATACGCCCGTATACATTGTTAACAGCATGTATTTTTATTAACTGTTAATAGTAATATACAGTAGTCCATACACTGTGTATGACTGTTAACAGTTCATACACACTGTTAACTGTCCGTATGGAATGGACAGCCCACACACAACAATTCATTCTCATTGTTAAACAATGTGTATAAACACTATTAATTAGTCCATATACACTCTTAACAATGTATATGATCCATAGACATTGGTAACAATATATGTGAACTGTATACACTTGAGAGTGAGGTTTATGGACTGTTAATAGTCCATATACACTGTTAATTGTGTATATGGACTGTATAAAATGTTAATAGAGTACATGGACTATAGAAAAGCATTGATGCACAACAATCAATCCATCATTCAAATAAATGCAATGGCCAACATGGCCTATTTATAATAGAAACTCATCCACCCTTTCTGAAACCCCCCCCCGGCCCCTTCTTTGGTCTCCCAAGTTTAAAAACATTGCAAATTGCAAAAAGTTATGTGATGCAGCATTGAATCATTGAATTAGACAAAATCAAGCTATATGTGTTGAAACTCAATACATTAACCCACAACATATTGCAAAGTTTCTAACACAAGAAGATTCATATTAACGTTGGAATAGATAGTTTACTTAATTGAACAAAGAAGATATACAACAGGAGGAAAAACAAGTTATAAACTTGAGTAAAGAGGGGCATGATCATAGGTTTCAAATTCAGCCCACATGAGGTCATCAAGTACCTACTATTTCCAACAAACACATTGTAGATTGTAAAACTCTAGTTTGTAATACTCTAGCTTGTAATATGTATATTTAACTCGTATGGAGTATGAAACCCAATTCCAAATTCACAATAAAATAACATACAAAAATAGAAGAGCAGAAAAGTTCAGGAGCAAACAAAAAGTTCAGGAGCAAACAAAAACGCCAGACCATATCTATGCATAGAAAAGAGGCAATAAAAAGCATAATTAACTAAAATACAATAAGCCCCAACTCTCATTTCGCATAAAACAACAAAAATCAAAAAGGGATTGTATAATCCGAGACAATTTATTTTTGGTATAAGAAGGCCACAATCTCTTTTAGCCATTGGATGTAAAATCCAATAGATTAAAGTGTGACACGACATTCGAGATATTTTATTTGGACTTTGTGCCCAAACAATGACACGTCTTCAACCACCCAATTTCAAATCCAACAGTCAATAATGATTGTGGCCTCCCTATGTCAAAACTAAATGGTCTCATTGTATACATTTCTAATGAATAATCACAAAAAGAAATAAATTCAGCAACAAACAAAAACACCAAAACATCCAATGCATTGCTGCATTGAGATGAGACACTGCCAACATAAAACTTGGCGCAACTTGATTTAGTCTAGATCTCTAAAATTGAATATTTCACTATTGTTTTTCTTGGCTGCAAAAGCCACAGAAAATGATCCAATAATGCCAAAACTTCAATGATGCAATCTGCTCGTATTCAATCTAAATGATTCTCTATTCATAGACAAATGACTTAGTTTAGTGTTATAAAGATCAAGAAAATGTGATGAAATTGATAGCATACTACTGATTTTTCTGCTGGAGAAAAATCTGCAGTAGTAGTGTAGACAGTAGAGATCATGCAAATTACAGCCATGACTTTGTTAAATTCACTTGATGTTTTTGCCGTAAAACAATGGCTAGATCCAGATATTAATTTTGCATTGATAATTCTGAATATAAAAAAGAAAAAAAAAGAAAGAGAAAAATCAGTTTTTGTTTGAAGGTGGGGAGAGGAAGAATGTGTAGGGTGAATGGGGTGGGGGAAAGTACGGAATGGGGGGTGTTTGGAATGGGGAGTATGGGGGCAAGAATGGGATGAGACATGGGGAGAGATGAGAATGGGACAAAAGAGAAAGGGAAAATAATTCACGCACGGGGACAATTTTACCCAGCACTTCACACCAGCCAAACATGCAAAAGTGTGGCTTTCACAAAAAAAAATTTCTGCGTGCTTTTCTATGCATGAACTAAACGAGCCTAAAGTAACTAAAAAATTGATCCCTTTTAAGGGCTCTGCATTTTTGTCAGTTGCAGATGAAGACTGACTGTAGAACATAAAAGACCCTCTCTTCTTTCTCTATCCCTAATCATTTTCTCTCTCTAGAAAAGCTTTCATCATCTCTTCTCAAAGCTCCACCTGAGAAATGAAATATCTTTCTAGATCATATGGTTCTCCAGCTTGTCCCAGGTTAAGCCCAGCCCTCTATTCTCGCCCAAACTCTCAAGAAGCTGTTTCTTTTACAGTAACCATGATTACTGGATCTCAAGCTTGTGCCTCTAATTCGGAAATTATGGTACAAATTCATAAAGATGATTAATTTATGAGATAGTTTTCTCTAACCCTATGTCCTGATTAATTTATGAGATAGTTTTCTCTAACCCTATGTCCTGATGCATAAGTTAACCATGAATCAGAAGGAGAGAAAGTGAGAGAAAGATATATATATACATAGAGAGAGAGAAAGAGATTTCAGTAGCAATTGAGAAAAGAGGGCACATAATATTCCTGGAAAAGATTGCTATGGAAGAAAAAACATAGTGCATACAATCTACCCTGATGCGTACATGATCAAGATTCAAATAGGGACTCACCTTGGAATTATCATTTATACCTGAAACTCCCATGAAAATAGTTGTGTAAAATCATTAATCAACCCAAAAAACCAATTAAAATCTTTCATAAAACCAGCCTAAATAACTCACGGCCAAAAAGTTGCAAAATCACACTGATAATTTGTTAACTGAAAAGATTCATGAACCCATTTGAAAGAAAAACCAGTTCCAACACAGCAAGCATGGTCAAGCACAATTTCTCTCTCTCTCTAATCTTACCGTCTGGTTTCCAAAACCTCCATTTCCATCCCATAAAAACTGCTCCATATTCACCTTTTCATCACCATCGAACACAGAACCAGCCATTTTCTGAGCTAAACCTGATATATAGCCATCTTCATCACTCTTGGTCTCAGACTTGACATGAGAGCTCAGGCTCGAGTCATGATCAACCCGATAAGAGCCAGGCTTTGTGAAAACAAAATAAAGCCTCTGTTCTCATAAAGCCTCACCTCAAATCAATTTTCTGACAGAAAATTTTGAAACTGAAAAAAATGTACAGATACGTATCTAGACGATCTTGAACTTGGGAAAATAATGAACGGTTTAGATAATTTGTTACGCTATACACCATTTTAAGAGCTTGAAATCCTATTTTTTGTCCACAATTATAATGTTTTAGACAAGATGATCGATACAAGGTTTTTCAAAGCTGGAGTTGTAATTTTCGATCAGGTGGAGTTGTAATTTTCGATGAGTTATGAAGTGAGGCTTTATTTATCCATCAAAACTATTTTCCAAAAACATTACAAGAAAAAGAGCACCTAATAGCATAGCTTTACTTCTCATTTGTCAAAAAAAAAGAAGCATAGCTTACTTCCTCTCTCTATATATAGGTGTTGTTTGCATGAGGTTGCAAATTTAAACGATTGATCTATGCCTTTCCTACTATCCAGTTGTCCAATTTTGATTAAGAGAGTCACTCTCTGTTTGATCTTAGATCCGACGTCTCAAAGTATTTTATTTTTAGTTTTTTTTGTATAATTTGTATGAATATGAAATTTGGTACATGCTATCTTCTCATTGGGTCGTACCTATAAAAAATATTAAAAATAAATTTTCTATAAAATATAATGACAAAAATACCTTTGGAATTTTTCAAAGGTATTTTGGTCATTTTATTTTATTATAAATATTTGCTTTTATAATTTTCGATGGTGCGAGTTTAATAGATGATTGGATGTACAAATTTTGGTGCCAAAATAGTTCATAGAAAAAAAATGAAAAAATAAAATAATATAGAGACATGACATTGTAATTGGGACAATCTTAGCCCTCCATTTAGAATGAACGGGAGAGCATATAAGTTTTATGTTGTAGGGAAAGCATACAAAGCTTGCCCGAAGGTTATTCACAAAGCGGATATGAGAGATTGTCAGATGAAAATTCTATAAAAATCCCTCGATTTGACAACACAAACTCATTATTTAAAAGTAGTAGATGAGTTGTGGAATCAATCGAATTATGATATAGGGGTTGATCTATTCAAATGAACAGATCCACCTTTAGATCATTGGTAGGACCAACATGATCATCGCACTAAATACTCATATCAAAGAAATGAAATTAAGATCTAATTAGAAATGAAAGTAACTCAAGACTTACTTGATCGAGCCAATTGGCTCAGGACACTCGAAGCTCTGAAGCTTCACCCGTATTAGGACTGCGGCTTCAATTTACACCGTTTGTCTTCATTTTCCTCTTCATAATTGAATAGTTTTGATTGAAATGGGATTGTAGATTTCCTAACCTAATAATTCAAGGCTTAGGTTTGGGTCTCTCTAATGAGGGTTGATGATCCTAGGGTTTTAGGTATCTATTTCCACTCACATAATCTATATAGAACTTGATTGACCAACCATTAAGAGGTCGAATTCAAATTCTTTGATAGACCTATAAATGATTGGGAAAAGGTTAGGGATGTTCATCCCATTGGTTAGAGTTCAAAATTCGAAATTCTAGTGATCAAAGGGCAACACAAAGTGTATCGCTCTGGTCAAACGTGATCAGTCGACACAAACTGTATTGCAAGACCTAATATTGACCAAATACGGTGAACATGCACAAAATGGTCTGGGCGACACACTTTGTGTTGCTCAGATCAAATTATACCAGAATTTTGAAAATTTGACTCTTGCTATCTCTCACGCGTTTTTTGATAATTATCATTTTGTTTTCGAAATTAAACGCGATATTTGTCCTATTTTTGGATTATTTTCAAATTTGGATGAAAGTCTAGAGGGAAAAGGGATCATGGAGTGAGGACCACAAACTATGGTGCTTTGTGGTCCGAAGAGCTATGGAATAGTATAAGCCTAAGGGCTTTCTAAGTGTTTTCAATGCGAGAAAACTAATAAAATTTACCAAAGAAATAGGTGTTTGCAAAGGTACTTGAATGGAATGGTCTTATTAAGATAACAACTTGTTGGAATTTATTTCATTTCCCATCTCGATGATTTTTTCATATCATCTCACCATTTTAATAATATTTTTCTCATAATCTTTGCATGATCATAACTCATAACCATCATAGACTGCGTTCATAATCATATGTGTAATAGATACGAATTTCCCTACACAAAACATACTCCTGATTATGGACTAATTAATAGTGCGTATCGACTGTTAAGGTCCATACAAACTATTAACAATGTGTATGGACCACTAAAACCCAGTTAACAGTGTATGAGCATTTTTAACACTACCAGTGTTTTTACGGTTCATATACGCCCGTATACATTGTTAACAGCATGTATTTTTATTAACTGTTAATAGTAATATACAGTAGTCCATACACTGTGTATGACTGTTAACAGTTCATACACACTGTTAACTGTCCGTATGGAATGGACAGCCCACACACAACAATTCATTCTCATTGTTAAACAATGTGTATATACACTATTAATTAGTCCATATACACTCTTAACAATGTATATGATCCATAGACATTGGTAACAATATATGTGAACTGTATACACTTGAGAGTGAGGTTTATGGACTGTTAATAGTCCATATACACTGTTAATTGTGTATATGGACTGTATAAAATGTTAATAGAGTACATGGACTATAGAAAAGCATTGATGCACAACAATCAATCCATCATTCAAATAAATGCAATGGCCAACATGGCCTATTTATAATAGAAACTCATCCACCCTTTCTGAAACCCCCCCCCGGCCCCTTCTTTGGTCTCCCAAGTTTAAAAACATTGCAAATTGCAAAAAGTTATGTGATGCAGCATTGAATCATTGAATTAGACAAAATCAAGCTATATGTGTTGAAACTCAATACATTAACCCACAACATATTGCAAAGTTTCTAACACAAGAAGATTCATATTAACGTTGGAATAGATAGTTTACTTAATTGAACAAAGAAGATATACAACAGGAGGAAAAACAAGTTACAAACTTGAGTAAAGAGGGGCATGATCATAGGTTTCAAATTCAGCCCACATGAGGTCATCAAGTACCTACTATTTCCAACAAACACATTGTTGATTGTAAAACTCTAGTTTGTAATACTCTAGCTTGTAATATGTATATTTAACTCGTATGGAGTATGAAACCCAATTCCAAATTCACAATAAAATAACATACAAAAATAGAAGAGCAGAAAAGTTCAGGAGCAAACAAAAAGTTCAGGAGCAAACAAAAACGCCAGACCATATCTATGCATAGAAAAGAGGCAATAAAAAGCATAATTAACTAAAATACAATAAGCCCCAACTCTCATTTCACATAAAAACAACAAAAATGAAAAAGGGATTGTATAATCCGAGACAATTTATTTTTGGTATAAGAAGGCCACAATCTCTTTTAGCCATTGGATGTAAAATCCAATAGATTAAAGTGTGACACGACATTCGAGATATTTTATTTGGACTTTGTGCGCAAACAATGACACGTCTTCAACCACCCAATTTCAAATCCAACAGTCAATAATGATTGTGGCCTCCCTATGTCAAAACTAAATGGTCTCATTGTATGCATTTCTAATGAATAATCACAAAAAGAAATAAATTCAGCAACAAACAAAAACACCAAAACATCCAATGCATTGCTGCATTGAGATGAGACACTGCCAACATAAAACTTGGCGCAACTTGATTTAGTCTAGATCTCTAAAATTGAATATTTCACTATTGTTTTTCTTGGCTGCAAAAGCCACAGAAAATGATCCAATAATGCCAAAACTTCAATGATGCAATCTGCTCTTATTCAATCTAAATGATTCTCTATTCATAGACAAATGACTTAGTTTAGTGTTATAGAGATCAAGAAAATGTGATGAAATTGATAGCATACTACTGATTTTTCTGCTGGAGAAAAATCAGAAGTAGTAGTGTAGACGGTAGAGATCATGCAAATTACCGCCATGACTTTGTTAAATTCACTTGATGTTTTTGCCGTAAAACAATGGCTAGATCCAGATATTAATTTTGCAAATATAAAAAAGAAAAAAAAAGAAAAAAAAAGAAAGAGAAAAATCAGTTGTTGTTTGAAGGTGGGGAGAGGAAGAATGTGTAGGGTGAATGGGGTGGGGGAAAGTACGGAATGGGTGGTGTTTGGAATGGGGAGTATGGGGGCAAGAATGGGATGAGACATAGAGAGAGATGAGAATGGGACAAAAGAGAAAGGGAAAATAATTCACGCACGGGGACAATTTTACCCAGCACTTCACACCAGCCAAACATGCAAAAGTGTGGCTTTCACAAAAAAAAATTTCTGCGTGCTTTTCTACGCATGAACTAAACGAGCCTAAAGTAACTAAAAAATTGATCCCTTTTAAGGGCTCTGCATTTTTGTCAGTTGCAGATGAAGACTGACTGTAGAACATAAAAGACCCTCTCTTCTTTCTCTATCCCTAATCATTTTCTCTCTCTAGAAAAGCTTTCATCATCTCTTCTCAAAGCTCCACCTGAGAAATGAAATATCTGTCTAGATCATATGGTTCTCCAGCTTGTCCCAGGTTAAGCCCAGCCCTCTATTCTCGCCCAAACTCTCAAGAAGCTGTTCCTTTTACAGTAACCATGATTACTGGATCTCAAGCTTGTGCCTCTAATTCGGAAATTATGGTACAAATTCATAAAGATGATTAATTTATGAGATAGTTTTCTCTAACCCTATGTCCTGATTAATTTATGAGATAGTTTTCTCTAACCCTATGGCCTGATGCATAAGTTAACCATGAATCAGAAGGAGAGAAAGTGAGAGAAAGATATATATATACATAGAGAGAGAGAAAGAGATTTCAGTAGCAATTGAGAAAAGAGGGCACATAATATTCCTGGAAAAGATTGCTATGGAAGAAAAAACATAGTGCATACAATCTACCCTGATGCGTACATGATCAAGATTCAAATAGGGACTCACCTTGGAATTATCATTTATACCTGAAACTCCCATGAAAATAGTTGTGTAAAATCATAAATCAACCCAAAAAACCAATTAAAATCTTTCATAAAACCAGCCTAAATAACTCATGGCCAAAAAGTTGCAAAATCACACTGATAATTTGTTAACTGAAATGATTCATGAACCCATTTGAAAGAAAAACCAGTTCCAACACAACAAGCATGGTCAAGCACAATTTCTCTCTCTCTAAAATCTTACCGTCTGGTTTCCAAAACCTCCATTTCCATCCCATAAAAACTGCTCCATATTCACCTTTTCATCACCATCGAACACAGAACCAGCCATTTTCTGAGCTAAACCTGATATATAGCCATCTTCATCACTCACGTTCTCAGAATTGACATGAGAGTTCAGGCTCGAGTCATGATCAACCCGATAAGAGACAGGCTTTGTGAAAACAAAATAAAGCCTCTGCTCTCATAAAGCCTCACCTCAAATCAATTTTCAGACAGAAAATTTTGAAACTGAAAAAAATGTACAGATACGTATCTAGACGATCTTGAACTCGGGAAAATAATGAACGGTTTAGATAATTTGTTACGCTATACACCATTTTAAGAGCATGAAATCCTATTTTTTGTCCACAATTATAACGTTTTAGACAAGATGATGGATACAAGGTTTTTCAAAGCTGGAGTTGTAATTTTCGATGAGGGGGAGTTGTAATTTTCAATGAGTTATGAAGTGAGGCTTTATTTATCCATCAAAACTATTTTCCAAAAACAATACAAGAAAAAGAGCACCTAATAGCATAGTTTACTTCTCATTTGTCAAAAAAGAAGAAGCATAGCTTACTTCCTCTCTCTATATATAGGTGTTGTTTGCATGACGTTGCAAATTTAAACGATTGATCTATGCTTCTCCTACTATCCAGTTGTCCAATTTTGATCAAGAGAGTCATTCTCTGTTTGATTTTAGATCCGACGTCTCAAAGTATTTTATTTTTAGTTTTTTTTTACAATTTGTATGAATATGAAATTTGGTACATGCTATCTTCTCATTGGGTCGTACCTATAAAAAATATTAAAAATAAATTTTCTATAAAATATAACGACTAAAATACCTTTGGAATTTTTCAAGGGTATTTTGGTTATTTTATTTTATTTTAAATATTTGTTTTTATAATTTTCGCTGGTACGAGTTTAATAGATGATTGGATGTACAAATTTTGGTGCCAAAATAGTTCATAGAAAAAAAAATGAAAAAATAAAATAATATAGAGACATGACATTGTAATTGGGACAATCTTAGCCCTCCATTTAGAATGAATGGGGGAGCATATAAGTTTTATGTTGTAGGGAAAGTATAGAAAGCTTGCCCGAAGGTTATTCACAAAGCGGATATGAGAGATTGTCAGATGAAAATTCTATAAAAATCCCTCGATTTGACAACACAAACTCATTATTTAAAAGTAGTAGATGAGTTGTGGAATCAATCGAATTATGATATAAGGGTTGATCTATTCAAATGAACAGATCCACCTTTAGATCATTGGTAGGACCAACATGATCCTCGCACTAAATACTCATATCAAAGAAATTAAATTAAGATCTAATTAGAAATGAAAGTAACTCAAGACTTACTTGATCGAGCCAATTAGCTCAGGACACTCGAAGCTCTGAAGCTTCACCCCTATTAGGACTGCGGCTTCAATTTACACCGTTTGTCTTCATTTTCCTCTTCATAATTGAATAGTTTTGATTGAAATGGGATTGTAGATTTCCTAACCTAATAATTGAAGGCTTAGGTTTGGGTCTCTCTAATGAGGGTTGATGATCCTAGGGTTTTAGGTATCTATTTCCACTCACATAATCTATATAGAACTTGATTTACCAACCATTAAGAGGTCGGATTCAAATTCTTTGATAGACCTATAAATGATTGGGAAAAGGTTAGGGATGTTCATCCCATTGGTTAGAGTTCAAAATTCGAAATTCTAGTGATCAAAGGGCAACACAAAGTGTATCGCTCTGGTCAAACGTGATCAGTCGACACAAACTGTATTGCAAGCCCTAATATTGACCAAATACAGTGAACATGCACAAAATGGTCTGGGCGACACACTTTGTGTTGCTCTGATCAAATTATACCAGAATTTTGAAATTTTGACTCTTGCTATCTCTCACGCGTTTTTAGATACTTATCATTTTGTTTTCGAAATTAAACGCGATATTTGTCCTATTTTTGGATTATTTTCAAATTTGGATGAGAGTCTAGAGGGAAAAGGGATCATGGAGTGAGGACCACAAACTATAGTGCTGTATGGTCCGAAGTGCTATGGAATAGTGTAATCCTAAGGGCTTTCTAAGTGTTTTAAATGCGAGAAAAATAATAATGCAAAGGTACTTGAATGGAATGGTCTTATTAAGATAACAACTTTGTTGGAATTTATTTCATTTCCCATCTCAATGATTTTTTCATATCATCTCACCATTTTAATAATATTTTTCTCATAATCTTTGTATGATCATAACTCATAACCATCATAGACTGCGTTCACAATCATATGTGTAATAGGTACGAATTTCCCTACACAAAACATACTCCTGATTATGGACGGTACATACAATACATATACTTTGCTTACTATGAACTTGACTACCTTGATTAAGGGACTAACTTGAAGATTTTTTGCAACGAAATTTTAGGAACCGCCTAAAAAATTACTAGATGATTATAAAAAAAAAAACTAAAGTTGTTAACAATTGGATCTCACACTTAAAAAATTGGATGTTTTTTATTCAATCTTGAGGCATTGTTTTTTTCAAGATCATAAAGAATGCAATTTGGAAATTGTCTATTGAGTATAGCACATAGATTGAAGGTTTACATCCCAAAATTTGAGGTACTAGAAAAAGGGTGCAGTTTACTTACGGATGCATCCGTAGGTGTAGGGGTAAGGTGCACTTTCAAATTTTATCATGGTATATAATTTTGAGGTAAAATGTTCTTAGGATTATCTCAAAATCTATTTTTATATCTAATCATAAAATTTAAAATTTAAAAAATGGTTAAAATCAAGTAGATCTATGAACATATGAAAATCTTGAAAATGGACGGTGTAGATAATATATTGTAAAATATATCGACTTAAAATCTTTTTATTTTTCATAGTCATACATCTCGATGTCGAGATGATCAATCAAAGGGTTTTTTAATATTAAAACTACCTTTTCAGATGGATTTTTGAGGGGCATCCATAGTTCTACATTATAAGGTAGCATCCTTACATAAATTTTTTCACTAGAAAAATACGTCTACATAGTGTTTTTCCCGATGTAGTAAGTGGGCAATGCATTCCCTCGGGAGCATGAAATCGTTTGGCTATAGATTACGATGGTTGTCGTGACTTTCTGACCCAAACGGTCAAATGCACTCATTTGTAATAAACAAATCCAAGCAACTGGTGCAACACCTCACACGACACATTTCAATCCCCAGTAACCATCAGTCTGCGAGCACTTTTCACGTGCTTCTTTAGTGTACAGAGTAATGCTTTTTAAGTGCGGTTTTTGTTTCCTTGTTTTCATAATCAGTCAAATCATTAATCAGAAGATTCCGGCAAAGAATCACAGGCAATGGCTGCCTCTCTAACCCTAATTCCATTTTTTCGTCTACAACACGCCGGAAAACGAACAAATCCCTCTTGTCAGTGGTTTTCCGGCAACTTTTCCTGCGGCGTTCACAGCTTGAACTTAGAAAGATACGACAGATGGAACAAAATGCCGGGCTTTACTGTGCCGAGACGTTCTGTATCGGTTAGGTTAAGTTCCGGTCCTTTTCTTGATCCAGAAGGTCTTGATGGGGTTGTTCAATCCTCTTCTCATGCTTCTTCGGCCATTCATGGATTGCTTGATAGAGCGGAAGCCCTAATATACACTCTCGCTGATGCAACTGTGACCGAGACTGCACAGAAGCAAGAAGGGGATTGGCTATCTGGTATTACTAATTATTTGGAGAGTGTTCTCAAGGTCAGAACTGATGTTTATTTCCCTTCCTGTTATGATTGCAGTGTTGTTTGAGCATTGTAAATGACTAAAGGATATTTGAAATCCATGTAGTTCCTACAATTTGGTTTGTGTTTTGGTATAAATTTATGAGCTATTCCATGGAAATGGTAGTAATCTGTATCATGTAATTTACCGAATTCCTCTCTAATCGGTTGTAGTTAGTTCAAGTGTGGATATAGCGGTTTCAAATTTGTGTTGTGAAAAATCTAGTGTTCAGGTTTAACATGTGGCCTTTAGTATATGTATTATTGCTCATTTTGCGTATGCTGGATTTAGATAGTTTATTTTGCAAATAGAGAAAGTTTCAATGTCATTTTCTCTTCCTCCTTGGAATCTAATCTTGTGGTGGGCTTGTTTAATGACTATTAATTTCTCAATTTCATAAGCATTAGTAGCTTGAGCAGGGGTTTCACCTATAATAAAAATCTCCCTTACCTTACCTTGTTCTTTACTTGGTATTTACTTTGACACCAACTCTTTGAGGTAGCAGACCGATAATCACGGAGGTTGGTCATGTTCTATTGAGACGACTTTGATCACATTAGAGTATACAATGAGACATTCATAGAGGTTTACTATGTAATCTCTGCCATTGTCAAATTCATGAATTGTGCATCTTGGTGTGGGCATCGAAGGTTCAAAACCTTACCTAATTTTTCTAATGTCCAATTAAAGTGTTATGCTAATAAGAAATATGATACTTGAAATGCCATGGAAGATACTGGTCTTCTTAAATATGTGCAATGACTTTCCTGTTGAAAAATTTGAGAGATAGGGGGCAATGATTTTGAGAAGATGTTGAAGGGTGCAAAAGTTTACTTTTTTATGTTGGAAACATTTAATATGATTGCAACCCTGGGAACTGGGTTGAGGCATAAGTGGTAAGGGGAGCTGATGTTAACATGATGTCCCACCCCACATTCCCTCGGTTAACATATATATAAAAAAAATTGATTGCAGCTCTGAGTGTTGGAGAAAAAGCCGTCGGGCTGAAAATCCAAAAGGAACCTTGTGCGAGCAGAAAAAAAAGGGGGCTAAAGAGGCCTTCAAAATTCAAAGCAACATGAAAGACGCTCTTGATTTCCTAGAAGTCAAGAAAAAAGGGGGCCAATATCTCAAAGGAAAATAAAGTAGATCTCAGAACACCAAAGTCAAAATTGATCCGGTTCACAAAAGCTTAAAATTAAGGGACATTAGTCTGACTAATCATGGTTTAGGAACTCTCCAATTAAAAACCCGAAGGGCCTTAACCATTTGAGCTTCAAACGATTGGTGGTGGAAGAATGAATTTGGAAAGTCCAAGAAAATCCCGAGTAGTAAGGGGTGATATTCTGCATTCTTTAAAGACACTGGTTCGTTCGGAGGCTTCAAAGAACCCTTTAGAATGCGACATCATGGCCATGGTTGGGATATGAAGGAGTTCTTGATGATCCCTCGTTCTGAAAGTCCTAGATATAGTTGGCGAAGCTCATAAGGTCTACCAAAGGGGTCAAGTGATTAAATTGTAAGATCCACAATTTTAATAATGATATTTTTCAAAATCTTTTCAAAAAACCTTTTTCCAAATTTTTCAAAAAATGCTTCACAGTGTGGCATGAGGCTAAACTATTGTCCACTTTCAAAATTTCTTTTTAGTTCAAAATTAAAAAATGTCTAACCTCGTATGATGTAAAACGTTGGGTGTATTTTAGAAAACGTATCGAGCATGATGTTAAATTGCAAAGATCCTTCTTGGGCAGGACATTAAACTGTGAATATCATGTTGGGTGTATTTTGGAATACGTATTGAGCATGACGTTAAATTGCAAAGATTTGTCTTGGGCATGACATTAAACTGCAAATATCCGTCTTGGGCATGATGTTAAGCTACGAAGATTTGTCCTAGGCATGACGCTAAACTGCGAAGATATGCCCTGGGCATGACGTTAAATTGCAAAGATGTCTAGGGCATGACGTAAAATTGTGAAGATATCAATAGCTGCATGAGGTAAAATTTCTTAGAGGGCTCCATGGTTGTATGAACTAAAATTGCTGACTTCATCGTTTTAAAAAATCTCCCCATCCAAATTTCAAATTTTGTGTCTTGTGATTTCAAAAACCTTGATTTCTTTGTTAAAATCTTACCTGGGGACTTTGTACTATTTCTGAAATTTTTTCCTATTTTAAAAAATTTACTTTATATTATTTTAAAAATGAAGGAGTTAGGAGCGTTTGCCCAGGGCTGTTTGACCGATAAGCAGTCTAGCACTACGAGATGAGGGCACCATGATGCTATGCTATTGATGAAATCAAAAATAGAGAATTGCTTGAACTAGAGAAGTATCAAACCAAGCCATCTCAGGTAAAAACCTCAAACCAACCACCAAAACACACTACCCTAGGAAAACTTGAATGGGAAAGGGATATAAGGAGATTGAAAATTGAGAAATTGAAAGCCTAAGATCAAGTGGCATGGCTAGAAAATCCAGTTATGATGACCAACATGAAGAAACATCATGTCCATAAAACCCTAGGATGAAATGCCCTAGGTGACTAAGTGACCTCTCGAGGATTCTCCAAATATGGATTGGTAGGCCCTTTGACCATTTGATATTAGGGAAAAGGAAAGAGTAAAAGTTGTTCTAGGTGTCTACTTCTTTTCTACCCACTTGTTATGCAAAGAGCATGGTGCGCCAAAAAGGGTAACTGTAGACACCCACTTTTAAATTGGCTAATTTCCTTAAATTTTGAAGCCCTAAGATCCCAAAAACCTGTAAACGTGAACCATTGGGACTATATTAGCTCAGTACACCATGACCTATAGTCCCAAAACCTCTGAAAACCTCAATTTAGACCCTTAGAAAAGGTCAAAAACCAATCAGACCACCATCAGACTGGACCTCCGTAATTTATGGAGTTGTTTGGGCCTGGTCTAGGGCAGCAGCGGGATGCTCATTGTTGCCTGCTCTGGGCCTCGAATCAAATCTCGAAACCTTGATGTTTCTTGTTAATGGAATTTTTTGATCTTCTGGAACATTCTAGAACAAATTTGAGTCAGTTTTGACATGATAAAAAGCTTGGAATTCCAATCCTATCATTAGTTAGACCCTATCATCAAGCCTAAAGATAGATTTAGGAGTCCCAATCCCAATTGGACTTGTGCGCCACCAAAATCGTATATAAGCCTTCTCTAGCCTCTCAAAACTCATATATGAAATACTTGAAATTCCATGAAATTAGATAAAATTCCCTAGGACCTAGCACTGTTTCAAAAAGCGGACCGCTCAGCGCCTGGGCGGCCGCCTAGGCGGATATCGCTGGGCGCCCACCTGAACCCGCCTAGGCGGCTACCTAGGGCCTGCGGTTCCTTGAGGATATTTTTGGGTCATTTTTTTAATACTAAAGGGGAAAAATTGTGGATTTTAGGTTCATTTGAAACCTAAAATCCATTAGAAGCTATTTTAGAAAGAGAAAAACCCAAAAAAAAAAATTCTACTGGGCCTCCTAGGTTCTGGGCGCTCGCCTAGGTGCTAGGCAGCGTGGACCCCCCCGACCACCTAGGTGCCGCCTAGCGCTTTTTGAAACACTGGAACTTAGAAACTATAGAACTAGGAAACCTGAGAAAACCCTAAGGGATCTAACCTTAAGCTAAACTCTACAACCCTAATTCTCTACAATCTTCAAAACCCTAATTCAAAGCCTTAGGAAAACAATGTCCTAAGCAAATAAAAAACCCTAGGATAAACATGCCCTAGGTACTTCTCATTCAAGCAAAGCTCTAGGGTTGAGGATGAAGACACTTCAATCGCTAGTCTAATCCATGCCACCAACTTCAGGTGTCGGGCAAGTGGGATAAAATTTCAAGTAAGTTATTTCTTTTCTTTGATTCTCAATTTATTTCCTTTTTTTTTCTTTTGTTGTTTTCTTGATTTCGTCATGGATTTTGTGTGATTCCAAGCCTGGTTTATTGGCGGTTCTTAGAGGGTTGATCTTTTAAGATAAGGATCTATCTTTGAACCATAATTTGACTAATCCCCACAATCTGTACCGATTTAAAATTTAGCCGTTTAGAGCATAAATTTGGGGAGATTTCATCATGAGATTCTCTTGGATCTGGCTGTAAACAATTATACAACTATATATTTAATTGGATAAAATATCTATTTAGGTGTACTTTTTGGATTTAAAATTTTGGGATTCACTTTAAAATAACAAGATGAATGTAATAGAAAAAAAACATTTCGATATTCTAAACACTCAGATGCCACTGTCGAAAAACATAATGGTCTACATTCAATCTTAAACTTTTTTTTGCGGTTATACATAAAATGAGTATTAAAATTTTCATTTTTTGAGGTTGAGTATTGTCTGGTTGAAGATGTTATGAAATTGAGATCCTAAAAACATTTTTGTACAGTACTTGTATCCGAGGGATTATATACCCCAAGGAACATACACTAATATATATTATATTATACATACAGTATATTATATGATAGATCTATCAATTGATTTTTTTTTTTTAAAAGAAATAGGTTATTAATATGAGAATAGCTTGTCCAAAACTTCACATTTTTGTGAACCTAAACTCCAAGTGTAGTTCCTGAATGCCATGCCCTTAATTTGAAATAACATGAATGACCAACTAACTATGCTTCCCTTACTAAGGTTATTTCTAATTTAAATTTAGTTTTATCCACTAATTAATGATATTTTTCAATTATAAATTTTGATTGATAGTTATTCTAAGTGCAAATTAAATTTACAAAAGCTTTAGCCTTTCATAAAAGTTCAGGTTTTAAAAGAATGTTTGGAAATAACACAAATATATATCGATATAAATTGGAAATGTTGTTTCTTTATACAATTTAAACTTTTTTCAATAAAATGTGTTACATTTTAAGAAATTACGAAATTTATAAAATATTTTATTAAATTGAAGGGGATTATATGGTCTTTTTGTATAAAGAATTGGTTCTTTTATAAAAGGTAAAAAGTAGCATTAAATGTATCTATACATTAATGCTAGACATGTGTGTAAAAGTGGGATTGCGTCCACACAACTATAACAAAGTATATATTAAAATGCTCTTGGAGGAGCATACTATGTACTTAATACCAATAAAAAAAAACTTACTTATTGGTGTTTTAAATATCAAAAATTTAAATTTTCTCTTTTAAATCACATGAGCATTTAGAAGAAGAGAAAAAGGTAAATTTTAAATTCTAAATTCTAAAAGCCAACTGAGTATATCCTTGAGGGAGCGTACGATCAATGGACTTTTTCATGTTGACATTATTGGTTATATTATAATTTGCTCTCTGGTTTTTTATTGCCTTTCCGTAAGTTCCCTTAAAAAGTGTGTACATAAATTTTTAATCTTGAAAAGAGCCAAATTGTCTAGATTCTAGACAAAATAATGCATCTCTATGTAGAACCTAAATGGCAAATGTGTGAGCTAATCCTTGGCTGTTACGTAAGACATGAGCTATCTCAATATTTATATATAGAAGATCTTCTTAGAGCCACAATACGTATTATATATCATGGAAAGTTTTGACAAAGTTCTACGTTGGTTACCTGACTAACACAACCCACCTATTTTTCCTGGGCTTGGGACATAGTATACATTGCATATGTCTGTAGAAAAATCATTTTGTGAGCCAATTGGCCTATTCAATGGTAAGTATAAGCTGGATGACTCAGATTTCAATATGAGCATAATCCAATCGCCAGCGTGTGTGGGCACCTTTTTGTTTTTAATTTTCTATAAAACCCTTTGATCTGAAATCTTGTGGCAAGGTGTGTGAATGTAGGTGCACAAGAAAAATATTACTGGCGAGCTCAAAAATCAACTTCCAATATACATATGTAATATATATATATATATATATATATATATATATATATATATATATATATATATATATATATATATATATATATATATATATATTATATCATTATCGCAATCATTTTAGCCTTTTCCCAATTAATTGGAGTCGGCTACATGAATCCTGGTTCTCCATTTTGCTTTATTAAAGGCCATAGCTTCAGTGAGGCCATAGGTCTCCATATCTTTTCAGATTACTTCCAACCACATCCTTTTGGGCCTATCCTTTGTCCTTTTCAATCCTTCCACTTGAACTAACACGTACCTCCTCACATGTGTTGTCCTTGGTCGGCGGCACACATGGCCAGCCTACCTAAGTTTACTGCCATGCTTAAATTCTGTCGAATAGATTCATTTCGAATTATATTCCTTCTTGTTTTGCCACTCATTGGTCTCAATATCCTCATCTTTGCTACACTAATTTTATGGGTATATTGTTTTTTGTCCACCCAACATTCCGCCCCATAGAGCAAAGCTGGTCTCACCGCTATTCTATAAAACTTGCCCTTCAGCCTCATTGGTATGCAACGATCACATAAAATTCCAGTTGCATATCTCTATTTCGCTCAGCTCTAATTCTGTGTGCGACATCTTCCTCAATCTCTCCATTTTTCTGAATTATCGACCCAACATATCGAAAGTGCGGTCTTTTTTGTACTTCTTGACCATCAATCTTAATTATTTCTTTGTCTCTACTCCTATTATTACTAAACTTGCACTTCATATACTCTGTGTTAGTTCGATTAATTTTAAAAACCTTTGGATTCTAGCATCCCTCCAAATTTCTAACTTTGAATTGACGCAGTTTCGGGTCTCGTCAATCAAAACTGTCATCTGCAAACAATATGCACCATGGTACCTCATCCTGTAGGTGCCTAGTTAAGTCATCCATAACTAAGACAAATAGATACGGGCTCAATGTTGACCCTTGATGTAGACCTATTGTCATTGAAAACTCACTCATCTCTCTACTAGTTGTTCGTACACTAGTTAGCGCTCCATCATATATATCTCTCACCAAGTCGATGTAGTGTCTAGGGACGCCTTTCTTTTCTAACACCCGCCAAATAAAATCTCGTGGTATTCTATTATAAGCTTTCTCTAGATCAATAAAGACCATGTGAAAGTATTTTCCCTTCTCCTAAACTTCTCAATCAGTTGCCTAAGTAGGAAAATAACATCCATTGTTGACCTTCCTGGCATAAAACCAAATTGGTTTTCAGATACACTCGTTTATGCCTTAGTCGTTGCTCAGTGACTCTCTCCCAGAACTTCAAAGTATGACTCATAAGCTTGATCCCTTGATAGTTTGCACAATTCTGTATGTCTTATTTGTTCTTGTAAATAGCTACCACAATACATTTCCTCCATTCGTTTAGCATTTTCTTTATTCTCAATACCTTATTGAACAACTTCATCAGCCAATCAATGCCAATCTCCCCCATGCACTTCCAAACTTCTATCGAGATACCATCTGGTCCTAAAACCTTTCCTATCTTCATCTTTTTCAAAGCTTCTTTCACTTCCGACATCCTAATCCTACCAATGTATCTATGACTTCTGCAGTCACTTGTACCAACAATCCCTTCTACCATTATGTTCCCATCATGTTTGTCATTTAATAATTTTTGAAAATAGACTCTCCACCTTTCGTTGACCTCGTCATCCTTCATCAAGACCCTCTGATTCTCATTATTAATGCATTTAATATGGTTTAGATCTCTACATTTTTTTTCTCTTATTTTTGCTAATTTGAAGACATCTTTTTGACCTTCTCTTGTTCCCACTTTATTGTATAGATCATCATATGCCTTAAGTTTAGTCTTACTACTTGTTTAGCATTTTTATATTTTTCTAAGTTTTGATCGTTTCTATTACATTGCGAAGTTTTATAACATGATTGCTTTTTGCTAGTGGCCTTCTGAATATATATATATATTACTGTGTCTTGGTCCATTTTCATTTTTCTATAATAGCTTACTTTTCTCTGCACTATAAAACCCTAGAGTATCAAGTTTCTCTACGTTTATGATGCTTAACGAGTATTTGTTATGCATGCAAAGAGCGCACGCGCTCGCATGTGTTTATCATTAAGAATACCTCGGGTGTGTTTGGATATGGATTACTACTTGTTTGTGTGTGTGTGTGTGTGGGATTACTACTTGTATGGTGTGTGTGGAGGGGATTACTACTTTGTGTGTGTGTGTGTGTGTTGTTAACAACTACCTAGGGTTTGTTTGGATATGGGATTCCTATCAAAGTACAAGGTTCTCACAATTGGCTTGATCTACATTTTCTGTTCGGTTCAATATTGAGAGACTCTTTCTTGTAGTTTGAGCTTTTCCTTCAGAGTTCATAAATCATTAAAGTCATTCTTGGTCAGTTTTCCATTCTACATAAAGAGGTCAATGTTGTCTCTAAGTTCTTGGTCAAATGTGAAATCATTCACAATATTACAAAAGGTAATTGTTTAGTTCTTCCATATATATTATAAAATATAAGATACATAACATACAATATATTTCATAGCCAACCTCAAATAGTTGGGATAAGACTTGATTTATATATATAAGGAAAAGATTCTGTCAGCCCATTGGCTAATGGAATAGTGTAAGCACAATAGCCCAGATTGAATCTAGGCCGATCAGATGGTCACGATTGCATTTTGTATTTGAAATTTAATTTTTTTAAAAAACTCAAATCATAGAAAATTTGAGACGTCCACTCTTCTCATCATGGTGCACCTAATAAAATATTAAAAAATTATTCGTAAAAATTAAAATGATTAAAATACCCATGAAAGTTTCAGGGGTATTTTGATCCATTTAATTTTTTAAATTATATTTTTGATATTTTATTTAGATTAATCTATTTTGTAAGAATAGACGCTCCAAAGTTCAAGTAATTTGGATTTGTAGAAAAAAATATTAAAATTCAAATATGAAATGCAATCGTGACCACTAGATCGGCTCAGCCATTGGGCGTTTAATAGCTGTCAGATAGCGAGCTGACCTTAGACTCTCCCATATATATATATATATATATATATATATATATTGTGCCCCTTGGTTCATTGTGATTGTTGCTCTCATGTGCCTAAAGAGCATTGGCTTTTCCAATTGGGATTTGCATTCAGTTACTCATTATTCCGATTTAGTTTTCATCTTTCTCTTGGGAGCCAAATAGGAACTTTTGGTGGTGCTTCTATGCTTATTTTATCATGCCTGCTTGCACTTCTGTCAAAGTCCACCTTTTCTACATGTGCATCCATGCAGACTTGTCACATCTTTCAACCATGGGTACTTGTTTCTATTTTTACACTGGTGAGATAATTTGGAGATGTATATGCATTTTTCTTTGTTATTGCCTGCTTTTGCCATACAATTTTTCAAGGTCATCCTTGCTGATTGCCATGTGCTTCAATGATTCTGGTTAAAGATTTTTTTTAATTATTTTTTTAGGGATGCTTATATTCGATAGAACTCTCAAATTACCAACTTTAACGGGTTGCAGATTTTGAAGGATGGGCTTTCGGCTTTGCATGTTCCATATGCATATGGTTTCACAATTATTCTCCTGACTGTTCTTGTTAAAGCTGCCACATTTCCGTTGACAAAGAAACAGGTCTGTTAACTATAAACTGAACCGTTATGCTTTATGTATTTACATTTTTAGTCTAAGATGGTCTAGATAGAATGCTGGAGCTTATCCACCAACAGATATCTCTTCTTGCTCTTGACTCAAGAAACATATAGAAATATGAGACAGAAAGATTACTGATGTTAGTGTTTCGATATTTTTCCCATAAATATATCACTATTCTGTTTCTCTACCCTTTATGATATGACCGAAGATTTTTCTTTTGGGTTTTTTTTTTTGGTTTGTTGTTATGCATGTAGCAGTCCAATATTGAAATTTTACGCATTAGTGTGGGTAGTCCTATTCAATATAATATTTAGGACTTCCCTTCATGCATGTGTCTGTGTGCATATATATATATATATGTGTGTGTGTGTGTGTTCACCAGTGTCTATGTTGCATTTTATGTTGTTCAACACCTTGGATTACTCTCACCTTTACATTTATACTTTCCCTTGGGGAAGTGTGCTATAGTTTAATGGACAAATTTTGTTGAGAATTTCCTTCAATGATAGTATTCTCACAAATGAATCACATGCTTCCTTTATGATATATGATTTTTTGGTTTTTTTTTTGGGAATATACTTTTGCTCACAAATATTTTTAGAAGGAAAACACACCTTTTGGAATTCCCTATAATACTCACATGCAGATTAGAGCTATTAGCTCCATGAGACTTTCCTACAAACAAATATGCATTGATGCATATGGATGCATGTGTGACACTCATAGGAGCATTCTTCTGCAATTCATAATCCCATATGCAGTTCCCACCTCAATATAATATACAGGAGTGGTGGTCAATTGGAGAGACTAGCGAATGTGCATTTGATAAGCCATTGTGGTCTCATTAAAGTAAGGTCATGACAAGACTATACACTGCTATCCTTGCAAAGAGCTGCATGGATATAATGACATTTGGAGCCCTGGATCATTGGTGAATATGTATTTTTCACATGCTAGTAATTGTCTCTTGTAGATTACCCTTTCCGTACAAAACTGCTAGAGATAATTGATTATTGTTGGGATAATTCACAGGAGTTGCCCTTGAGGAGTTAATAACAGTATCTATATTACATAACTGTACAGAGTCAAAGTGTATAAATTTAGTCTCTCTAGCGATACGACATGTGGCATGGGCCCTTTGAATCTGGTATTCAAGAACATGCATAGGGTTAGTTTGGACAGAACACTTGAAGTATCTCTCCATCTCTCTGCCGCTCTTATGCAAAACAGTAAAAATTTAAGTTTGGTCCCCTCCACTTACTTCGAGTAAGCCCCATTTATCTGTCCCATCACATGAAAATGGCCCTTTGCATCGGGGTCTATTGGAGGCACTTGTTTTGGTATTTTTAAAGGATATATGGATGGGTGGAGGGATAAACAATGGCATTGGAAACTGTATCTGAAGGCAGGAGAAGGTTATTCTATTCCAGTGATTCCATTAAGAATAACTGATTTGGGGTCCCTAAACAATAATCAAACAACACTTGCATGCATATAAAAAGTATTTATTATAGCATCCATTGTACATAAATATTATGGATTTATATTGGACAAACTGGTGGTCTATTTCTTGATTGATAGTTTAGTGGCTTGGAAGGTTTGATGATTGATGGGATACAGTTATGTTTGCTTCATGGAATTCACGCATCTTTGATGCAGAAAAAGAACATCGAATGATTCTATTTTTAATAAGAATATTCGAAGCTACCTTGCCATGTTGGATTTGTTTACTTCACTTCTCTTTCTTTAGGAGCCAGATGAAGTTGCATGGGACTTTAGTGGTTGGCCAATTTCCATCATATTTATAGTTTATCACGGAGATAACAGATTTTATCAGTATATTCTCTTGTAATTTGAAATATATTTCATTATGGTTGTTCTCTACTATTACTCCCGTGAACATAAATTTTAGACTTCTACCCATTAATTGTTTACATTTTGAGTTTTCTTTTTATTCCTTTCGCAGTGTAAATCTAGCTGGTATTGTCCATTTGTGCATCGCTTTCTTTTTACCCACCTGAGTTATGCATCATGATGTTCCCCACATAGGTTGAATCTACATTGGCCATGCGGACTTTGCAACCTCAAGTAAAGGCTATTCAGCAGCGCTACAAGGGTGACCAGGTTAGTAAGTTTGAATTTGATACTTCTCTAGCGTACTACCCAATCAATTATGTCTAAATTCTTGATAATGTATGGGGTATCAAAAATGTAAATCTTATAGGGCAAGTTTATAATGAGACCATTTACCTTTGGTACAAGGTGGCCACAATTAATCTTGACCATTGGATGTGAAACTGAGTGGCTGCATTTATTTCATTGACCAAGCTCAAAGTTCAAAAGAAATTTTCTCAAACTTTGTGACACACCCAAGCTATCAGATTTCACATCGAATGGTTATAAGTAATTGTGGCCTCCTTGTACCGAAGGTAAATGGTCTCATTGTATACAATCTCAATATTATATATATATATATATATATATATATATATATATATATGTATATACATATTGATTGGTAGATCGTAATATTTAATTTTTACTTTCACAATGCTGCTTTAATGAGTGCTTTTATTTTTAATGTTATTGCTCTTCTTATTATTTCTACTACCTCTGCTGCTATTGCTACTGTTTCTAATGCTGCTGCTTCCGCTGTTGCTGTTGTTACGACCACTACTATTGCATTACCGTTACTACTGTTACTGCTACTGCTACTACCACTATTGTGACTTCTGTTGCTTCTGCTACTTTTCGTGAATACCAAAGTTTATATATTTTTTTTCTTGTATTTAAGTTCTTAAATTCTTAATTGCCGTTTCCCTTATTAAGGGCAATATTTTGCTTTACTATTTTTATTATTATATGAGGACTTAAGTGGGGCATGTGGGTCATGATGACATCACTGTGGCCCCTCTGTCTTATTCCCTTCTCAATAGAACTGTCCCTCTCTCTCTCATCCTTCTTTTCTTTCTAGACCCTAATCTTCCTAACTCTTCTTCATCTCTTATCTACTAAATTGTTGTATTTTCACGTTCGTATCTGAGCAGGAGACTTTGGGATTTTTTTCAAAATCTTAATGATGTGATTTGATTGTACAAGGGTCCTCATCAACTGTACGGTCAGAAACCCTAAGTTAAAAAAGTGATCATTATCATCATCACCAGAGCATTTTCCCAAATTATTTGGGGTTAGCTATACGATTCTTGATCTTCCATTTTGTTCTATTAAGGGCTATACCCTCAGTGAGGCCATAAGTCCCCATATCTTTTCTCACTACTTTCAACCATGTCCTTTTGGGCCTACCCTTTGCCTTTTTTGAGCCTTTCACTTAAACTAACTCTCACCTCTTAACAAGTGACGTATTGGGTCTATGCTGCACATGGCTAGCCCAATTTCATGGTTGCTTTCTCTTGGTGGTGAGTTTATGATGTTGGATTGGTAACCGTTAGATTTGTTTGGGATGATTTGGTGTTTTAGAATTTGTTGTTGGCTGTGAGACTCATTTTATCAAGATCCATTGTATGGATGCTCTTGGACCTCTATGTGGAGTGAAGTTGGGTGACTGGTTGTGTTAATCAACTTGAGTCTAGTGGCTGTATAGTGGCTGATTGTGTTAATCAACTAGACTCAACTTGAGTCTAGTGGCTGGTTGTGTTAATCAACAAGTATTTTCTGGTGTGCGCAAGCTGTATAGTGGTTGATATATGTCTATTATTAGTGATACAGAGCACTCTTCTACTACATCTAATGCCCTGGGTGAAACCTGTCATATGGGTATCCATGGAGATAACCCTAGACTGCAGATTATGATTGTGAAACTTCATGGGACAAATTATTTAGAATAGTCGGAGTCTGCTAAAATGTCCATTTGTGAAAGTTGGGAAGTTGCATATATATATATATATATATATATATATATATCAATGGCAAAATTATTGAACCTGAAGAAGCGGATCCCTCACATGAGCACTGGGAGACTAAGAATCTGACCTTAATTTCTTGGTTACACTTGATGCAACCTTTGATTAATAGGAGTTTCCTTTTCCTTTGGACTATGAGTAGAGATTTGGATCATTGATTCTGGAGCTTCAGATTATATGATTGGTATGTCTCCCTTGTTTTCCTCTTGTTCTCTTTGTTCTGATAAAGACGAAGTTATGATTGTTGATGGATCTTTTTTTTCAGCTTTGCTACAAACTTGAGGTCTGTTAGTAGCATTACCAGAAGTCTAAATTGTAGTAGAACTTTTTTCCCTTCCTACTATGTTTTTTAAGAACTAGATACAAGGGAGACGATTGGCGATGGTCATGAAGTTGCTGCTCTCTACATTCTAGAATTTCCTCCTACTGCTCTACAAGCTCTTCAATCCAGCATTAGTGTTAATAAAGATCCGGTTTTGCAGTGGCATCCCTAACTTGGTCATTTGTCTTTCTAGAAACCGAAATTTTTATTTCCTAACTTGTTTAGTTTGACTAATTTGTTAGAGCTTCAATGTGAAACCTGCAAACTTCGAAAACATTGTAGAAATGTTTTTTTACCCAGGAATTATAAAAGTACTTGTCCTTTTGCTATTGTCAATTCTGACACTGACACACATCTACCTCATGTGACTTCTATTTGGATATTGGTATTTTGTTTCTTTTGTGGATGATTACTCTCAGTGCGCATGAATCTATCTAATGAAAACCAAGATGATCTACACTCAGTTTGATACTAAAATTAAGGTGCTTAGATCTGATCAAGGTGGGGAGTACTGCATTTGTGAGTTGCTATCCTATTTGGAAGAACATGGAGTAGATCAATAGACCATCAAAATTATGCTTATCACCTCACAACGAAACGGGGTGGATGAAAGAACGAATAGACACACCTCTTGGAAGTTAGTCGTGCTCTTTTCTTGGGTAGGAATGTACCCAAGAAGTACTAGTTAGAAGCCATGATCACTGCATCCTATATTATCAATCGATGCCTTCTTGTGATTTAGATTACAAATCTTCCTATAAACTTTTTCGTCGTGATTGTGCACTGTTTAGTGCTCCTGCTAAAGTATTTGGTTGTGTTTGCTTCACTCATGCTCTTGGTCCGCATTGTACAAAGTTGGACCCCAAATCAGTAAATGTATTTTTCTTGGTCATTCATGCACTCGAAAAGGTTAAAAATGTAATAATCCAGTGTCAAGGAAGAAACTTGTTATGTATGATGTAACTTTCTTTGAGTCCACTCCTTTTTTGCGTACCTTTTTTCTGGAGGAGCACTGTGTGGAAGAGATGTCGCTTGTTCCTGTTCCTACCCCATTTTTCCTAATTTTGGAGTCTTGGGGAGTGAGAGGCAATCTTATGATGTTGAAAAGAAGGAATTAAAAGTTTATACTTAAAAGCCTATACTCGACATAAACAAAAAGAAGTGGAGACCATCATAGTTGGTATGCCTTCAAGTCAATTTAAAAACATACCTCTGATTTAGGTAATCCCACTATTTCTTAGTGTGATGATTTGGATCTTCCCATTACTGTACGAAAAGGCAGATATAGCTGCACTGCTTACCCAATTTGCAATTTTGTTTCTTATGAATCGTCCCCTTCTTATAGTGCTTTTGTATCCTATTTCTCGTTTGTTTATTGAGGGGGCTGTTACTTGGTGTGATGGTAAAAGGCTCGGGTAGCCAGCGCAAGAGCGTGAGTTTGAATCCCGAGAGCGGCCACTATGTGCATAAGCCAAAGGTTAGGACTGTTTCCAGCCCACCCCTCCTGGGACCCTGCTTAGGCGGGGGACCAGCACTGGGTTACGACCCTTTTCTCTTATGTTTCTATTCCTTCCAGTGTTACGAAAGCTTTAGCTCCCCCCAAGTGGAAAGATGTTACTATAAAGCACAAGGCTGATAAATACAAGGCGTGATTAGTTGCCAAGGGGTTCATTTAGACTTATGGAATATAATACTAGGAGATATTTGCCCCTGTGGCTAAGATAAACTCCATTCGGGTCCCTATGTCTCTAACAACCACTATGAGCTGGTTGTTCCACGAATTTGATGTCAAGAATGCATTTCTTCATGAGGAGTTACAGGAAGAAGTGTACACGGTACCTCCACCTGGATTTCGGGCTCTTGGATGTTAGGAAAATGTTTATAGACCGAGAAGGGCCTTCTATGGACTAAAGTAGTCTTCTCGAGCTTGGTTTGAAGGTGTAGTGGTGTTCTTCAAAGAATAGGCTATACTTGGGTCCATGCTGGCCGTACCTTATTTATCAAACAAACTAGGACCTTAATTATATGTCAGGATGACATTATTGTAACAAATAATTGTCCTAAGGAAGTTCAGTAACTTAAGTTTTGTGGCAAGAAAATTTGAAATCAAAGATCTAGGTCCATTGAAGTATTTTCTTGGAATAAAGGTGGCCAGGTCTTAGAGAAGAATCTTTTCTCTCAAAGGAAGTTATACTAGACCTCTTAAAAGAGACAAAAAAGCTTAGGGCTAAACCAATTGACACTCTTATTGAGCAAAATCACAAACTTAACAACCAAAGGGGTGGAGCTCTTAAAGATGTGGGCATGTAATGAAGATTAGTGGGCAGGCTGATATATCTATCACTTCACATCCAGAAAGTGCATATGCTATGAGCGTGATTAGTCAGTTTATGACTACTCCACGAACTATCCATCTTGAGGAACACTTGACTACTCCACTAAACTATAAGGCATACTTTAGAGGAACATTTTTGTGGGCATTTGTTACAGGTTTTAAGAAATTATTTTTCATTGAGATGACTGGCTAGGTGTCTCGATCTCGCCTTCCGGATCTAGATGATCTGGCGGCACGTATCTTGGGGTTTAGCGAACCTGAGATTTGAGATCGCTCTCTCAGAACCTTGCTCAGGAGCAAGGGCAGGTATACCAATTGATGAGAGGAATTTAAGGTAGGTTTGGGACTTACTCGAGCTGGCTCGCAGGGCGCCCTCTTAGATCAAGAAGAAAGCCCCCCAGCTGCTTTAGCTGGTTCGGAATCGCCTCCCTTGACTTGCAATCCTCTTGTTTTCTGCACAACACTTCTATGGTTAATTGGCGAGACAAGCGGGTCGAAGAGACTCACCCTTGTCTTAGTGCATCGCATGCTTATATGAGGGAGTGATGAAACGGAAGGTCTCCAATAAAGAGAGAAAGGAGAAGAAGACTTGACAAAGGGGTGAGGCTAGCATGACGGCCGGAAAGCTACTGACTCGGAGTGGTAGCAAGACGGGCATGGTTCTCAAGACCAGCACGGCGTTAATACTGCTCTAAACCGAGACCGATATGGCGGCGCTAGACTAAGTCTACCCTCAATCAAGTAAGGGGAGAAAAGAATGAGGAGACGGAAAGAGAGCGAAAATGAAGAAAGTGAGACGGTGGATAGGATAGGGTCCCGACGGCGCTAGGCGTTGCCACCCATGACCGTGGAGTAGCAATGTCACGGCCCTGGAACGGCGTTAGACACTACTGCTCACGGCTAGAGGGTGAGTAGAGGACTACGGACGACGCTAGACATCGACGTTGGCAACATAAGAAGGTAATGCGCCCTTGAGCGAGTGGCGATAGCTTCTCATGGAGCGCGCGGTGATAGCTATTTGCGAAGCACGGGGCGATAGTTTTCATGAGGCGCACAGCGGCAGGCGTGGGACGCAAGGGGAACGGCGGTGAGCACCGAACGTGCGGAGAAAGCTCGCGGATGACGATGGGCACCGAGTCCACGAAGGAAGCTCGCGGACGGTAATAGGTGTTGCCGAGCCCTTTAGCGGGCAGCGATAGGTATCGTTGTTTGTGATAGGGCGCACCAGGGGAAGACCCCTACAGCTGGCAACGAATTTTGCCGTCTGGGCTCTTCACTGAGATGTCGAAGCTACGTCTGCAGATGATTATGAGCAGCGCCATCTGTAGGCCTCACTGGGAGAGAGAGACAGACGAACATAAGGAGAAGAAGACTCGCGCATGGCACTGCGATCACCATGCGCGACCTGTGAAATCACGGGAGAGGCATGCACGACACTGCCACTGCCGCACATGGCCTCCACGAGGAACTCAGGTAGAGAAAAGGAAGAAGAAAGAGAGGAAGAGAAAGAAGAAGAAGAAAGAGAAGAAAAGAAAAAGGAGAGAGAAGATCTACCTCAAGCTTAGGGGTATCGATCAAAAGTTTCTCTCACCTTGCTCTCTCTCTCTCCAAATGTGACCCAACAATGGTAAGAATGAGAAACTGTATTAAGTAAAAACTCTCTTTTGTGAGGGATTGAATCCTCTGCTGCGTACAATGATGGTACGTATATATAGAATTTGCCCCAAACATGGGTGGATGATTAAAAGTAACCCTAATTGTTGGAAATTAAGATTAAATCGAATTAAAAGAAATTAGAAAATAGGGTGCAAAATGACATATTTGCCCCTTTCTAACAAATTGTGGAATTCATGAACGGTCCCTGTGTTGCCTTAAAACTTGCGTGATCTTGCATGGATGATTTGGGGTTCTTCTGATGTCAGGTTGATTGAAAGATGATTGTTTTCTTGTTGGGCTCAGCATAACGATCGATTTGATACCAACTTCGAGCAATGGATTGTGTTTTTAGTGCACGATCATGTGACTTGAAATTTGAATGAATCTTGAAAATTCGGATCAATTGTGTGCTCATTCCTTGATTTTTTCTATGATTTCTTCGTTGTAGTACACTAAGCATGCTATCACGATCGCGGGGCAACAAACGCAGCTCGATTCCGTGTTCGGATGAAGATTTTGCAACTTGGAATTTTGGCCAGAATCTAGAATTCCGGCAACGGGATTTGTAGTGGCTTCATCGGCTTCGTTTGCGGAATCCGACCGTTCATCATGTATGGGGTTCAAGTCAGAGATGGCCCGAGACCATACGCACGCGATGGAATTGGTCTCACGTCGATCAGGCTTGCAAGTGGCGTGATTTGGCCACTCGAGAGAGGCACAACACTACTGAATTTCCTGCACTTTTTTCACGGATCAGCAACTTCTCTCTAGCTTTTCTTCTCGCTTGGGTATCGTCAAGGGGCATCCACATATCGAATCGCTCGTCTTGATGCGAGGAACACACTCACCAAATTTGAGCGCGATCCGACTTGAGACGGGTGAGATATGAGTGTTGAAAGTCACTGCTCGTGACTGTCCCTTCACTCTTTTGCCTATAACTTCTTCCTGGAGTGTCTGTTCAAGCTGAAATTAACCCTTAGGGGTTGTCAACCGTGCCGGATCCAATGGTGGTCGTCCTACAGCAAATTGAGACACCAAAAAATGTAGCTCTAGTTATAAGGTCCATTTCAGGGTGCTAGAGGCTGATTTTGCCAGAACTGTTTCTTAGTCTGCACTACCTCAGACATGTTGGAATGCGACGAAACTTGGCAGGAGACTTTTGAGAGGTCTTATGAAGATCTTGGCCAGTTCTGGGGCTATTATGAGACTGTCGGAATTTCCACTGTTTGCTAGGCTTTTATTGAGTGGGGGCCTCATGATGATAAAAAATATTTTCCAACAGTATGCCCCGCCGAATGTTGTGCTTCGTGAGAATCGAGAAGTGCAATCATTTGGGAAGTTTGAGGAATCTTGTCGAAGTCCTCACCCTCAAGGGACTATTTGTGATTCTGAAGCATAAGGCCTTTGTAGGGACCTCCTTGGACAGATCAGGTGTGAGGGATCTTGTCGAAGTCCTCACCCTCGATGGACTATTTACGATTCTGAAGTGTGAGGCCTTTGTAGGGACCTCCTCAGACAACCAGGCCTAAGTGGAGTCCAAGTGCTAAGAACTTTTTGGTTGGCATTGTTCGCTGCTACACCAGGTTTGCTTTTGATGCTGATGGTATCTCTGTAGGTCCCGCTCAACGGGGTCCAGTCGGGGGCTTCTGACTTATCCCGAAAGTCTGGTCCCATGTAGGCTAGGGGATTTGGCGAGGAATACCCTGAAGCTTGTGGCAGGTTAGACCCTGGATTCGTTAGTTTCTTGCCTTCGTGATGGTCTTTAGCATTTCAGAGGGATCTTTTGGTCATCATCCTCACCCTTAAGGACTCTTGTTGTTGTTGATGTAGAAAAGTGGGAGATCTTATGCGGCTCTCACTCCCTGATGAACTAATTTGTGTTGTTGATTGGATGCTGGCATTTGAGGACTTTAGGTAGCCCTCATCAAATTGGATTGTAATTGTTTGAAAATTGGATGTCAGCTGAGACTGTGGTCGTGCATCAACCCGTTTTGTTGGTCCAAGCGTCCTTTCGCAGGTTTTCACTTGAACAAGGGAAGTGGCGCCGTGAAGACAGTTTTCACCAACTTCTTTTGTTTTCGGGCTCTTTTACCCATGACCTTGAGTCATGTCTACCTTTCTCATCCGTTTTTGCTCACGATGCCCTTTGGAGGTTTTCACCGCGACTGGATTTTGTTTTCCACGAAACTCTCTTACTCATGGTTTCGTGACCATGCCCGTTTTCTATGAAGGCATGTTTTTAGGGTCGTGCCTTCAAGACCTGTTCGAAGCCTTTTAACGTCATGCGGCAAGGACGTGCACTATAGTTTAAGGTCATACAGCTGGACCGTAGTGGTGATGAATGGCAATGTGTAGAGGCCATGGAGTGAGTATGGTAGTAGTTTCGACTCATGTTGGAGAAATGGCACGAGGCTACCTATGAAGGGAGAATGGTGGGTGAAGAATGATGACCCCGAGTATGGGTGGCGAGATGGCTCGACGTTTTGTGAGCATGAGTGAGATTCACTCGGGAATGATGAAAGATGGTAATGATGAATAGACTCACTGAAAAGGTAATGAAGGTGGTGCGCGCACACGAATGGGTCGGTTAGGGAAGAAGTGCGTGAAGATGCACGTAAAAGGGGTATGTGTGTATGTGGAGGCGTCTTTAAGGTCTTGCCTCCTGGACCTTTGCGAAGCAATTTAATCTCATGCGGTCAGGATGTGCACTATGGTTTAAGATCATATAGCTTGAACCGTGGTTATGCAGTTTAAAGTCATGCAACTAGGACCATGTAGTTTAAGGTCATGCAACTAGACCTTCGCTATAGTTTAAGGTCATATAGTTTGGACCGTGATTGTGCAGTTTAAGGTCATGCAATGCGGATCATGGCTGTGCAGTTTAAGGTCATGCAATGTGGACCATGGCTGTGCTGTTTAAGGTCATGCAATGCGGACTATGGCTGTGCAGTTTAAGGTCATGCAGTGCGGACCATGGCTGTGCAGTTTAAGGTCATGCAATGCGGACTATGGCTGTGCAGTTAAGGTCATGCAGTGCGGACTATGGCTGTGTAGTTTAAGGTCATGCAATGCGGACCGTGACTGTGCAGTTTAAGGTCATGCAGCACGGACCGTGGCTGTGCAGTTTAAGGTCCTGCAGCACAGACCGTGAAGTGGTGAAGGCATACGACTCCATGGGGAACATGGTCGTCACCGGTGACTGGACTCCTTGAGGAGTGAGACTGTGATGCAGGGAATGAACTTCCTGAAGAGGCAGGACAATGGTCTAGAGGGGAGTGTTGCGGCATGATCGCAACCCTAAGTGTTGGATGGCGGGCATTATGCTTAGATGGTGTGTGCCGTCGTTAGGTATTTGTTGAAGAGTGCGGTCGTTAAATTCTTGACGAAGGGCGCGATGACAGCCTCTGAGTGAAGGTGCGCGGCGATGGCCCTTGACGAAGGCGTGCAGCGATAGCCCTTTAACGAAGGCGTGCAACGACAGCCTCTGGGCGAAGGCACACGACGATGACTTCTTATGTGGCGCGCAACGATAGCTTCTGGGCGAAGGCGCGCGGCAATGGCCCTTGACGAAGCACACGGCGATAGCCCCCAGGCGAAGGCTTGCGGCGATAGTCCTTTTGGGCCTCAGGCTTGACATGCCTCGACCTGGTCTTATTGCCATCAAAGGCTGGGGACTGGAGCGTCATTTCAACTTTGTCAAGGGCAGTTTGCGGTACTGCTTTGTATAAAAGGGGAAAATACACCCTTTTACTGTTTTATCGAAGGTGAAACAATAGAAGAGATTTTTAGAGAGATAGAGCCAGAGCTTTTGAGAAGGGATTTTTGGCGAGAGCTTCCCGGCTAAAGCTTGCAGAGGCAGGCTATTAGGAACTTTTCTAGCGAGCTTCAGGGGGTCGCAAGTCCTTGCAGCATGATTGCGAACATCGCTAGGGAGTGTCAAGGATTCTGAGCGAGAAACAAGGTTTCTTAGGGCCTTAGCGAGATTTTGCAGTGGTGCTTTTGTCGGGGCTTGAGTGTTTCTCCGGTGGTTCCGCGGTTGACGGGAGGTTGCAGAGAGTTTAGAGGGCTTTGTCAATCCTGTGGCTATTGGAGGAGAAGGAGTAACAGCAGTGGGCTTACCGGGCACTCAGTGGAATTCCGGTGAGTTTGTGGCGAATCGTTGAAGTGTAGAAGCAGGGAGAAGGGAGATCCGCAGGGTCTCAGGGAAATTTTTTGGGGATTCTAGTGGTTTCCGCCAATTTTGGTAACAAGTGAAAGGCAGGGAAAGGCTTTTCGGTGAACAGAAGTGAGTTCCCGGTGAAAAGGGGAAATGCCGGTGGGAACCTGAAGGGTTGTAGGGTCGTAATGGTCTAGAGACGAAGGGTCGTGGGACGGCGATCGGTCGCCCTCCGAACGCGCGGTGACAAGCCATATCGCGAGTGTCAGGCGGTGTGTCCGTAATTCGAGAAACGCAGTACTCGCACGTGCGAGGCAAACAACTGAAGCGCGAGCGTTTTTGATAGTCCCTTGGTTGTGGGAGGGCGATAGCCTTGACCAGCGCCGTCAGTGACTTGTGATTGTGCACAGACGGTGGTTGGAAACATTCTCTTTAACGGATGTCTTCTCGGCAGCCAACCAGGACCTCAAAATCTTCCCAAATGCCGGTCCTTTCGAAAAAGGTTTTTGAGGACGAAAATAAGGGAGAGTTGGTGGTAATTGAACCTAACGAAGCACATCCCTCATCTCAACCTCTTGTTGCTAGGAGTGGTGGTGCACCACTGCCTTCGCAGGGTGATACTGGTCCATGCGACTTGATAGTAATAGGCAACAGGGTGATTTCCGTTGCAAACTTGAGAGAGGGACTTATGTTTCCGACCTGAAGGGAACTTATCATAGGTGCAGCTTTTGTAGTCGGGGCAAGTTGTTCATCCTTTCATTTGGCGCACCCGCGGTGGTTTTGCCATATCACAGGCCAAGATGCCTTTCCCTGTATAGGTTATCAGACTCAATCGCCGTAATATCTCCAAGGACAGTGGGCGTGACCTTCTCGGAGCCACTTATCAATTTTTCAGCCAAGCTTCTTTCTTCGAGTTGATCGCGTTCCCACTTTTGTGAAGAGGCTGATGGGCAACCTCATAGACTTCAATGTTCCTTGCGCAGACTTGTTCATGACGAAAGTGACTGAACTAGCTCAACAGGCTAGGGCAGTTTTGGATTTAGAAGAATCAGGTTCGATTGAGAAATACCCCTCTGTCAAGCCCCTACTTAGATTCTTCCCTGAGCCTTTGATTGTTACACATGCTGCGGCGGCGCACCTGTGTAATCTTAAACCAACTTGCTTATGCGACAGTTTATTCACTCGGATTTTGAGAGCGTGCCTTTAGAGGTTCCTTCAATATCTAAAGAAATCGCATGTTTTGAAAACGAAGATGACATGGCGATTCTTGAGCAGAACATCAATGATTTGGAAGGCTTACTTGCTACTACCGATGAGGTAGGAAGGGACCCGTTTTCACCTCAACTATTACGAGGAGAATACCCCCCCTTGGTAAGAAAGTTTGCCCTCCTCCAAGCGGCAGCTATGAAGGACGACATCAAGTGGACACAACAGGGCTATTACAGACTCAGTCTTGAGGCTTGAGTGAACACTCTCGTTTATAACTTCTTTGTCAACAAATTCTTTGGTATTGATAATGCTGGCCATTGTATGAATTTTTGGATTGATGAATGCAATGTCACTCTTTTTCTTAGAGTGTTGTGCGACTCTTTTATTCTTCCTTCTCTTTCTGTTTTACTGCTTTCACCCCTTGTTAGTGTGAGACGAAAAAGAATATCCCACCCCTTGCTTTGCCTAATGGCAGTTTGTTGTGGCTTCAATGACCTCGAATGGGGGAGCAACTGCTTCCTCACCCCTAAGTGTTTGATTGGACAGGGGCTCATAATTCATGGTTCTCATGATTTGAAGAGCCTGTTCGCTGTAAATACTCTAGTCTAGGGGAGCTTTGGCTACGATTCGAGGTACATTGGTTTTGAGCTCGTCATAGGTCTTAGTCTTAGGGACAAACCCCTTTAAGTGCTTTGAAGCGATGCGCATGACCTCCAATTGACTCTGGAGGTTAGGAACCTCTCTTCTCAGCTCTGCCATGGGGTCTTGTTCCTGAGAGCCATAGGGATGACTCTTGTCTGCCTGTACTTCTTCGACAACCCCTGAGAAGTGTAAGACCTTCTTTTGGCTGCTGAGAATCCTCTTGTTCAAGGAGAATGGAACTTGGAGCACCTTCCTTGGTGGTTGGTATGCCAGTTCTACCTCTAGGGCTTCCTCAAGCTCAGGAGTTGCTTCTAGCTCGCCATTTTGCTTTGACGAATTGGCTGTAGAGGGGGAAGGTTCGTCTTTGGGAGAGGATACCATGATCTCGGGGAGGTGGCAAGGTATACTTGGGTAGATCGGAATCAAAGGGAGGATCTTGCCCTGTCTTTCCTTTTCTCTGAGCATGTCCGTGATCATTCGCCCCAGGTCTTCAACATCATCATGGGACGAGGGTCCCGTCTCTGTCACAGGCCTCCAATCATCATCTTTTGACTTTTCTGGCATTGGATGGTCTGTGAAATAGTACTTGGCATCGTCATAGTGAGTCTCAGCTACAGGGAACGGTCTTTTATCAGCATAGACCGTGTGTTGTCTCCCATCTCGACTGTATTTGAAGCATTGGTGGAGCATGGAAGGAAACACCCCCTGATCATGAAGCCAAGGACGACCAAGCAGGACGTTGTAAGAGGTATCGGTGTCGATTACGTGGAATTGACCGTAATCGTTGAGGTCACCAATCTTGAGACGAAGGCGCACTGTGCCAGCTGGCTTCTTTCTTGATTGGTTGAAACCTTGCACGGTGATGTGGGTAGGAGTGAGGTCATCAAACCTTAATCCCAATCGGGTGAGAATCCTTCTTGGGATCAGGTTGATTGCTGACCCTCCATCCAGCATGATCCGATTGATAGGGCAAGCGTGGAGTTTCACCATTCACAAAGAGGGGGCGATTGTGGAATTTACTCCCAATTGAAGTTCGTCTTCAGAAAAAGAGATTGCTAAGCACCCACTTAGGATGGCTGGGTCAACCTCAATGGGCTGCACTTCGGTCTTGTATATCTCTAGGTTAGAAAGAGCTTGCACCAGGGCCATACGATAATCTCTAGACAACAGGAGGGCATCATAGATACTTAGAAGGGCTGGAAGCTTTCTCAAGTGCCCAATTACGTTGTACTTCACTTTATCCTCATTATTCTTCTGTGTTCTTGATCCAGTCACTGGTGTGGGTGGTAGGGCAGGCTTAGGAATAGACTTTGGTTGGGTTTTGGTTTGTGACACTGGTTGACTTTGTTACTCGGCCGGTGCGGTCTAGGTTGATGGGGAAGTGATAGGGACTTGTATTAGGGATCTAAAAGTTTGGAGCGAAGGATCAGGAAACTTGAGGGCCTTGAGCTTTTGAGGTGTGGGTTTAGCTTCTTTCCCGATCTTAGGCCCATTTGCCCCGTGCTAGCTGGTACTTCTACAATCTGCACCACGTGGGAGGCCTTTTTGGAACGAAAGCTTGAAGATGACTCGGTTTTAGCTGGGGTTGACAGGGCATCGGCGGCTGTCGAGAGTTCAGCCGCCTGGGCCAACATCTCTCTGAGGCGCTCTTGCTATAACTTGAGGCTAGTGCCTCCGAACTCTTTGTTTAGAGTGTCGAAGTTTGGGCACCATCGAGCTGCACCTGTGGAGGAAATAAAAGAGGAGGGAGGAGAAGAAGAGTTAGAACGTTCCGGGCAGTTTTTTACGTCGTCGTCGGAATTGGACGTGTACAAGGGGTATTTTAGATCTTGCCCTGGCTTTGACCGTTGTGGGGTGCTTTTAGCGTCGTCACCCATATTGGAGGAATCTCGAGCTGCTGGTGGCTCAGGGATGTTCGCCTGATTGGACAAAAGGACGAGGCGAGCTACGCTTGGGATGAAGTCTTGCAAGGTCGGAAGTGACTGAGAAATTCTTCCTCGACTGGAGGTTGAGGAAGACGATTCCTTCGGCGGGCTGATCTAGGCGCTCGCCGTCTCCTTCCGCATCCCTGAGGGGGTGTTTAGACCGCCCTCTCTGGTTGGTGAGTAGTCCTAGCTTGATGGACCGCTTCACACTTCAGGGATTTGAGAATACTTCGCCCATGGTAGACTTCCCAGGGCTGGGAGGTCGAGGGTTTCGAAGGGTCCAGCGCATGCTCGTGAAGGCCTTGTAGTGTGGCCTCCTCTTGAATGGGAGTGACGGCTTGAAAGTTTTTCGGGAGGACGGCATAAACGATATGGGCTTGCTGGACTTTCTCCGCGATTATAGTTTCGAATCCCGATCACTCTTTTAGCTCGTGACCCCATACTTGATGATAAGGGAACCAAAGTTTTTCCATGCCCTGGGCAAGCCGCTTAGGCTGCCTGGCGGGCTTGGGACTGACGAGGCCCTGTTAGAGCATCGCCTCGAAGAGGGCCTGCAGAGGGTCTGGTCTCGCGTTTCCTTGGGCTGGTGCCGAGAGGCCTTCTTGCACAGGCAAAAGAGGGACTTGAGGGCATCCTCCTGAGTTGCCTTGAACTTCCTGACATTGCTGCATCTTCTATGCTAGAAGCTTATGGAAGCCGGTGCACTTGCTGATGTCAATACCTCGTATCTGGTGATATGCGCACTAGAGGTTCTCGGTTCCTGGAGGCAAGAACTTGGGCTGCCTTGTCGGCTTGGGAGTGACAAGTCCTTCGAGCATTATGGGGAAAAATGCATGGAGAATAGCGGGTGCCTCATCACCCTCTTGGATTGTGACTATGTGAGAAGCCTTAGTCGCCTCGAATGCTTTCTTCAACTCTTCGAGCTTTATCTGACCCTTGTTGATAAGGGCTTCGATAGTGTCGTTGAGCTTATAGCAGTCGTAAGTGGGGTGGCCTACTCTTCTGTGGTAGGCGCAATACTTCTCATTTGTCTTCTGCCCAGCCGACTCTTCAATATTGGCCTCTGGCAGCTGGATCATGTTTTGTTCTAATAGCAGTCGAAGCAATGCAGGCGTCCACTCCTTGTCGAAGGGGTAAACTTTATTCTGGTGCTGGGTTCATAAGTCATTTCGCTTAGAATTTTTAGGAGGCGAGACCTAATTGTAGGATTGCTGCTTTCCCCGGGTCTGAGGCGTCTGTGCCTTGGAAAGGTCTAGGGTTTGAGGAGCCGTGCTCTTAGTGCCAGTCATGCTGATGGCCACGTTAATCACTGCTTTTTGGTTGCCCCGATCATTGGAGCGGGAGTTTGAGCTGGAGGGTTGCTGACGAGGGCTGCCATAGTGTTTGAATAACCCCTCAATACGAACTGCCTTAGAGATGAGCTTTGACATGGAGGGTGGATTGGATGCCTCGACATGCAGGGCGATCTTAGGAAGCATGTTTCGTCTGTAGGTTTGGACCACTTCCTTCTCAGTCATGGGAGTGGCGTGGAAACTCTCTCCATCGGGTGATGAACTTGTCAACCGGCTCACTAGGGTCTTGCATCAGGGTGAGGAGTTCGATGGTCTCCAAATTCCTCTGGACTTCGTAGAAGCGTTAGTAAAACAATTGCTCCATCTCTTGCCATGTGTGTACCGAGTTGGGAAGCAGCCAAGCATACCACTGGAAGGCTGGCCCTTCAAGAGTTTCGACGAACAAGCGAAAGAGTCGTCTGTCAGTTGCTGTCTCTCGACAGGCCGCCTGGAAGTGAGCAGTATGCTAGTGTGGAGATGTAGTACCGTTGAATAGGGGGAGCTTCCCCTTTTGATAGTTCGGAGGGAAGGGTACTTGGTCAATGTACGAAGGGTATGGCTTTTGGTAAAACGGTGTCTCTTGCATGCCTGAGACCTTATTCTTGAGGCTATGGCCAACCATGGCATCTATGTCGGTTTGGGAGACCCCGCGGAAGCAAAATTGTCTTGGGAGACCGGTGGGGGAGTTTGCCTAGGAGCTGTGTCCTCGTCGATCGGGGAATCGGTCTCATGGTGATAGGAAGTGGACCTGGAGGCTACTAGGCGTTCCATCTTTTGAAGGATGGATTGCATCATTACCTCGAATCTGGTCATTCTGTCTTCTTGGGCTTCGTTCGGGTCATTGATCACCATGACGCTGACCGTCTCTTCTGGGAGGTCAGAGCCAGGAGGAGGAGCGGACTGCCGGGGTCGGCAAGTCATGGGTGGCAAGTCAGTTTGCAGGGGCTCAGCTTGCCTCGACTGGATTCGAGCCTTGTATGCCGATCTTGTGAGGATCGGTTCTTGATGGTCTTGGGACCGTGGCTTCTGAGCAGTGACAACCCAGCAATACTCTTGGATTCGCTCAGGTTCTAGAGTTTGAAGAGGGAAAAAGGGATTACGAGGCAGGAGGTCATCAAGGGTGGTGACCTCAACTGCCTTGGAGGCTCCTTTGGTCAAGATCGGAAGACCTCTCTTCTGCTTAACCTTGAACCGGCTATGAACCTCACTCTAGAAGTAGCTGGTTCATGACTCTTGAGTTTAGACGGGGGACGAACCTGTGAAAGCGATGCGTGTGCACCTTTAGGGTTAGCTGTCCGGGTGACTTGGGGGTCAACCCAGGCGCGGAGGTCGAGACCCACGAGCATATGTTTGTGAGGGACAAGGCGGAAGCTCATCTCTCACAGAGTGGGGACGTGTGTACTGGGAGGGAGCACGAAGTGGCATAGAGCTGGCGTCGCCCCGAGCCATGCAAAGCGAATGCATGGCGCACTCAGGGTTCAGCCCAAGAAGGCCTAGCCCTTGATGCGAGCTCAAGGCAACTTGGGGTTTGCCCAGAAGTGTGGCTCGAGTGGATGGACCACGAACCCTTGGGTGTGTGCAAGAGGAGAAGGCTGCAGGGTCTCTGCCTTGATTTGCCGAGCCTCTAAGTCTAGAGGTTCGGAGAGGTGAAAGAGTATAGGGGGTTGCCTTGCAGCGAACCTCAGGAGCGACGACGACTTGCTTGCCTCCCGCGAAAGCAGTTAGGACAGCCTTCCGGCGTGCCCCAGCAATATGACCGGCAAGAGACTTGCCAGTAGTAGGGTGCATGCTGTGTGCGGTGGCAGACGTGCCACCGATGCAAGGGGCCATCGTGGGGGTCCATCAGGGCGAGGAAGCGGGGAGTCAGGGACTTTTAAGTCCCCTCTCGCGCTAACCCAGGCAAGAACGTGGGAGCCAGACCGTGAGTCCTGACTCAGAATTAGAGTAGGGAAGGAAGCTGGAGTAGTTCGCTTCCCTGGGACAGTCACGAGTGCGGGGATAAGGAAGTCCCCAACTTGGATGAACGGGTTGAACAACCCAGGTGCCATAGAAATTAATGCAGAAAGTAAAAGACGATACTGGTCAAACAAGAGCGAACCGACTAAGGGGTAGTAAGTCCCCAGTGGAGTCGCCAAGCTGGTTAGGTGTCTCGATCTCACCTTCTGGATCTAGATGATCTGGCGGCACGTATCTCGGGTTTTTAACGAACCCGGGATTGGAGATCGCTCTCTCAGAACCTTGCTCAAGAGCAAGGGCAGGTATACCAACTGATGAGAGAGGAATTTAAGGTAGGTTAGGGACTTACTCGAGCTGGCTCGCATGGGCACCCTCTTAGATCAAGAAGAAAGCCCCCCAACTGCTTTAGCTGGTTCGGAATCGCCTCCCTTGACCTGCAATCCTCTTGTTTTCTACACAACACTTCTATGGTTAATTGGCGATACAAGCGAGTCGAAGAGACCCACCCTTGTCTTAGGGCATCGCATGCTCATATGAGGGAGTGATGAAACGGAAGGCCTCCAATAAAGAGAGAAAGTAGAAGAAGACTTGACAAAGGGGTGAGGCTAGCATGAAGATCGGAAAGCTACCGACTTAGAGTGGTAGCAAGACGGGCATGGTTCTCAAGACGAGCATGGCGTCAATACTGCTCAAAATCGAGATCGATATGGCGGCACTAGACTAAGTCTACCCTCAATCAAGTAAGGAGAGAAAAGAATGAGGAGGCGGAAAGAGAGCGAAAAGGAAGAGAGTGAGACGGCGGAGGGGATAAGGTCCTGACGGCACTAGTCGTTGCCACCCATAACCGTGGAGTAGCAGTGTCATGGCTCTGGAACGGTGCTAGATACTATTGCTTACGGCTAGAGGGTGAGTAGAGGACTACAGACGACGCTAGACATCGCCATTGGCAACATCAGAAGGTAACGTGTCCCTGTGCAGGCGGCGATAGCTTCTCATGGAGCGCGCGATGATAGCCATTTGTGAAGCACGCGGCGATAGTTTTCATGAGGCGCACGATGACAGGCGTGGGACACAAGGGGACGACGATGAGCACCGAACGCGAGGAGGAAGTTTGCGGACGATGATGGGCACCGAGTCTACAAAGGAAACTCGCAGATGGCGATAGGTGTTGCCAAGGCCTCTAGCGGGCGGTGAAAGGTATCGTTGTCTGCGATAGGCGCGCAACAGGGGAAGACTCCTGCGGGCGGCAACGAATTTCTCCGTCTAGGCTCTTCACTGAGACGTTGAAGCTACGTCTGCAGACGACGATGAGCAGCGCCGTCTGTAGGCCTCACTGGGAGAGAGAGACAGACGAACAGAAGGGGAAGAAGACTCGTGCATGGCACTGCCATTGCCATGCGCCACCTGTGTGACCACGGGAGAGGCATACACGACACTGGCACTGCCGCACATGGCCTCTGCAAGGAACTCAAACGGAGAAGAGGAAGAAGAAGGAGAGGAAGAGAAAGAAGAAGAAGAAAGAGAAGAAAAAAAAGGAATAAAGAGTAGATCTACCTCAGGCTTAGGAGTACTGATCAAAAGTTTCTCTCACCTTTCTCTCTCTCCAAATGTGACCCAACAAATGGTAAGAAAGAGAAATTGTATTAAGTAAAAACTCTCTATTTTGTGAGGGATTGAGTCATCTGGTACGTACAATGATGGTACGTAGATATAGAATTTTCCGCAAACATGGGTGGATGATCAAAAGTAACCCTAATTGCTGGAAATTAAGATTAAATCGAATTAAAAGAAATTAGAAAATAGGTTACAAAATGACAGATTTGCCCCTCCCTAACAATTTGTGGAATTTCAGAACAGTCCCTGTGTTGCCCTAGAACTTGCATGATCTTGCATGGATGATCCGGGATTGTTCTGATGCCCTGTTGATCGAAATATGATTGTTTTCTTGTAGGGCTTGGCATGACGATCGGTTTGTTATCAACTTCGAGCCATGGATCGTGTTTTTAGTGCACGATCATGTGACTTGAAATTTGAATGAATCTTGAAACTTCGGATCGATTGTGTACTCGTTCCTTGATGTTTTTCTGTGATTTCTTCGTTGTAGTACATTCAGCATGCCGTCATGATCATGGGGCAACAAACGCAGCTCGATTCCGTGTCTGAACGAAGATTTTGCAATTTTGGAATTTTGGCTGGAATCTGGATTTCCAACGACAGGATTTGCAGTGGATTCATCGGCTTCGTGTGCGGAATCCAACCGTTCATCATGTACGGGGTTCAGGTCAGAGATGGCCCGAGACCTTACGCACGCGATGGAATTGGTCTCACGTTGTTCGGGCTTGCGAGCGGCGTGATTTGGCTACTCGAGCGAGGCACGACGCTGCTGAATTTTCTGCACTTTATTCACTGATCAGCAACTTCTCTCTAGCTTTTCTTCGCGCTCAGGTATTGTCAGGGGGTGTGCCACATATCGAATTGCGCGTCTTGATGCGACGAACATGCTCACCAAATTTGAGCGTGATCCAACTTGAGACGGGTGAGATATGAGTGTTGAAAGTTACTGCTCGTGACTGTCCCTTCAATGGTGTAGAGTTGCAGGGTGGTGACATGGGAATAGCGTGCGGCTGCTCCTGTTTCACTTTTTTGCCTATAACTTATTCTTGGAGTGTCCGTTCAAGCTGAAATTTAACCCCTGGATATTTTCAACAGTGTCGGATCCAATGGTGGTGGTCCCCACAGCAAATTGAGACACCGAAAATGTAGCTCTAGTTATAAAGTCCGTTTCAGGGTGCCAGAGGTCAATTTTGTTGGAACTGTTTCTTAGTCTGCATTGCTTTAGACATGTCGAAATGTGACGAAACTTGGCAGGAGACTTTTGAGAGATCTCATGAAGATCTTGGCCAGTTCTGGGGCTATTCTGAGACTGTCAGAATTTCTACTGTTTTCTAGGCTTTTATTGAGCGGGGGCTCCATGATGATGAAAAATATCTTCCAACAATGACGTTCTCTATCTTTTCAGTATTTTATAGTAGGCATCACATATTGTGGTCCTATGGCACCAAATCCCATGGACAAACTAGTGAGGGGATTTGTCACCTACAACTTTATGAAGACATCTTTGATGGATCCTGAGATCAATATATAAAAAAAAAGGTGAGTTCAAAATTCCCGAAATCTGATATCCACCAGAATGGACAGTCCAGACTTAGTTCTGAAGTGGATTTTGATTTGGGGCACTTTTTAAGCTCCAAACAATCCACATTTTTTAAGATTGATCCCAAAGTGTTAGCAGTTTAATTCTTGGACCGAACGAACAATTTTGCTGTGTGGGACCACATTCTTTTGTCCTTTGTATTATTTTTAAAACCATTTAGGTTTAAAATTGTTTTAGGGAGCTTTTAGCTAACCATGCTCTGAACCAGGCAAGGTATTCAGCCCACGTTTGGTTTTTGAATATTTGTCTAGTGTATGTGCAAAGCTTCATAGCATATATGATTACATTTGTTGGTCTTGAAGATGATTTTGACTATGGTGTTGGGTTGGCTTTATGAAGCTTGAGGAAACAATGTACTAGAAATATATTTAGAACAAAACATATTACCACTTGAAAAATTGAAAAACACTTATTCAATTAAATATTGGTTAGACTGTCATAGGTTTCATCTAAGGTAATCCTTTGCCTTTTCAGTGGTTAAACGTGTCATTATATGCCATTGCAGGAGAGGATACAACTGGAAACTGCACGATTATACAAACTCGCCGGTGTAAACCCACTGGCAGGTAATTACCATTTTATGCATCGTTGTATGGCATTTTTGGGTCATTTTAGTTTGAGTTTATTGGTGGAATCTAGTCTCTGAACTTGTTTTGACTTTTTAGGTGCAAATGCTGCTTGACATTTTCTGATGGATCTGCTATTTTGGAAAATGTTCCAAAATACCAGTTGTCTTGGGTTTATGGAACAGTTGGATGTATTGTTGTGGTAGAGAGTGATTGACGTTAAACTTTTTGATTCTCAATCTTCACTAACTCCCCATGTGGGTCTTGACTCCTAGGAGGAGGCTGCCATCCCTGGAAAATCTTGGCTTTTAAACAGTGTAACCTATTGCCTTCTCTATTTAGAAAATTTCCTGTTTATGGAGGATATGATTTTGGATATTGGCACATTGGATGGACTGATATTTGACAAGTTGCAGTCAGATTTCAGATTTCCCTCTTAGCTGTACGCCTTTCAATGTTTTTTTCGTAAATTCCTCCAAATAAATTACATTCTTCTTCTCAAGAGCTTTTTTTTATTAGTGTGGATAGTTTTGAAAGAAACTCAAATCCTTCAAAACATAGACACTTGCAAAAAAAAAAAAAATCTTTATTTTTAATAATATTTACTTTAGCTCATTATTTATCTTTTAGTCTTTTGGATTTGCCAGCTCCTTCCTCATTTAGTTTGGATTGGTGCTTACAGGCCTTCATATCTCTCTTCACAGGGATTGGCTGAACTGAGATCCCTTCCATTGAAAAGGACGATCGGGGCTTGCTGCCTTCACCCTCTTGGGTTGTCTTCAAAATCGGTCCCATGATAGATTTGATTCATTTGGGAATGTTTGATAAGCACTTAGCCAACCAGCCGTCTCATGTGGATGGGGGCTTAGCTCGTAGCTAGTGCTTGTGTTCATAAGATTGGGGGTGTGAGGCTGGTTGGCCCTAATCTACATGGGGCCCTTGCTGGCCCCCTTCCCAATGTCATATTCTTGGACAGGAGTGTCATGTGTTCAAGCTCCCCATTTTTTGGAATGTGGGACAATGAGCCCCATCCGTATAGAAGGGACAAGGGAACACCATCCCTCTTTAGTCAAAAGAACATTTTATAGATTCTTTACGTTGATAGATTTTCTCCTTGTTATTTGTTAAATGATATATAACAGCTGTTTACATAACTAGAAGGACCTATTTTATGCAGACTTGATTTCTAGAGATAAGACACATTATTCTGTTACCAGCTGATACTGAAAGTATTTGTAATCATTTCTCTAATTGCAGCCTTCATTTGCTAGTAAATAACCTTCTAAGTTCAAATCTTACTTTTTTTTTTCCTGATATGCGTGCATGTTCTGTGAACTCCACAAGGGAATTGTGATGTTCATTAACCCTCATCCTCATGTCAGGTTGCCTGCCAACTCTTGTTACAATACCTGTCTGGATTGGCCTATATAGGGCTCTCTCAAATGTGGCAAATGAGGTAAAATATATCTTGTATTTGAACACCTCATTACTGGTGGTTTATGATTTTTGTGCATTTAAGCTGTCTTCCCCCTTTTGGAGAAGCTCATTTCTAATTGTGTATATAATTTCTGGATTTAAGGGCCTTCTGACAGAAGGATTTTTCTGGATTCCTTCTCTGGCTGGTCCAACAACAATTGCAGCTCGACAAAATGGCAGTGGGATCTCATGGCTTTTTCCTTTTGTGGTAAATTTCAAACTACTTTTTATTCTCTACATCAGCTAATATATTCCTTTATTTGTTGTATTTAGATGATGACAATATAATGTAGTTAAGTTCTCTCTTCAATTTTTTTTTTTTGTTGAGTAAAGTTCACTGTATTTCATAAACGAAGAATACGCAAGAAGTGATCCCTAAGGGTCACGCAATAGAAGCTCACTCAGGGTCCAAACGATATACAAAAAATTAAGAGTCGCAGTCAGAGGCAGGGAGGGGAAAATACTTTAACTGGAAGCCCCCTCCTTGGCCAACTTATCGGCATCACAATTGGCTTCTCTATACACATGTTGCCAAATGACTCTAAGATCTCTGGTGATGCACATAATTTCTTCAAAAATGTTGTTAAGGTGCCACGGCCAGGCTGAGCGATTAGATGCCCAGGTGATGATGTTCTTAGCGTCTTCTTCTACTATGAGAATGGGATTTAAGGAAGAGTCGTACTTGCAAAGACCCTCCAAGAGGGCAGAGGCCTCGGCAAGCGTCGAGTCAGCTACTCCGATAGCACTAGAGAAGCTCATCAAGATGCATCCTGCTCCATCGTGCAAGAGCCCCCGTATGCCTGAGGGTCCCTGGTTGCCAAAAGAACAGTTGTCGAAATTAAGCTTCAGGGCTCTGCTATCTGGAGGTCTCCACAGGGAGGCCCTCAAGACTCTAGGGGGTTCAAAACACAGTAAGTTCGACTGGTTACTGTGGAAGTCTGTGAAGGAAGAGGTCTTGAAAAGGTCATGGCTGGTGGCCCAAACCGCGATGAGGTTCCTTACTTTCTCAGCCAATTGCTAGATCGAAGCCCTCTCACCCCTAAAATTTCTATGATTTTTTTGCCGTGGCAGCAATCGAAGCTTTCCACAACAGTCTCCCTGCCCCATGGTGCTCTAAGGTAGGCTTGGAATAAGTGGGCAATAGAACTCGGTGTAACCCATGTCCCATCAAACCAGGATAAAATGTTACTCCAAATACTCTTTTCAAATTTTTTTAGGAGATTGAAACTAGGGTTTCTGGGTCTCTTAATTTTGTTATTACCAAAGAGGTGTTTTACATTTTCATTATTGTAGAGAATTGAGGGGTAAAATAGGAATAAGTATTTGAGGTCTGTGTTTATGGTGCAAATTACACGTTTATGGTTTTTCCTTATAAATATGTACACTTTTGTTAGAAAGAGATGGAAAGGAGAATTTGGTTTTTGAGATTCATGAAGAGTTTTGCAGATGGATTCCCTTGTAGGCTTAAAGAGATGTATAATATCTCGTCTTTCCTTTTTTTAAAAGAAAATATAATCTCTCCTTTTCCTGTGTTGAGTGGCACCAAAGTATGAAAAGATTTTTACATTAGTTAGAAAAAGATCCGCACGGAATGACGCAATCAAAAGCACATGTTTGCAAGACAGATCCATTCTTGAAGCGCGTGGATCAAATGTTTGAGAGCTTACAAGAACGTCAAGAATAAATCCTTGGCAAATCAATGCAACAATTAGTATATCAAGGCAATATGTGGAGTGTGACCATAAAGAGGAGGAAGATTAAAAATCAACCTCTATTCCAAGCAAAGATAAAAAAACAGAGCAAGCTCCAGAAGTAGAAATGGTTTTAATGTATGAGGTAATAGTAGAAGAAAGCACACGATATTTAGCACATAGGTGACCTTTTAGGATTGCATGGCTCAATTGACATGGTGCAAATTTGTGTGATCAAGTTAGATATTTGGAAGTTTGATAGGAAAAGGAAGAAAAATTAGAATCAGGCACAAATGGATTAGGGGTTGCATTTGCGGCCCTTATTTCTCTATCATCATCAATGGATCCCCCCAAGGTTTCTTCAATTCGCACAGAGGCCTAAGACAAGGCGACCCCTTGTCTCCATTCCTCTTTGCCATTATAGCAGAAATCTTTAGTAAGGCCACCGACAGATTCTACCAGGCCGGCCTAGCATCGGGTTTTCCCGTTGCCCCCCAAAGCCCACCAATTATGCACCTTCAATACGAGGACGACACCCTCCTCTTTTACGAGGCCTTTCCCGACCAAGTTGAATGCTGCTCCTCTTTCTGCAATGCTTTCATTATGCCACCGGATTCAAGGTCAACCTACAAAAATCCAAAATGATAGGTATTTTGGTGGACCCACTTGTCTTACAAGCCTTTGTGGACAGCTGGGGATGCAACATAGTTTCCCTACCCTCAAAATACTTTGGTCTGCCTTATGCCTTGGTAAACCAAGAAATCTCAATGGAGCCATGTGTTGGATAGTGTTGACAAGAAGTTAGCAGGATGGAAAGGCAGATACCTATCACCTGCAGGCAGACTGACCCTGGTCACAGCCTTCCTCACAGGATTGCCTATTTTCTAGATGTCTCTCTTTCACTTACCGGCCTTGGTGCGCTCCCATCTGGAGCAATTAATGTGGAATTTCCTTTGGTCGGGAGACAGCCCCACCAAGAAATTCTACCTTTTATCTTGGAGCACTGCCTGCTCCCCCAAACCAGTTGGAGGTCTGGGAATCCATACTCTCAAATTTCAAAATCTGGCTCTTCTCTGCAAATGGTGGTGGAGGCTTGTGACCCAACCTGGGGGACTCTGGCACCAAATCATTTGCTTCAAATACCGTCTGACTGATCCACCCTGGTGCATTCCGTCTAGAATCCCCCAGGCTACCTCTGGTTTTATGCGCTCAATCCTTCACTCTTTGCCTCTTTTCAAATCTGTCATTAGGTTTTATCCTAAGAGCGGAGATAGGGTGCTTTTCTAGTCTGACGTTTGGGAAGGGAAATCTTCTCTTGCCTCTCGCTATCATTCTCTCTTCCACCTTATTAGGAATCCCTTGGCTTCGGTTGTGGAGCTCTTTCCGTTCTCTGGAAAGTCCCGTTCTTGGAATCTGGACTTCGGTCGACCTCTGAGAGAAGAGGAACTGGATTGCCTTTTATTCATTTCTTCTTTGCTTTCGGCCTTCCCCTGTTCTACTCCCGGGACGGACCGTATCATCTGGACCCCAAACCCTTCGGGGGTCTCTTCTATTTCCTCCCTTTTCCTCGCCTTAACCCGCACCCCTCCACCTTCTGCTCCCTCCATTCCCTCTTGGTCCTTAGCTTGGAATTCCCCAGTTCCTCCTAGGATCCATTTCTTTGCTTGGTTAGTGCTGTGGGGAAGAATTCTCACAGTATATCAACTTAAGAGACTTGGATTCCTGCTCCCCAACATAGGTGCCATGTGTCTCGAAGAGGAAGAATCTGCTGACCACCTTTTATTACACTGTCTGATGGCCTTATACCTTTGGGGGGAAATCTTGTCTCTGTTCCAGTGGGTTTGGGTTACCCCACATTCCATCCTCGACTTATTCAAGCTCTTGGCCTTCTTACCATGGCCAAAAGCAGGCCGTTTTCTCTGGAAGATTACAGTCGCGGCCACCATCTGGTCAATCTGGAAGCAATGCAACACTAGGATATTTCAAGGGAGCTATGCACCGGCACACAAAACCCTGGAATTGATAAAGGCTCTCGTAGCCTTCTGGGCCTCCAAAATCGCTCTCTTCAAGGGACTGGCAAGCCATAACTTCCGACAAAACTGGGCACCCATTCTGTCTTTGAAACTCCCGAGGATCTCTCGTTCCTCTCTCTGGCGACCACCCGAGAGGGGATTTGTCAAGTTCAACTTCGACGGCTCCTACTTGGGTAACCCAGGACTGGCTGGAATATGAGGGATCTTTCGCGACCACGCAGGCATGACCCTCCTCGCCTTCTCATCTTCCGTTGGGATTTCAGACCCCATGGAGGCAGAGGCATGTGTTCTCCTGGAAGGCCTGAGATGTTTTGACCCAGCCTGGGGTCCCTCCCTCATTATAGAAGGGGATTGCAAGAATGTTATTCTTTAGGCATCCCATTTGGCTTGCCCCCCTTGGAGATTATGGCACATCTTTGATCAGATTTACACTATATGCAGGCGTACACAGGTCTCTTGGAGACATATCTGGAGGGAGGCAAATCGAACAGCGGACAAGCTAGCTAAACTTGGAGCAACGATGGAGTGACGATGCCTGTCTTACAATAGCGCATGATTGACTCTACAGGACCTATGTATTACCGATTGGGATTCTTGTGGTTTTCCCTCTCGGTTTTCTGATTTATCTTCTTTCTTTGTTGTTTCTTTTAGCCGTCACCTTCCTTGGTGACTTTTGTCTACCTGCTTGGGTTTTTGTAGCATTGTAATCTTGTCTACCATCAACACAATGTCAACTTTTATAAAAAAAAAATTAGAATCAGGCGGAGAAGGCAATGAAGGAAAATTTTCAAATACATTAAGCTTGAGGATGAGCTTCTCCCAATCTAGGAGAAAATTGCAGTTAGGGTTTCATATTTTATTTTATTTTATTTTTTTAAAATATTGAAACTAAGGTTATTGGGTCATCTTTTTTATAAATGTCATGTTTTTAAGAAAGACAGAGAGAGAGAAATTGATTTTTGGGACTTGCAAAGAGGTTTTGTGGTGGATTCCCTTCTAGACCCAAATAGAGGTATAATATCTCATCTTTCTTGAATTCCTTTTTGTATTTTATCCCTTTTTTTGTTTCATCAATATACTTATGATCCAAAACTTCTTGTTATTTAAAATTTTGAATATCCTAGTTCCATTATGTGAATAACAGGTTTGGATCCCGCGTTACACACCTGTTATTACACTGCAAGTTTGCTTTTTCTGTATGGAGCAAACTTATCCAGTTGTTCAACTTGGCGTGGGTGATCCCACCTTCTATTCAGCCGTTGATAGCCCATTCTTTTGAGAACAATGGGACAAAATCAGGACAAATTCTGTGGAAAGCATCCTTAGCGGCTACCCTATGGCACCTATGGAAGGAAAGAAACTCTAGAACTTTTCGAGGGGAAAAGAACTCCACCCTCACTCTCTTCCATAAAATAACAGACTCTGTTATTGTTTGGGCAACCCACCATAAAATGATTGTGGGCATCTCAGCATCTTCCTTTATACAAGAATGGAGTAATCTGCTAGCCCTCACCCATCATAAAAGTGAAATCAGTCCCAGATGGACCTCTCCCCTAGAAGGGCAAATTTTAAACTCAACTTTGATGGGTACTCTTTAGGTAACCCTGGACCGGCAGGCATTGGCGGAGTGTTTAGAAACTTTAAAAGTACCATCCTCCTTCCTTCTCAGAGTTCATAGGAACAAAAGACTCACAAACAGCAGAAGCTTTGGCCCTTCTAACTGGAATCGAACGTTATAACCTTACATGGGATAGAATCCTGCTCGTAGAGGGAGACGCCAAGAACATCATAACTTGGGGATCTGGGAAAAGCGACCCACCTTGGTACTTGGGTCACATTTTTTATGAGATTAGCCATTTATGCAGGGACCTGTTAGTCACATGGCAGCATACCCGAAGGACCGCAAATGCAACTACAGACACTCTCGCTAAAGGAGCAGCTCGCCATTCTTCTCCACTGAATGCGTAGTTTAGACGTACTATGTACAAGGGCAATTATGGGCCCTTCTTCCTTTTATCCGCTTTTGTACTTGGGCAGTTCTATAAGCCCCACCATGTTAACTACTTAATGTAAAGTCCAACTTGTGACTGGACAGCTCTAGGTCCTCCCCTCAGGGACCACGTTACAGGTTGGGTTCTGCTTAGAGCCCAACTTGCACCTTATGTACTATGTACTGTTTTTCGACCCTTCTTAATTCCCAGTTAACAATTATCAAAAAAAAGAATAACAGGTTCGGATCAATTTGCTTAAGATATTTCGTTATTGAGAGCAAGTTTGACTGTTACTCTGTTAAACCATTAGGGAGTCTCCTTACGTTTAATGACATTATTCTGATGTGCTATTATTTGGTAGTGAAAGGACAAAAGAAATCAGAGATTTAAAGAAGTGATCCCGACTTGTCTGGTGTAGATTTGAGTAGCTCCTTGACATGCATTACCTTTGAGGGGTGGCTTGACTGAATATTGTTTGTTTAATTGTGATAAGGGAGAAAGATGGATCCTCCTCTGTGGTTAAGTTTTATAACCAAACTATTTAATAGAATAAAAGAAGATGCTGTGCTGTAACTCCTCATTTATGCATACTTAGATTTCAGGAAATAGGTTGAGTGAGAAATCATATTTATAATGTGATATGCGATTATGTTAGAGGGAGCTTTGTAATAATAACTTTTCAATCTTTCAAACTGTAATTACAGCAAGTGCTATGCGGTTTGAAGATCATATTACAGTGATGTTCAAAGTTTAGATGCCGACCTATTGCATATTCGGCAAAATAGTTTTTGTTTATGAAAGAATGGAACTTGGTCTAATGAATACACTCTTTGATTTTCCTGCAGGATGGTCATCCACCTCTTGGGTGGTCAGACACTTTTGCTTATCTTGTTTTACCAGTGCTTCTCATTGTGTCACAATATGTCTCTGTTCAGATCATGCAGCGTGCACAGGTATGATATGGAACTCCTTTTTTTGTATTTTAATCAAGAAGACATTATTTTTTAAAGTTAATAAATACTTTGAGTTCTAGCTGACTTCTCTTTTGAGAGAAACTAATGCGATGTCATTGTGTATATGAATTTCTTTTGTTATTATTTATAATAATTTAGTTCATACAAGGACATATCTCTTAATATTTTTGCCACCAGTTTCTTCTGAAGATGCCTTTCTCCTCTGATGAGAGTTTAACTTCACTAGAAACTTAGTTATTGGAAGCGGGGCCAGGACCAGTAGCCAAAGCCAGATCTGCAGATCATCCATTGCTAAAAGTTCCCTAGTTTGGGAGCACCCATATAACTACATCAATAAGAAACACATATTGAAAATATTGTAAAAATACAAAATACATTATGTCTATATGTAGTATACATCTGTAAATCCATAAATAACTCACAAGAGTTAAATTATACACTATGTCTATATGTAGTATACATCTATAAATCCATAAATAACTCACAACAGTTAAGTTTAATTTCTGAGCAATAACAATAAAATACAATTGGTACCTGTAGAGAGAGAGAGAGAGAGAGAGAGAGAGAGAGAGAGAGAGAGAGAGAGATGTTATATAGAGAGAGAGAGATGTTATATAGGCAGTATTTTGCTTCTACTTGCTTCTTAACCCATCTTTTAATTCCTAGAATGTCACATGGAAGAAGGTTCGAATAATAATTATATTTGTAGTTTTTTGCTTCTTCTTGCTTCTTAACTCATCTTTTAATGTCTAGAGTGTTGCCACATGGAAGAAGGGTTGAATAATAATTATATTTGCCTTTGCTGGCAGGCTTCTTTAATCATTTTGATTCAAAATGTGTAGATTGTTGCCACATGGGAGAATGGTGCTATATATATATATATATATATATATATATATATATATATATATATATATATATATATATATATTGGATGAAGTTAACTTCTTGTATGGAGTGTAAGAAAGATACAAAAAGGAATCAGGCAGCCCACGAGATGGGTGCTCATTACAGCCTCCAAAAACGCCTCAGTATACAAGAAGGGTATTAGAGCCCTGTACAGAATAGACAGGAATAGATATTACTGTCCAAGTTTTTTTTTTTTTAAAAAAAGAAAAACAGAAAACACAAAAATGCACCAAGAGCTTCAAAAAACTACCGAGGTCCCTCTCGTATGGGTATTTACTGCCGGTCCAGAATTAGCAAGAGTATCTGCATCGTGGTTCACCTCATGCCACGTATGTCGATAGGAGATGCGCATATGCCTGCTCAGATCGAGTAGGTGGTAAAAATATGGTTGAGACAGTATGAGTTAAATCTCTTAGCTCATGATATGATGTTTTTGGAGTCCCCGTCCACCACCCAACAACCAATCCAGTCTACCCTGATTGTTTTAGTCCCCTCTAGATGAGCCATAGCCACAGCAATAGTGGATATGCCAATGAACCCCATTTAGTACAGTAAGGTATTACCAACCATGGTCTCTAGAAAGAGTTTGAAACTCGCCCGACCAGGGTTGCCAAGAGAGAAACCATCGGAAATTGAGCTTAATATAGCCTGGTTCTGGGGCGCAACATAGAGAAGAACAAGGAATGTGAGTTGGCCAGATGGCTTGCCAATTCTGAAGAAAGCCGTTCACCGCAACATGTCTAAACTTCTTAGAGTTTGTGGCCCAAAAGATGACTTTCGCCTTAATCCTGTCTGTAATAGTCATTATCGAGCTTTCTCTCCCCACAATGATTCTCAGGTTCCTCTCCTTCTAAATCGCTGGGATGGTTGCTGCCGATGCTGCCTGCCAAAGGAACAGGCCCGCAGAAGGACAAGAGGGGGACGAGAAGCTCTGGAAGAGGTGAGGAATGGAGGTATGACCTACTGCCACTTGAAGGGTAGGAGGAGAAAGGCTCAAAGACATGAAGCCCACTCTCAATGTAAGAAGAGGTGCTGGTTGGTTTCCTCTACTGTTTTACACATAATTCATCAATTAGGGATAGGGAAACCATGTTTCTGTAGTTGGTCAACAGTTAGAATCCTCTTGGAGGTCGCCAACCAGCACAACACTTGATTTTTTGCTGGGATGGCAGTTAACCAAGCCCAAGAAACTACAGGGGGGGGAATTCTTGGGGGAGGGCGAGAAGCTTAGCGTAGGTGGACACCAGAAAGTTACCAGATGGCAAGGACCATCCATATGACAATATCCTGCCCTGCAATGAGTAGGTAAGTGGCTTGAAGGGTGGAAAAAAGGGCCTGGAAAGAGGGAATATCATGATCAAGCAAGGGTCTTCTAAAATTCGGGCTCCACACTCTCTCCTCTCGCAAGATTATTATTCTTATTTTTTAATTGAGGAACTATGAAGAATATTTCCTTTTTTCCAAATTGTACTTCGTTATGTGTTCCAGAACATTTTTGAACAAAGATGGAAGAGTAATTTTATCATACGTAATATCTTTTGGTATACAAAGGCCGTCGTCATTTGTCAGATCATCTAAGATTTTTTATAATATATTTAGGAATGTAATAAGCCACCATTTAACCCATAAACAATCTTTTTTCAAATTTGTATTCTAGTATATTCAAGAACATTTTTTTGGTTACGGACAGAATAGTGATTTTATAATCTATGAAATATTTGGGTGTACAAAATCCATGCCATGTAAAAGATGAGCATTATTAACATGATCCACCCTCAATCCTCTCTCTGGAATATGGGACCCAACACCTTGGACTGATGATCCTGGTAATTATGATTAAAATCTAGATGTGTGTGTGTCTGTGCACACAATGTGCGTGCGTGTGTGTGTGTGGGAGACAATAATGCGTGTGTGGTAGCATTATTGTCTCCCACTGGACTTGTGTTATGGTTTTTCCATTCTGAAATGAGTTCTTGCATGGGGAAGTATGGTATGATCCATACCATTGAAAAGCTAATGATAAGTGCCCAGCAGTGATGGAGAGAGACTACGACCCATTCTCCATCAACATCCATCTTTCTATTGGATAGTGATAAATATTTACAGTGATGAATTTTCTATGGTTATAGGGATCATAAAGTATGCATTTATTGTGTGATGATCTTGCAGTTGATCTGCTCTATGTAGTGGCTTTCCATGAGTTGTAAACAAGATCCTCGTTTTGTTGTAATTTTGATTTTCTTTCGTTAAGTCTGGTTTGATTGGTTTTGCTTATGTGCTGAATAAGACAGTTACATTCTCTATTTTTTCCTTTCTCCATGTGAACAGAAATAGCATGGATAACTGAAATGGCTTTGTCAGAAAAGTGTATGCTTGTTACTTTTAGAATTATGACCGTGAATGGAAAACCAGGAATGATAAGTTAGAACTGTGTTTACCTGATATTTTTTAGATGCCACACAAACATTGTCCAATCAACGGATGGATGGTGTTAGTCATGTTCTGGCTGATCCCACAGTCTTTCAAACAGTCATTTCATTGATTGGATGAGGTAGGCCAGGCATGTCTTGTAGATCAGGTAGGTAGGATTGGATTCTACCTGATCATTTCTCTTTTTTTTTTTTAAACAAGATTATCCATTGTAATTTCAAATACTTTGATAGTTATGTTCTATTTGGAAAGATGGGTATCATGATCTAGCGCAAATGAATTCGTGAACCATACAGTGACGGAATTGTATGTTACTAATTAGGAGAGGGCTGAATCTTATTCTTGAGGATTTTTCCTTTTGTGTTAGTTATAACTTTGTATAAGGGAAGCAATCAAGTCTGCAAACTTTTAACTAGATACTGTCCTGCAAACTTTTAACTAGATACTGTCCTTGTGCAATCTTGTATGTTGAAATTTTATATCAACGGACTTCTCACTAATTGTGGTTTACCTGGCTTCGTTGGTTGATGGTTACCAGAATTTTGTTCTGTGACTATTTTCCTTGAGTTCTGTTTGATGATGGAGCTTACAATTTACTCTTGATTTTGTATTCGAGTTTCAGGTCAATGATCCAAACCAGAAGACTTCTCAAGCCATAACTAAATTCCTTCCCCTAGTGATTGGTTACTTTGCTCTTTCAGTTCCTTCTGGTCTAAGTCTTTATTGGTGAGTATACTATCTTGCAAATTGTAGAATATCGAATATCTGTTAGATCCTTAAAGTAATAAAATGCCTTTATGTAGAAGGAATACACACACATACCACACATGCACACAAACACATTCACACCCAGACACAGATTTAGATATAAATACATATAACCATCTGCATGTTAAGAAAATTTGATGTTTGTATGTAAAAGGCTTTTTACCTGGGCTGTAGGCATTCTAGATGGATACCTGCGGAGCTCACTGGTTTGTCCGGAAATGCACTCTATACCTCTGGTTCTAAGTTCTTTTATTCATTCTTCTTTCTGAGTCGAAATTAGAAGTCAGAGTTGGATGAGGAATTTAGATTAAATCCTATTCAGTTAGAAGATTTGGATAACAGCACATAGATCCATTCTAAATCTGAAAAGGAATTGGGATTAGGATAGAGATCTACTTGATCTAATCCTATCGAAGCCATTCTAAAGCGAGCTAGCCACCCATGCCCCTCTCTCTTGAAAACCCCCATGCCTTCTTTCTTCCACTCTCTCTAGACAGAGTTCTGCAAATTCTCATTCTCTCATCCATTCTTTCCTAAAAGGAAAACCCTAGAGCTCCCTTTCATGACTTATGTGCAAGAAGCTCTCGAGCCAGCTCCCTCAAGGCTCGAGGATTTACCCTGTTTATGCTGTTTTCTGGTTCTTCTTATTGAGATACTAGTCTGAGGTGGCGAGAATCAGTTTTAGGCGGCCAGGCTTCAAAAATGTAGGCGCCTGGATGAAACTTGGCCAAGGGAAGAAAAATGCCCTCAGCCAAGGTCAGAAATGTACTCTTTCCCCCCTAAAAAGGGAGGGAAAGGGTTTTGGGAGGGCCTTCTCCCCAAAAATTCACATATGCCTGGTGCCATCCCTTAAAAAAAGAAAAAAAAAGAAAAAGAAAAAGAAAGAAAAACACAAGTCCCTTCAAAAAGAAAAACAAAAAAAAAAGTTAAGGCCTATACAAATGGTTAAGGCCCTTCTCTCTCTCTTATGGACCAATGTGCTCTCTCTCTACATATGAGAAGAAAACGAAGATGGCCTCCAAGTGTTTGATGCAAGGCCTCTCTCTCTCTCTCATGCACACACAAACTCACACATAGACCCATATACTCCTCTACATATAATAGGAAAAAGAAGAAGAAGATAACCTCCAACTGTTCCATGTGAGGGCTCCCTCTCTCACGAACTCCTATTCTCTCTTTCTCTCTCTACATTTAAGAAGAAGAAAAAGGAACATGTCCTCCAAGTGTGAGAGTGAGACCTCTCTCTCACAGACATGGGCCCATATACTTCACACTCTAAATGTAAAATAAGAGAAAAGATAAGAAAGAAGACGACGAACTTTAAGTATTTGATGTAAGGCCTCGCACACACATAACACCCCCCCCCCAAGGCGGTTTCCTCTGCTTTTTTGAACATTGGATTTGAATAGTAAATTGCATGTGTGAGAGAACCAAGAAAGGTGAAATGGTTTCAAGAGGAATGTAATCTCTATCCGATCCACGAATTATTTTTTTGAGACTGTTAACATTTTATTGATGGAAAAGAAGATTACCAACCAGTATGTAAAACAACAACAAGGCAAAAGTCACCAAGAAAAGTGACAGCAAAAAGAAACCAACTGAAAATAAAAAGGGGCCGACATAGTGCCCATAGAAAGGAAAAAGCAAGAAGGGAAAACACGACTGGCATGCCGTTATCCTGGTGGTAGAAGAGAATCTGGTCCTTGTTTGGTGAGATCATCCACAACATGGTTGGCCTCCCTCCAGATATGAGCCCATGAGACAGGAATCCCTTTCTACTAGGAGAGTGATCCCACAAGATGTTGTAGCATCTGAGGCCTTCGAGGAGGGCACGGGTTTCCGTCTCTATAGAGCCAGCAACCCCTATAGGAATCGAGTAGGCCAGTAGCGAGATACCCTCGAAATTTCTAAAACTTCCTCCAATGCCTGCTGGACCTGGATTTCCTAGGGAGGAACCATCAAAATTGAGCTTGATGGTGCCCCTCTCGGGGGCCTCCATAGTGCCGAACTCGGCACCTTCTTCGGTTGATGATAGAGGATGTTGACCCAGCTGATGAGGAAATCGGCTGCCGGGATGAGTCTGAAGTGTTTATTATTTGTAGCCCTGTATATGACTGAGCCTTTAATTTTTTCCTTGATCTTGTGCAAAGGAGATACCCGCCTGGGCGCCCGCCCAGGTACATCTGCCCGTGTAGAGCTGCTTGGGTTGGGCGTGCGGTACTTTGGTCCATGCTGCGTAGGCACCGGGTGGACAGTTTTTTAAAACATTCATAAAAGAATTCCAAGTGTTAGGGATGGAGGGGTGACAAGCAGCGGCCCCTAGGGGTGACCTACTCGGAGAGCGGAATAGAGAGCTCACAGAGAAAGTCCCAGAGGGGGAGGGGGACCATGAATTATTTTGTAATTGATTTTGTATTTCTTCTGTGTCGTGACTCACCTAGTGAGTCAACAAACCCGTTAGCTGGTTTATTAGCCAAATAGGTGCTCAAAGACGCTACTTGGCTGTTATTTAGCTATAATTGTCTATCCAAGGCTAAAGATCGAGGGGTACAGGCTTTCTATTATCCTTTTATATACATATGTTGTACGTCGGTGTAGTTTTAATTTTCCTTTAGATTAGATACATGTTGTACATCACATATAGCTAGGTAACCTGTAAACGTCTTGTCTTAGTAAAATTCAGTTAAGGATAAAAAAAAATTATGTTTTAAAAGTATTTTGTTCACCTAACCTGATCATCACTAATAACACCATCAATAGGGGCATAGTATCTGAATTGATGGAACTAACACACATTCTGGTTTCATTACAATGCTGGGGTGAAATGTTGCACACATTTCTGGGCCTAAAGTTGGCCTAGTTTTCCATAAAAAATTGAAGATGATATCAGACTATTTGTTTGATATTGGTCCAATATTCTTCTCCGCTGTCTATTCTTCTTGATATTTGTTTTTGGTAGGTAACAAGATAGGGAAGAATCCACAGAGACTATAGCATAACCAGGTTGAGTTATATGAAATCTCTTTATAACACCATTTTTTTTACTATTTATCATTAACGGAAAAATTTATGGAAATAGAAAGATTTACAAGCATTGCTATATGTGATGTACAAAATGTTTATCCAGAAGAGTCAAACAAAATTGTGTCACTTTATCCTTGGCCTTATACAAGTCATTGTCATTGCATACTGACCAGATGGGGTCTTTGAGCCCCCTCTTTGGCTAATAGATTGGCTAAGATTTTACTTCTTTCTATATGTGATTGAAAGCATTTCACTCCTGAGCAACAATCAACAACTTTGGAGAAAATATCTGCAAACCTCTATGCGCAGTTATCAGTCCCAAGCCCATGGGATTACATTATTGGAGTCTCATTTGATGATTAGAGGCCCCAATAGGGGGTTAGATTTTGCAAGTTCCTGTCAATAATAATTATAATACCATTGCCTCTAATCGGTCTTGAGAATTATAATAAAGTGGTTCCCTTGCATCTTCAAAAGAGACCTTGAATTCCAACAGTGACTGGGTTGCCCAGCAAGCACTATTGAAGTTAAGTTTGGTCATTCCAACCTGAGGCAGGGTCCATGGCATTTATTGGTAGATTTTCTGCAGAAACTAGTAATATCTACCCAATTTTTAATGTGGTCAGCTGAGGATATATCCCTAAATTTTTCTTGATGAGGGCCCAACAAATCAACATATTGATTCTATATTCGTAGTGGAAATTTGGGATATATTTTGTTTCCATTCCTACCCTGTTAACATGTCAAGGATGTTTGCCCTCAGATGCCATTTTGTCGTGCTCAAGCCATAGGCCACAGAAGATATTAAGCAAGCTTAATCTCCAAAGGGGAGACTTGCTCTTGGAAGGCAGGGAGAGAAGATAACAAAACAAGCTATTAACTGAGAGGTGAGGGACCCAGCTGAAGCGAAACCTGTGTAAAAAGGTCCATATTGCAATCTATGAATTAGTGTTGAATCATTTTAGCATCATCCTTGACATGATGCATCTGTTTGTTATTTAATTTCCTTGATCTGAAGGTGGTCTTGTGTTAGAATTTTGTCTAAGATAACTATCCAGGTACAGGCTTGTATCTTTTGGGGGCCGATAACCTCAAAACCTTCCTTAATATCTTAGTCAGTAGTGTTTGGTGACAGATAAGTAGAAATATTTTATTGAGAACCGCCCCTTGCAGTTGGGATACCAGATGAGTCTGTCTTCGTATACCCTAGTATGAAATCTGATTGGAGTTTGTTGAGTTTCTTGACCAGTTCCGTAGCTGCTTCATCTCCAATGCCCATCTGAAGAAAGAGCACCACACCAAGTTTCGAGCGTGTTGTTCGATTACTGCTGAAATTCATGCGTCTAAATCAGTTGCGATGGCCTTGAATCTAAGGAAGCACTTTTGTCATTTTCTTTGAGCTTGACCAAAGTTTAGTCCAAAACTTGGTTCTTGTTTCCTCACCTCATCCGAGTCTCGAATATGGTGAGCTGCCAGAATTGGTTTTGAACCAAGTTTATGTTTCTCTACGTCCCTGATGCTTTTTTTGTGGGAGTTAGGGAGGATCTTGGTTTGCCATCCGAGGATATCTTTGCCATACTTGTGAGAAATGATTATTTGCTTGATCATGGGTTTCTGCATCTGCTGAAAAGGGCATCATGAGTTTCGCATCATTAGTTTCTTTAATCTCTTTTTTCAACACTATGCCATCATAGATTTGCATAAATGCGTACTAGTAGAAGGCCTTATCGTGTGAGTCTCTCTACTCTTTTTTCTGATTCGTGATATTTTCTTTGTACAAATATAAATGTGTATTCTTTAAATAAACGCTGGTCTTGTTCTTATTGTTTTGTATTATGAAATTGTGATTCTGGTTTCTTTAGCTTCTTCATCTCTAGTGCCCATCTGATGCAACAGCACCACACCAAGTTTCCAGCTAGTTGTTCGATTACTGCTCTGCTGAAATTGGGGCATCCAAATCCGTTGCATTGGCCTTTAATCTAGGGAAGCACTCTCGTGATTTTCTCTGAACTCGACCAAAGTTTAGTCCAAAACTTGATTCTTTCTCCTCACCTAATCTGAATCTGGTGAGCTGCCAGAATTGGTTTTGAACCAAGTTTATGCTTCTCTAAGTCTCTGATGCTTTTGTTGTGGGAGTTAGGGAGGATCTTGGATGCCATCCGAGGATATCTTTGCCATACTTGTGAGCAATGATTTATTTGCTTGATCATGGGTTTCTGCATTGCTGAAAAGGGCAACATTAGTTTCTTTAATCTCTTTTTAAACACTATGCCATCATAGATTTGCATAAATGCGTATCAATAGAAGGCATTGTTGTGTGAGTCTCTCTATGCTTGTTTCTGATTCATGATTTTTCCTTTGTACAAATATAAATGTGTATTCTTTAAATAAATGCTGGTGTTGTTCTTATTGTTTTGTATCATGAAATTGTGATTCTGGTTTATTACCTAATGAACTGTCACCTCTTTGCAGGCTTACAAATAACATCTTGAGCACAGCACAGCAGGTATGGCTTCAAAAACTGGGAGGTGATAAAAATTCCGTGGTAAAGTATTATGATGAAGCCATCAGCCAAAAACAAGCGAAGACTCTGAGTAGTGAAACTAAATTTGATGCCAACCAAATACAAGAAAAACCAAGAGAAGCACAAACAGAGTCAAGGGGACCACGTCCTGGTGAAAGGTTGATGGCCAATCAGAATCCCATGTGAAGCGTGTTTTGGTTTCAAGTTTGAATAATCTTTTGTCTCAATCCTCACTGTACATTTCATATGCTTCAGGTTTAAGCAAATCAAAGAACAGGAGGCCACAAGAAGAAAGCAACAAGAGGAGGAAGCAAGGAGGAAATTGGAAGCTGCCATGGAAACCAAGCAAAATGGTCAGTCAACTAAGTTAGAAGAGGAAAGGGCAGAAGAGGAAAGGTTACACTCTTCACCTTCCTCATCTAATTCCTCAAATGCAGAAGCTCATCCATCAAAACAAGTTCTTTCCTTAGAGGATGCGAATGAAGTTCAGGCCGTCATATCTATGACTGGATTACATAGCGATGGTCGTACTTTTGTTACCCATGTAGAGAGAGAGGAAGAACCAAATTCCAATCACAATATGGACAAGGTAACCCAAAATATGTGCAGAGCCTGATTAAACACTTATTTCTCTTTTCTCTTTGCCTGGTTAAAAATACAAAGGGGATTTGGGTACAAATTGCGGGGCGTCTGAACGGAAAAGAGATTGCCCGTGTCGAATGGATCAGAGAAGGCAGGGTTCCCCTACACACTATTCGAGCTAAAATTGATTATTGTTCTTATATGGTTCAAACTATCTACGGGGTATTAGGGATCAAAATTTGGATATTTGTAGATGAAGAATAAAAGGTCCTTTCTATTTTGCGGTTAGGGACAAAAACGAAAAAACTCCAGCTATGTAGTTGACGTTAGCGATTGCACCCCTTGGCGTATGGCTCCACTCCCGACCTAGTACCGATGAATGCGACTCGTTCTACCTCTCCCTAAGCCTTTTGCTTTTTATTTTTATCTTCATTTACTTTTTATATAGGTAATAATAATTAACCAAATTCATGGTTCTTAGTTATCATGATTCACATTAGTCTTTTAAAAACCAAACCAGTGGGCCGAACTGTTCACCAGCTGAATCGAGACGGCTCAGTCAGTTCTAATCCTGCTCGCCGGTTCTCCGGTTTTCTTCTTTCTTTCTTTTTTTTGTATTTGAAAAAATAAAAAAAGAAAAAGTATGTTTACCTAGCTGGACCATACTTTTTAATCACACAACTAGCCCAATCACTATTTATTTTTGCAGTCACCCTCCCAATGAAGAAAATAACTTTGTTTTTATAAAATACCCTCATGGAGGTATTTTCATAAGAAACAAGGCTATTTTCTTCCTTTTGTGGCTGCAAAAATAAATAGTAATTGGGCTAGTTGTGTGATTTAAGAAAACGTATTGGTGGGGACAATGCCTAAAAAGTGTGGTCTAGGGGTATATAAATCACTGATTCACATGTTTTAACATTGTAGGTTTCCTGCACTCAGTGACAATTTGCTTTCTGTGTCCGCTTGTGATTTAATCAGTTGAATTGGTCTGTCTTCTGTCTGCAGGAGAAACAAATGGATTCTTATAATGGTAATGGTGCATCATCTTCTGAGCAAGCTTCTCCAAAAGAAAGCGAACAGTCGACACAGAAAGATTGAGCTTGGTTACAATGGACACTCTATCAAAAATCCCACTTGTGCCTTGCGAGAGATGGAGATATGTATTTATAAAAGAGGTGACAGTCAGGGATCTGTACAGTAGTTCATTTGTTTCACAGAGCATAGATCCCTTTACAGACGAATAGCAAGCAAAAGAGAATCAAACACATTTCGGATTTCATGTAAGGTAGAGAGATATTTTAGTTTTCTATTAAAGCAGTGTGTTCGTCAAACATCCATTCTGTGGCAGTAAGTTCACAACTTCTAGTCTGAGAACTCGTACTGTGAATTTTGTGGAACTTTGTTACCACGAGATATTTTACTGTGAAAATTTGGGGCCTGGAAATAAATAATATATTGAAATTCCATGAAAGGTAGAATATGTGCTGTTAGATTTTCATTATTTTTATGTTCTTCATTATCAAATACATTTTATTCTTTAAAGAGGAACATAAAGGGCTAGTGGATCACTCTTTTAGCATTTGCAATGGTATTCCTGTACAAGATTATCCCTTCTAAGATTGCAGGCAGTTTAGAATGAGGTTCAGGGTAATTTAATCGTCCCCAAGAATGATTATTTGAGAGAGAGAGAGAGTCTGTAAAGTGTGGAACCACTTTTGGAATAAGGAGCTCATAATCATTATTAACCATTTGTCGTGAAATCGGGGGATGGAGATGTGTTATTAACCGGCAAAAAGTCTAAAATAAAATTTCACCCATCTGTTGTGCGATCGGGTGGTGTTGTGCAATCGGGTGGATGGAGATGTGTTATTAACTGGCAAAAAGTCAAAAGTAAAACTTCATTATATGCTATGCAATCAGGTGGATGGAGATGTGTTGTTAACTGGCAATAAAGTTCAAAATAAAATTTCTCGAATGTTGAATCTCGTGATGCACTTTCAATATGTTGAATTCTACATCCAGTGGCTAAAATGGATTTTGACCTCCTTGTACAAAAATTGAAGGATCATATATCATATAATTGAAGGAGCATTCAGCTCATGTTTCGCCCAAAATCCCTCTCTAGAGGACTTATTTCCCATTTGTAAGATCCACTCATGGGAAATCAATCTCATACTATAACAGGTATGAAATTGACCACTCAGTTTTACATTGGTGAGATTTTCACATTAGTGGGAAGCTTAGGAAAGAGCTTTCACATTGCCGGCCCTTTTCAATGAAGCAAACGTGAAAGTGGTGGTCTACAGAAAAAGTAATCATACCGCAAGGAAATTTCAGCATCTGGCTCCGAAATTCCTACTTGTCAAATGGCTTTTGAGTTCCTCGTAAATCCAGAGCATATCATATACAAGATAACAGAAAGCCCTTTCTTCCTTTATCATATGATATTATATCACTTCATCTAGGGGCTATATGAACCACTATATGGAGACACTGAATTCCTAGGCAAAACGAATAAAGAAAAGCTAAAGAAAACAGAAAAAATGTTTAAAAAATGTTTTTATTGCCCTATGTTTAGAAAATGTTTTTACAAAAACGAATAAAGAAAAGCTAAAGAAAACAGAAAAAATGTTTTTATTGCCCTATGATTATTTCCTACAAATATTCCAGGAAATACGAAATAAGGTCATAAACCCCAAAATGCTTAGGGGAATTATGTTCTTTGAAAATTGCGACAATTTCAGAAGTTTCAAACTAAAATTTACAGTGTGATAATTTCAGAAAAGTTTCAAATAAAAATTTTCAGATTACTCAACAATCAAATAGTGAGTACAATAATTAGAATTGATAAGGATCATCCTTACTCCTAGTCCTCGCCCTGGTTTTCCTACTCTTCCAAAACATATTACTCTTACTCTTCTTCTGGGGCTTCAATTTACCCATCTTACTATTCACTATACCCAATATTGCACTCCTATCCGTCCTATTTTTGGTCTTAGCCTTCTCCTCCAAAATCGCTCTCAGCTTCCGATAAGATGATGAGTCGGGCACTTGCTTGCTCTCAATCATTTGCTTGTGATAATAAAATGCTCTCTTGAAATCTCGAACACGAACGTAAGCATAAATCATGGTCGAGAAAGTGATTGAATCAGGCTTTAAACCAAAAGCACCCATCTCTTTTAAGAGTTGGGGTAACTTCTCATGTTGTCCTCCTCTTGCATAAGCATTCATCAACATATTATACGTCATAACAGTTGGCTCGAAACCCATCTGCCCAAACTCATAAACAACATCTCTTGCCTCCACATAGTGACCTTGTTTAGCAAACCCATCTACCAAAATATTGAAGGTCACGCGAGTGCATTCTATTTTATCTCTCATCATCCACTTCCATATCTCAAGCAAGGTTTTTGTGTCACCCACCCTCCTAAATGCATCTAAGAGAGCTGTGTATGTCTCTATTGATGGTTTTACCCCCTCCATCTGCATGTTCTCAAAGGCTGCATAGGCCTTCTCATGCCAACCACCAACCGCGTATGCATGGATAAGAGCAGTGTATGTATGAGAAGTTGGGGAAATTCCGGCCTTTTTCATTCTATAGAAGGCATCAGAGGCCCGATCACTTATTTTCTTAAGCCGCCCATACGCACTAATGAGGCAAGTGTATGAGCTAACATCTGGTTCTAGACCCAATTTTTGCATTTCCAATAAGAGATCCTCTACTACACTAGGCTGAAGTCTTCGACCATAGGCATCCATGAGAGTATTATAGGTAGAAGTGGTGGGCTCTATTCCCTTTTCCTTCATCTCTGCAAAGAGGCCTTCAGCTTCTTCTGTTTGATTCGCCTTACAGTAAGCATCTATCAAGGTGTTATAGACAATGGTGTTGGGCTGAACCCCACGTTTCTCCATTTCAGATTGGATGATTAGGGCTTCTTTCCTCAATCCCTCATCACAAAAGGATTTTATGAGAGCACCTAAAACCTCAGGGCTCCACTCTACTCCTTTTCTTGTCATTCTCTCAAAGAAATTCCATGCTTCCTTTGCATTGCTTCCATTTTTCCTCATGGCTGTTATTAGTATAGAGGAGGTTATGTGGTCTGGGTGGATGTTCTGGGCTTCCATTTCCTCATACAATTTCCAAGCTTCATCATACCTGAAGAAGATCTTTAGCCATATTAGACATGGATTCAAAGTTTAAGCATTGGATAGTCGCAATGGGTGATGCAATGTTAAAAAACACAGAAAAGTATCTTTTATTTTAATATGATACAATTGGCACTAGAAATGCATAACGGCAATAAAAAATGCCATGATAAGATTCCATCACATTGATTTAAACACTAGTCATCTTTTCCACTGATCCGGAGACGAGAGAGAGAGAGATTCTTGCAGAAAGCATTACTTAAAAATGACCTATTACAGTAGTAAACAAAATTTTTGGCACATCTGCCGCGTACCATAAATATGCTCTTATAGCCAACCCTGTAATTTCATCCGCCAAGGAAAGTCCAATTCCACTTTAGACATTGATTAATAACAAACCCTAACTTCTTGGGTCTGCAACATTAATAGTAGAAGGCAGTACCACTTGCTAGTTTGTCAACAATGAGGCGAAAATTCTTGTGTAACTGTTCCTTGTTTGAAGGAAACCATGATCTTAATTAGAATAATCAAGGATCAAACTCCAATGTTCTTCAATCAGATAATCATGATGCAACTTAACACTGTATTCTCAAAATAATATTTCCAATATCCACATCCTTTGTGGAGATCAAAGGAAGGGTGACAAAACTGGTTACATTCACCTGTTCCATTTTCTTCTCTTCTGCAAGAATCTGTTGGATATTCTATAATTTAACAAAACTGGTAAACCCAAACTTCTCCATTTGCACTACGAATCTCATATTTTACACAACAAATCTTCTGATCTAACAAAGCATCTATGTGTGTGTGTAAATTGCATAATCTAAAACTTCCTGCTCTAGGACCATGTGTAGTCTTGAACTATGTGACCTGGACACATGAGTCTGAGACTTTTGGCATATGTCAACACACCAGTGGACACTGCACTCATGTCTGAAGCACTAAACTTGAACACTCATTTCCTAACTGTTTTTATTGAAATTGCACTATGAAAGTACTCAAATTTCATTCACAATCCCATCTTCCCCCTTCTTTGAATGATGTATGAAAGGCCAATTTTTAGGTTTACAATTTTGGTTTTCTGACACTTTTATTGGTGTTGGACACACATGTATCCATGTTTTTCTAACAGTCCACAATCCTGTCAACTTCAAAACACCAGCAAATATTCCACTGATTTACTGCATGGAAGGCTTTTCATTGTCACATTGCAAAAGCTTAGTAAGATTTAAACACACACTTTGTACTGTTTTTGCATACTATATCGCTTGTAAAGCATTTTTTGGACCCCATAAGGGGTTTTTATTTCCTGAACATCTGCTTAGTGGGTGTTCTTCTTTATACAACTTTTACATCAATACAGTTAACAGTTTCCAAAAAAAGATCAGAAATACTTCTCAATTACCTATGACCATCATAATCTTGTACATCAGTACATCTCACTGAGAAATTTAATCTTCCCTGTCTTCTCTTGGGACATTAGCATACTTCCAAACCCAAATACATTGAGGATCTTGTTAGTTTTGAATAGTGTTTCAAACCAACTTTAAACTATCTTTCCTAAGTGAGTTCAGTTGAGAGTGCACAGCGATGATCATGATTCTTGAGTGCCTGATCCGCATCATTTTTTTGGGTGGTCTGTTGGTGGAAATTGTAAAGAAAAATGCATGTGCTAGTGCTTGATTTTGGGCTCAGTTTCAAAAAGTTTTCTGTGTAAACCAATGCTTTTTGTCCACAGAAGAACTTCAAGCATAAACAGTGCATCATGCTGCAATATTTCACCACAAATGAATTGTCACTCAATTAGTGACACATGTAATAGGGATACATTTGTTTACTTCTGATAAAACTTGAGTGAGTCCAAAAGTCATCTGCAAAGGAAGCTTGCAATCACTTGATACTTGTTCTTGAATATGTTAAACTGTTGTATTGAGTAAAGAAGTGTACACAAAATTCGGCGACCCACAAGTCGAGGGCTCGAATCCAACCCCATAAGGGGGCCAAAAAATCTATACAATCATATGGACAGCCCAAAAAATTGGTAGAACAGGATATACAAGAGCCGGGACTTGAGAACTAAAAAACTGCCCAAATTAATCCCTTGTGAATTGTGTAGGTTGGCTCCCTCCTTAGCAAGGGTATCGGCCACAACGTTGGCTTCCCTCCAAGTATGCCTCCATACAACATGTATATACCTACACATCTGGAAAATCTCGTAAAAAATGTGGTCCGTCCTACATGGGCAAGGTGAAGATCTTGAGGCCCGTGCAATGACATTCTTGGAGTCTCCCTCAACAATCAAGGAAGTACCCCAGGTGTAGTTGAAGTTCCTTTGGTTGTAGAGGAGGGCCATGGCTCCACCGTGTTAGAGTTGGCTTGGCCAATAAGCGAGAATAGAAAAACAGGGTGCAGCCGTTCTTGTCTAGGAAGATACTCCCAATGCCTGAGGGCCTGGGTTTCCAAAGGAGAAACTGTCAACATTGAGCTTGGATGGGCCATAGTCTGAAGGTCTCCACAAAGATGCCCGAGGAATGAGAATGGGTCGTAAAGAGAGCAAAGCTCGTCAGTTCTGGTGGAAGTCCGCAGTTGAGCAATGCTTGAAAGGTTTTTGTTTGTTCACTATTACGGTTTTACCTAATCCCCACACATTCAAGTCAAACAACAGTGTGAATGACTTGTCGATATTTATACCCAGTTCGATTTCATTTCAGTGTGTGTGAAAAGTCTCAAAAAAGGGAAACTCTCCAAAAATTTGGACTCAGCTTGTAAGCAAGCTTCTGTCTTGGTTCTTTGTCCTCTTGTACAAAAGATTTGCTTAAATTGTCTGAGAACCAAACAAATTTATTTTTTTGAAAGTGTTAAAACTTTTATATAGGAGAACCAAAACAAATTGTTCAAGTCAGAAGGATCCCTGCACCTTTAGAAGGTTCTTTTGAGAATGCAACTGAAACAATACTTAAGAGAGTGTGTTACTCGGCTCAGTTGGTTTGTTTGCATCTCGGGGTTTAACGAGACGAGGGTGTCCAATATCCCAAAGATAGCACAGACCCCTCTGTGCCTCTGAGTCATCATGGTGAACAGTAAAAACAGTTTTTGAAAGCTCTAACCTAAAAACCAATTCTTGTAGTTGATGTACCTGTACATAGTTTGAACGCTGGAAGTGTGTGTGTGAGACTGAGAACTAAATAAAGATTTGCCTCTCAGCATTCTACACAGAGTTGAAGTCAAACCGCATGAGATTCTATTCAGAGTGGTTACAACCTGATTAAACTTCCCCTTGTTTTGGACTCTTAAAGAGTTCACGATATGGATTGTCAGTCTTTGTGAGTTTTGTCTGTAGTTAAGACCTGAGAAAGAATATAAGGGAGGCTTTTACTTTCTAACACTCGTCCATAGACAGAAAGGCTTCGCGGATGAGGAATGCAGATGACATTGTACCTATCTGAAGTCGACCAAAGAAACTAATTTGGCAACAGAAAGCTCAAAAGTTGTGAGAAAAAGATTTTAAATCCCCAATATTCGGCCTTGGATACGCTTATAACAGAGGATCAATGACTCAATAACCTCATTCAGTGTTGGACTCGTCTCTGTGGGGGCTCATTTAGACCAGGACTTTGTATTTCATTGTTTCCACTTTGACCACAAAACTAACCAACATATATCTGACTCTGTATGTTCAAATTCATCTTCATAGAGCTGCTAACACATCCCAACTCACCTCAAGTGCACAACTGATTGTAGCCCCTAAAAGTGAACCATTTTCTATGAATTACGGAGAGAATAGACTAAAGCAATGTGTTATGGACAGAATAGATGGCTAATATCTAATGGGCATGACAACAAGTCTCTACTGATTCCTAAAGATAAACTCATTCGAAAGCAAGGACTTACTCTAACAAGGAGCAAACTAGCATGAAAACCATGAAGGCATCTCTAGTAGCCACCAAACATAAAATCTACACATACAAAGAGTCCGACTAAGACTAGTCCTACAAATTTAGGTCATGATTTATAACATGTACTGGACTCTATAGAGGATTTGTCCTGAGTTGCTTGTCCAGAACAGAGGAATAAATCCAAGCATTCATTAAGAAAAACAAAAGAGCAGGCAAGACACAAAACTAGTGGACAATCTCTAATTGAGATCTCAATTTAAAACCAAAAAATGAACCTGCCACATTTCTTTTCTGGCATAGCTTGGAAAGCCTGTTTACTTGCCAACCAATAAACAAATAATCATAAAAAATTTCAATCCACAATCCAATCTTTTCTGCACAAAAAGTATACTATCAATTCAACGTGACTGCAGCAGAAACTGCCACATTTCTTTTGTGCTCATCTTAAGTCAATTAAACTAGTTACCATTAAGGAACTGATTTCTTCACAACTACACAACAGCTCAATAATCAGTATTCAATTTAAAACCAAAAAATGAAAGCTCTAAATGATCATCACACAATCAGAACTCAAAATAAAGCACAGTAAAAGCCACCAATTCTTTCATAGGCACCAGGCAGGGAAGTAATTCTTTCCTTTTTCAATAGATAAACAAAGACGCAAAAGCTAAGACTCAGCTGGCAATAATTCTATATCTCCAAATCTATTTTAAACAAATCAATGAAAAAACTGAACTTCAAATTTGACTCACCTTCCACACCGTGAAAGTGCACTTATTGCAGAATTATACAATCGAACATCGCAAAACTCCTTTGCCTTAGGCATGTTTCTAAACACAACCATCAACCTATCCCCCATCTTTGCATAGCCCAAAACTGTACAAAGAGCAGAGTAAACTCTAGGATTAACAAGCCTTTGCTCTTGTAAACCCATCCATTCAAACAAATACAGAGCTTCCATAACCAAACCTTCTTCCCCCAAACCTTCAATTGCCAAAACACAATCTTTCTCACTCATCTTCCCAGCATAAGGCCCCATAAAATCACTCAGAACTGCATTTTCAGGAAGACTCTTGGCAATACCCACAATTTCTTTTACTAAATTTTCTTCCTTTACTTCGTGATTTTGTTCTTTTGCGATAGTTGGTTCCGCTGAATCTGGGCTATCTGATGTAAATGCCAAATTTGAAAAAGTTGGGTCTTCTTGAACTGGTTTTTCTAGGGTACCGACCTTCGCAATATGCCATGATAGCTTCCGGTTCTTCTTAAAGCGCAGGCGCCTTTCTTCTTGGGCATCTCGATTAGCTGGCCTTGACTTGAAAAACTTATAAATGGCGTCCAAGCCTTCTTCTTCTTCTTCCTCTTCTTCTTCTTCTTCTTCTTCTTCTTCTTCTTCTTCTTCTTCTTCAACTGATGCTTCTGATTCTTGAAGGGCAGGGAGAAAAATGGGGTCTAAGTCTTCTGTTTCAGAGAAGGTTTGATGGGTTTGAAGAGAGAGAATCCGGTGAGGGGAAGTGGTCTTTGGAGTGAGGATTGGCAAATAAGTACTCACTTTGGGGAGAGGATTCAATCCGGGAGGGGTTCTGAAGAGGTTAGAGAGAGAAGGAGAGGAGAGAGAACAAGAATTCAGAATCATGGTTGTATGAAAAGGCTGGCATTTGAGAGTGATGAGGTGCTATACCAAAACCAGTTGCTAGCTTAAGGGATGATTGGGGGTTCTGGTGGGTCTAAGAGAGAGAGCTGAGAGCTTCGCTCTTGAGAGAGACAGAGAGCTTGAAGCTTTACTCTTCTCTCATCAGAGTTGTCATGGTTGAGTGAGAGAGAGAGAGAGAGAGAGAGAGAGCGAGAGCTTGAAGCTTGACTCTCTTCAGAGTTATCTTGGTTTTGAACCTCCCTTTCTATGGTGTGTCGCGGAACAACCAGAAATACCACATCAAAAGGCTCCAAGGTATCGTAGTTAGGATGTGGTTTCTATAAGGTCGCAATCTTTTTTTTACAGTAAAGTTAACGTGAAACGGCGTTTAATGTTCTTTAACAATCCAAGTAAGGCGCACCTCCAAATTTTATTTACGGGTTTTGGTGTAAATTTTTTTTTTAATCATCTCAAAAGTTATTTTCATATTTAATTATAAGATTTTAACCTTTACAATTTGTAAAATCACGTGGATCTATAATCCTATGAAAATCTTGAAAATTGACAGTCTAGATCATGTATTGTAAGATGTATTATTTTTAAGACTAAACTTTTTATTTTTTTAAAAAAATTTATACATCTCATGTCAAGATGATCAATTAGAATGTTTTTCAACATTAAAACAAGTTTTTTTTATTGACAACCTTATAAAACTTTTTTCCTGCTGGAGTCCTAATGCAGTAGGTTGAGTCCTGTATAGGTTAAAAGTAGTCCAGAAAAAAGGTAACTAATTTGTTTAAAATAAGTGAAAGAAAAGCACAAATAAATAAATAAAGTACTAGAAACTACGCAATGACTACAAAAGTAAAAGTATATACAAACGAAGGTTTATTGAAACTTTTGATCTATATTTTAAAATATTTAAAAAAAATAAAAAAGGAGACATTTAAAAAAAGGATTGTATACGACGATACCATTCACCTTTAGTAAAAGAATATCACAATTACATAAAACCATCCGATGTGAAATCTAACAGCTTGGGTGTTTGATAAAACTTCTTTTGAACCTTGAATTTGGTCAATATAATCAATGCGGCCACCAAACTTCACATTTAATGGTCAAGATTAATTGTGACCACCTTGTTCCAAAAGTGTATACCACAAAAATCAAATAAATTTTTTTTCTATGTTCCATTAGTAGATTCGTTCGCTCCACAAAGAAAAAAAGGTAAAGACTGATGTAGCTGCGTCGTAAGGTCCATGTGAGAGAGAGAAAGTGAAAGAGAAAGGTGGTTAAGACAACAGACAGTACAGTTAATAGCACCATGGAACTAAGGCCACATAACGTGATTGTTTCCTTCATTACAACTAGTAGAGACAGACACACGGTTGCATTCAGCAACGATGGGCTCACTTAAGACTCCCTTTTCTGGTTCTTTTATTCTCAAATACCACTCTTTAAGACCTTAAATCATACATAGATAGGTAGACCTCCTGATTTATTTAGTAAAGGTGGTGATATTATCTTAGGGTTCTTCGATGACGACGGCCTCATTAGCGTGGGAGCAGCAGCTCTTGCAGTGGCCGTGATCCATGTGGCAGCATCCATGTTTGCAGTGTCCGTGGCCTTGTTCTGCCTGTGTGTTTGCAACATCATGATCGTCAATGACGAACTTGGCCTCATTAGAGTGGGCGCAGCAGCGCCTGCACTCATGGTGATACATGTAGCAGCACCCGTGCTTGCAGTGCGACCCAGCTTCGGGCTCCACTACTACTTCTCCTTGTTCTGTAGGATGAGGGCAACACTTCGTGCAGCCGTGTGGGTTCTTCTTGCAGCAACAGTATTTGCATCCACCCCTTATACAGCAAAACAACAACAGGTACAAAACTAAATTACCATTATCACAACTACCGACCTAGTAATTAATTACTAATGACACGGGGCAGCATACTATTTTGAACCATGAGAGATGGGTTGAACTGATCACCCACTAGCTTCTAGCCTGCTCGAAACTGATTGTTAGGCTTGCCATTTTCCAAAGTTTTTATACATAAGATAACATAAACTAAGGAAACTCGCTCGGTGGTCTAGCACTTTTACTAGTACTGGTAAAAAGGCTGCTAGGAGATTTTTAAAACACTGGTAAAACATGATGCATGTCCAACACTCAAAACAATAGGTTGCATATCACCTCAACTTGTTGAGCTTTTCAGCTCAAATCTATCATCAACATAGCGTCAATTGGACCTGGTCATGTGTTTCAAAATGAGGAGACATGAAACAATTTTGTAGTAGTAGTAGTAGGCGATTCAGAAAATAGTAGCGAAGTGGTAGGGGTAAGAGAATAATAGATGCCCCAGCAAATAGTAATTCTGATTTCCACATTGGTAGTTGTTGCAGGAGCAGAAATTGTAGCAGTAAGTGATTAGGGTAAGACATGATACCTTGAATCTGTTCTTTCTCTTTGCAGTCGGCTGTATAAACAAGTACGGTGGCTACAAGGAGCGATTGGGTGATAAAAAGGAATGCCTTTGCTGCCACCATCTTCTCTCTCAGTCAGTCGGTAGGATACACTGCCCTTCTCACTCAAGAAAGAAATGGAAGCTTGTTTGTAGAGTGAGTGAGGAGGGGTGTTTATAGGTGGTTACTACTTAGTAGTGGCTGTCAACTTCACATGAAAGGCAAATTTTTCAAAGCTTATCCTCTTTCCACAGTGGATAAACATATATTCAACCATTACCTTCATCACTCCCTGCCTTCCTTTCTTGACCTCTTCTCACAGTACAACCACCACCTGTGCCTTGAAGCCTCTGGTAAAAACGTAATTCGCCATTTTAGTCTTCTTGTTTGGCTATTTAGGATGGCAATCTTCTTTTTTCAAAGAGGTATAATTGAATAAAGCAGCCTAACAGTACTAAATTCTCGCTCACATCATTCATTTGTTTTCAGAGTAGAAGTAATTTCACATATCCACTAAGCACTATCAACAATTAATTATCCATCCCAGTCATGGACACTGAATTCTCGCTCCCAACCACATGTCGAATTACTTGGACCAGATTTAAAAAAAATGGAACAAAAAATAAATATAATAGTTTAGCAATATAATATGTATTAAAAACTTGCTCAACATCATTTAGTTTGTCAAACTGCTAAAATCTGACTCGTCCACCACCCAATGCTATTAAACATTGGATTTTAATTTGATTTTTCCTAAACTTAGTTTTTACCTTGATAGATATGGCATTAAGAACTTAGGATCAAATAAACATCATCATCAATATTGTAAAATCGATCATAATGTAAATAAAGATTGTATAAAAGAATTTTAATCTATAAATACCACTAAGTATTTTGCCACAATTTCAAATCTACATTGTGGTCTATAGGAGTGTAGATAACCCCCAAAAATTCTGGATAAGGGAATTCCAATAAACCTCAAATCTTAGTCCTAAAGAAAACAATAACCCTAGTAAACTATATTGAAACTAGAGCTCTTAGAGTTGTTTGGAAGTCACACAAAACCTATTCTTGATACCCCAATATTATCATCTTAGATACCCATGAGCTTGATGAACGTAGAAAACTGGCCCGAACACCAATCACCCTCCTAAAAACCTTAAGCCATAGATCCCAAAAAAGTAACTCAAATTTGACCAAATTTAGTTCTAAATTATAGAGGAGATCACCAGCTTTCCAATGGTCCAATGATCGCCTGAATCCAACTTACAGTTAAAACATTATAGCTTGAATAAAATTGTTTGATAAACTTAAAAATTGGTCTGTGGCACGAGCCACGGTGACTTGTATTGCACAAGTATCCACTACTTGCGCATGGGCCGCACAAGTTATTGTGACTCGCACTGGCCTAATGGATCCAGAATCGGGTTAGAGCTTCTAGAAGGTCCCTTGAGGAAATTTTAGTATGGGATAAGCCCAAAAAATGATTAATTTGCCCTTATCCCAATTGGATTGGGACTAAAACATTAGATTCATAAATTTCAACCATACCCCTATGCTAGGTCTACAAATAACTCCTCATAAATACCAAAAATATCATTTGAAAAACATGAAAATTCACTTAAATTCCCATAAATTCCCCTAAAGTAAGGAAAATACCTAGAAAATTAGGAAAAGGCCTAGAAATCCATAGAAAATTAGGAAAATTAGGAAATTCATCAAAACGTTCCCTAGAAAAATAGAAAAAGCCCAAAAGCCCCTGGACGATTAGGGAAAACCTTTGGACAATTAGGGAAAATCCTTAAAAAACCTTAGGCTAGACACTAAGCCCAAATTTCTCTGAAATCAAAATCCGAGGAACAAGATCTCCAAAATCTCAGACCTTCAAAGCCATGTTTCAAGAAAGGAAGGGAATGCATCAAAAGGTGTAAATCATCTCACGGTCCTAATACAAGTCTGAAATATCGGTTTCTCAGGTATGTTATCTTCCTTTTTCCTTGGTTTACTTTAATTTCATTATTTTTATATTTTATTTTTTTTGTTATATCTTTGTTTCTAAGTGTGTGATTGAATTTGAGTGAGCTCCACTCTCTCTAATGTTCTTCAAATTTAATTCGTTTTATAAGAATTTGATTCGATCTCAAATCAGAGACCCAACAAAATTTGTGCATAAACAGTTTCGCACTCACCATGGGGGTCTCGAGCTGTACATTCTACTATTTAGATAATTAAAACCATACTTCAATTTTCCAATAAAAATGTAAAGTTTGGAAGTAAAAAAAGCACTAGAAAAACTTGCAAAAATTGGATCCAGTGCCCATTGTTAGTGTGCAAGTCATATCGACTCGCACAACAGCCAGCATGAGCTGCATTGTCTCACGCAGTGCGAGTCGATGTGACTCACGCAGTGCGAGGTGATGCGACCCACGCTCTATGGATTGCCAAAAATGTTTTTTGGTAACCCCTTTTTCCCCCTTTTTTGGGTTTCCTATGTTCTCTAGTTTCACTGTTTTCTGTTTCCAGTGACCTAAAACGTCTTGAAAAATAAAATAATAATATTATTAAATAAAACGAGAAACAATAGAAGATAAGCTTGATCATCAGATTAAGCTTTATATGCTTAGGTGAGGTTCTTGATCTTATTTATATTTTCTCATCCTTATATGATTGGATTAGGTGTTAGATCTTATTTTTTCTCATTGTTATATGTCATTTTTGTAGTACTTGTATACTCGAAGCGAATATGGAGAGAGCCAGTAGCAACATGGTCCTGTCGGTACCCAAGACACTACCAGACCAAGGAACACTACAAAATTAAACCTAAAATTGGGCTCCCTCTAAAGAAGTATCAGAACGAATTCAAAATACTTGAGAAGGGTAGTTTGAGATACCTGAAGGACACTTGCAAAGTTTCATCATATTCTGATAAGTTTCGATATAATCAAAATGAAACTTGGTTATCAAAACTAGCTCCTTTATGCTGAAAGTGAGCCCTACATCTACAACCCTACTTTTTTGTTCTCAAAAAATTACCAAACCACCACTATGTAATATGGAATGTCAGAAAACCCACAAATACCAAATTTCGGCTCAAACGGACCCTTCGCGACCATTTTGGGCCTAACATACCAAGAAAGGGTAGGTCTTACACTATTGTTGTGGGGCCTCAGTGAACCTATTTCCATAAATGGAAACTATGTCTTCTCATTTTGGGTTGATTTTTAAATGATCATATATTTCTTTGGTCTGATTAAGCTCAACTTGGGATACGAATTAGATCTCGATGACCCGATCATTTTTATATATGATATGCATCTTGGTGTGACCTGAAGTGAGAGAATGTCTAAAGAGAAGATATGCTCAGAAACATGAAAATTCATAAGAAACAACCAATTCTTTGGAAGGCCATAGCTTAAGATTTTGGTGACGAATCATCACAAATATGGGTTTGTTGCAACCGTGCGTCGAAGAGCTACTGTTTGGTACAAGTTTTATACGTAATCGAAAGCTGGATGATGAAAATTTTAAGGTTGAAGGAAGGCATGTTTTCTCGGTTCCCGAAAGCCCATTTTTCGGCTTCCGAAAACCCATTTTTTGGCAACCTCTCGAATTGGAAAAAGCTTAAAAACCGACATAATTTACTGCAAAATGATTGTAACGGTGTCCACTCCAATTTGTGACAAAAATCAAGACTTGGAACATCACAAATCAACCAACACTGATGGTTAAAGATTTGCAAAGTTTATGGACTAGGCCGGATTTTGGGTTCTTTCTGAAAAATATGTTCCAAGACGATGAAAGGGTATCAAAATATTCACAAAAGCTCAAGCATCAATTTTATGATGATTGATCGCTTGAATTACCATCATAGTTGTCCGAAAAAGCTTCCCAAGACTAGCCATGGCAAGCGGCCCTCATGGAGGGATGGTTTTGTCATTTGCTGAAAAGTGCAGATGACACATGCGTTCACGAGGACACATGGAGGTGCACCTAGGCGCACACACACCATATATCCACTCTCTCTCCTCTTTTTCTCTCTCTCTCCTCTACCTCTCCTCTCTCATTCTCTCTCGCCTGAGTTTACTGACCCGTGCATAGGGCAGGCCTTGCACCCTTGCTGCTTCTACCTCCTCTCTGTTGTGCACCTGTCTACCCGCGCTCTATAGCGCACCTATCTATTCTCTCTGTTTCTACTCTCACTCTGTTGTACACTTGTTCACCCGCACTCGGCTGCGTACTTCTACTCATTCTCGACGCACACTCCTACATGTGCTCTCTTCGTGAACCTATTGTTTGATCACATTTTTCAGCACCTTGGTCCTCGATGCGGAATAAAGAGGAAGCTGATCTATAAAGTCTATGACCTTCGTAAGCATTTTAAAAGGCCACCTGCCAAGTTTTATCACATTCTGACTTGGCTAAAGATGTGAACACAAACAAACAATTTTCAAAAAATTGACCTCTAGCACCTTGAAATAGACCCTTACAATTGGAACTATATTTTTGGTGAGTCAAAAAGCTGTAGGACCACCTCCATTAGATCCGACACAGTCGAAAACCCATATGGGTCAAGTTTCAGCTTATCAGACACTCTAGGACAAAGTTATGAGCAAAGCATTGAAAAGGGATATGCCGCACACTATTCCTGTGTGGCCTCCCTGCACTAAAACACCATTAAAGGTGGCTACTTTCATAGTCACAAGTAGTGACTTTCAAGACTCATGTCTCACTTGTTCTGTGTAAGATCGAGTTCAAATTTTGTAAGACGAGCATTTTGATGTGTGGCACACCCCGTGACAACACTCGAGTAGGGAGAAAAGCTGGAGAGAAGTTGCTGATTCATGAAGTAGTGGCAAAAAAATCAGCAACGACATGACTTGCACAAGTGGCCAAATCACGATGCTCGTGTATCAGATCAACACGAAACCAATTCCCTTGTCTGCATAAGGTCCACGGCTAGGATTGGACCGAACCCCGTACATCATGAACGATTGAATTTTTCACACATAGGCAAGAAAGTGACTATAATTCAGGCCACCGGATTTCTAGGTTCTGTCCAAAATCCAAAAGTTTTGAAATCTTCGTTCAGATTCCAAATCGTGTCCCGATTGTTGCCACGCGATTGTGACGACATGCTTAGTACACTACAATGAAGAAATCATAGAAAAACATCAAGGAACGAGCGTACTATCGACCTGAAGTTTCAAGATTCATCAAAATTTCAAGTCTTATGATCGTAGCTTAAAAACACGATCTATAACTTGAAATTAGTATCAAATCGATCGCTATGCAGAGTCCTATAATAAAACAACCATATTTTGATCAAACGAGCATCAAAGCAACCCCGGATTAGTCATGGAAGATCACGCAGGTTTTAGAGCCAGAGCAAGGACTGTTTTGGAATTTCATGAATTGTTAGGCAAGGGCAAAACAGTCAATTCCAAGCAATAAGATTGGCTTAACTTCTACTTTGGGAGTAGATCCTTACTAGTTTTGTAGCTATGATCTGTTGTTCTTACTGTTCTGCTTTAGGCCAGGTGATTTGGCCTATGTATTGTTTATTGAACTGCTTTTATCATGTTACAATTTGAGTATTGAAAAGCTTGTTAAGAGACTTCACTTGATACCTTGTGAATACATGTACATTGCATATTACTGTCACTACTATACTAGTAGAAATGCAGTGGTGTAGATCTTCTTACTGAGCTTTTAGCTCATTCCATCTTAATTTCATAATGGTAGAGTGAAGTGTGGTGGCATATGTGTTGAGGTGGGTGGCAGTTTGGGAGTTGCAGCCCAAAATTAAGAAGCACGAAAAGCCATCTTCCGAAGACTTTCACAGTATGTTTTGGTGGTTTCAGCAACATGACATATACCCTATTTTGTGTATCTTAGGCCGGCAGTGCCTTGAATGAATTGTAAGGACTTTTGATACTTAATGGTTGTTCTTTTGGATGGATATTTTTCTGTTGTATGGGTTTATTCGAATTTGCTTTCACGGTTTGCTATTGATTCCGTGTTTTCATGAGTTGAGCCACTCCCACCTGAGTGATGTCTGCGACCTCGGGTCGCGATCACGTGCTCTGTCGCCCTCCGACAGGGGTTTGGGGGTGGCGTCGTGACAACATCATTATCAGTTTTTGTTTCCCGACCATTGTTGGAGTAAGTCAAGATTACCCTCAAGGGTCTGCTGCCTAGGACCAAGTCCACCTGAGGCCGGGATATTCGCATCTTCCTCGCCTTTGAAGTTTGTGGCTTGGACACTTGTCATGCGATCGTTGACTTCATAGCACACGGGACCCCCATGGTTCCTACCTGGAGAGATATCACTATTAAAGCCATTGTTATCGTTGATGACCTGTGATTAACGCAAGGGTTCGCTCGTTAGGGTGAATAAAAAATACACGAGAGTAACTGTGGAAAAGATCGTGATTCAGGCCATATCCTAGAGAGAGATTCGACTTCCTAGACTCAACCATAGATGAAAGGTGAATTGCTCCCCAGTGGAATCGCAAGGGATTTGGATGTCCCAAATGTGAATGCTTAAAAGGGAATGTACAAACAACATTAGACTATAAATAGAAAACCAGAGGGCATCAAATTCGAGGCCAAATTCGCCTGTGCATTCTATATCAAAAACACATGCCTTATCTTATACTGGGCATTGAATAGTTTAAGAAGTTTAATCCCCTTCTAGAAATTACATGTGCTAAAGAAAAGAAAAATAAGCCGAACATCATTAATTTTGGCCTTGAAACCTATATATTTGTTTATAAGGGAAAACATATACAGACATATCTGAACGGAAAAGATAAAATCGATAGTATATCGGCTCATATTCTTGTGGGTGTATACAGGGATATTATCCTTCAAATCTAGTCTTCCAAACATATGAATCGTAGGATACGATTATCTCTTTCTTTGTGTCTTGAATATCTCACTCTATTTTCCACTTAATTCTTACTGCGGTAAAAAAACCTTGCAATAACACTTATATCTAGTAAACTGTGTCTATAAAAAATGTGCGACCCCTCTTCACTCGAGAGATCCCCCTTTTACGTTGTTAAGTTATGGTTTTTCAAAAGATATCCATGCATTTCCCATCTTTGATTCTTCACCCTCCATCTTCATCTTGAAGTTATCCTTTCTTTTGAATCACATAATTTGTAGGGCGTAATCTTTATCTTCATGATGTTGTTTACTTCATGTATTTATCCTTTGACGCTGTTAATCTCATTGTTGCTTGTCTTGAATTTCAAACATTTGAACCTCATGATCTTTCCGAAGAAAAATCAAGGATTCATAAATTGTTCAACTCAATCCATGCTACATCTTTAAGGGTGATAAAGCAATGAGTCAAGAATCCAACGGTGCTGATTTCATAGAGATCTCCTTGTATTGAGGAAGGAAACCCCTTCGGTAACCAAATGTCGCACGACGCTTAAATCTTTTAGGGCCTAAACTGCCGATGAATGAGTATGATGGGTTAAGCCATCCCCAGTAACTATGTCGAAACTGAAAACGATATCATTATTGTTTACGTGCAGTCTCTAAAGAGTCGAGGCTCTAAACAATAAGAGTAAAGAACACCTATAAATGGTGTCGTTAATTGTGGTTTCAATATTGGAAATCTTTGTGGGAGCCTTAAATTATGTTTCCATATTTAATGATAAAATTTACATCTTCAAAAATAGTGTAGATCGAGCAAATCTATGAAAATTAGAAAATCTTGAAAATTGACGGTCCAAAAATCCGTTACAAGAAGCACTATTTCAAAAACTTGAAATCCATTTTTCTTCTCGCGTCCATGCATCTTGATGTAGAGATAATCAATTTGATGATAGTTTGGAATCACAACAACCTCTTCGCGTAAAAGTTTTGAGGTGGGCTCTAATTGATGTTTAGATCCTCGACTCTATATAAACGTTTTCCTCATTGTTTTTGTTTTTCTTATATTCCCTATAAATCCCCAAATTGGAAATTGGAAGTGCAACACTTCGGCGTCGATTCAAATTTTCAAAAATTATGAATTGAAGGAGCATTCGACTATTTTGGTTCTTTTGTCAGAATCGGTGAATTGTTAATTCATTATACATAAATACATATTACGGCGGTGATCTAATGCAACAACTGTATCATAGTATAATGCAACCACACTTTCAGGAATCATGTTTGTGGTATTTGTATGACCCAAAATTTTGCATACATACTCTCTTCATCTCAATAATCAATCACAAAAAAAAAAAACAAGAAAGTTCGATTTGAACCCTAGATTTGGTTGAAATGAGTCATCCAAAATAAAAAAACTAGACCATTCATTGGGTGAATTTCAAGGCCTTAGCATTTACAAACTCAAATTTAGTTTTTTCTTTTTTAATGTTGTTCATCTAGTGATAATAAAGCTATCTAAAAAAAAAATTCCTTCTAAGGCTTAGATATGAGCATTTCATAAAAATGGACGGCCCATGTTAATTGGGCTAAAAAATACTTGTGAGGTTGCATTTTCAATTTTTCTTTTTTTGTGATTGATCATTAGAATGAAAAGAGTGGATATTTTAAATTTTGGATCAAACAAATGGCCCTCACATGATTTTGAAGATTTTTGCATTATATTACTATACAACTATTGTATTAAATCATTGTGCTACGTGTTATCCTTGAGAGCTATCTTGGTTGGTGATTCCTCCCACCGACATCGATACTTGAACCCAAAGTTTTCAAAATGCCTTGGGCCTTGGACTCAGCCTTGCTCCAAGGCAAATAACTCGGTGGAGTCCAGATGGAGTAGGTTGAGTCCTGTATAGGTTAAAAATAGTCTACAAAAAAGGTAACTAATTTGTTTAAAATAAGTGAAAAACAAGAACAAATAAATAATTAAAGTACTAGAAACTATGCAATGACTACAAAAGTAAAAGTATATACAAACGAAGGTTTATTGAAACTTTTGATCTATATTTTAAAATATTTTAAAAAAATAAAAAAGGAAACATATAAAAAAGGGATTGTATATGACGATACCAATCACCTTTTGTAAAAGAAGGTCACAATTACTTAAAACCATCTGATGTGAAATCTAATAGCTTGGGTGTTTGATAAAATTTCTTTTGAACATTGAGTTTGGTCAATAGAATAAATGCAGCCACCTAACTTCACATTTAATGGTCGAGGTTAATTGTGACCACCTTGTACCAAAAGTCTATACCTTTCCTTCAAAAAAAAATAAAGCGTGCAATAACGAAAATTTCAAATCATCACAAAACCAAATAATTTTTTTAACTATGTTCCATTAGTAGCTTCATTCGCTCCACAAAGAAAAAAAGTTGATAAAGACTGATGTGTTCCATTAGTAGCTTCATTCGCTCCACAAAGAAAAAAAGTTGATAAAGACTGATGTGTTCCATTAGTAGCTTCATTCGCTCCACAAAGAAAAAAAGTTGATAAAGACTGATGTAGCTGCTTCGTAAGGTCCATGTGAGAGAGAGAAAGTGAAAGAGAGAGGTAGTTAAGACAACAGACAGTATAGTTAATAGCACCATGGAACTAAGGCCACATGACGTGATTGTTTCCTTCATTACAACGGATAGAGACAGACACACGGTTGCATTCAGCAACGATGGGCTCACTTAAGACTCGCTTTTCTGGCCCTTTTATTCTCAAATACCACTCTTTAAGACCTTAAATCATACATAGATAGGTAGACCTCCTGATTTATTTAGTAAAGGTGGTGATATTATCTTAGGGTTCTTCGATGACGACGGCCTCATTAGCGTGGGAGCAGCAGCGCTTGCAGTGGCCGTGATCCATGTGGCAGCATCCATGTTTGCAGTGTCCGTGGCCTTGTTCTGCCTGTGTGTTTGCAACATCATGATCGTCAATGACGAACTTGGCCTCATTAGAGTGGGCGCAGCAGCGCCTGCACTCATGGTGATACATGTAGCAGCACCCGTGCTTGCAGTGCGACCCAGCTTCGGGCTCCACTACTACTTCTCCTTGTTCTGTAGGATGAGGGCAACACTTCGTGCAGCCGTGTGGGCTTTTCTTGCAGCAACCGTATTTGCATCCACCCCCATGAGCTTGCTCTGCCATATACAGCAAAACAACAACAGGTACAAAACTAAATTACCATTATCACAACTACCAACCTAGTAATTAGTTACTAATGACACAGGGCAGCATACTATTTTGAACCTTGAGAGATGGGTTGAACTGATCACCCACTAGCTTCTAGCCTGCTCGAAACTGATTGTTAGGCTTGCCATTTTCCAAAGTTTTTATACATAAGATAATATAAAATAAGGAAATTCGGTCGGTGGTCTAGCACTTTTACCAGTACTGGTAAAAAGGCTGCTAGCAGATTTTTAAAACACTGGTAAAACTTGATGCATGTCCAACACATAAAACAATAGGTTGCATATCACCTCAACTTGTTGAGCTTTTCAGCTCAAATCTATCATCAACATAGCGTCAATTGGAACTGGTCATGTCTTTCAAAATGAAGTGACATGGAACAATTTTGTAGTAGTAGTAGTAGTAAGCGATTCAGAAAGTAGTAGCCAAGTGGTAGTAGTAAGCGAATAGTAGATGTCCCAGAAAATAGTAATTCCGATCTCCACATTAGTAGTTCCAGCAGGAGCATAAATAGTAGCAGTAAGTGATTTGGGGAAGACATGATACCTTGAATCTGTTGTTTCGCGTCCACCTGCTCTTTGCAGTCTGCTGTGTAGACAAGTAGGGTGGCTACAAGGAGCAATAGGGTGATAACGAGGAAGGCCTTTGCTGCCACCATCTTCTCTCTCAGTCAGTCGGTAGGATACACTGCCCTTCTCACTCAAGAAAGAAATGGAAGCTTGTTCGTAGAGTGAGTGAGGAGGGGTGTTTATAGGTGGTTACTACTTAGTAGTGGCTGTCAACTTCACATGAAAGGCAAATTTTTCAAAGCTTATCCTCTTTCCACAGTGGATAAACATATATTCAACCATTACCTTCGTCACTCACTGCCTTCCTTTCTTGACCTTTTCTCACAGTACAACCACCACCTGTGCCTTGAAGCCTCTGGTAAAAACGTAATTCGCCATTTTAGACTTCTTGTTTGGCTATTTAGGATGGCAATCTTCTTTTTTCAAAGAGGTATAATTGAATAAAGCAGCCTAACAGCACTAAATTCTCGCTCACATCATTCATTTGTTTTCAGAGTGGAAGTAATTTCACATATCCACTAAGCACTATCAACACCTAATTATCCATCCCAGTCTTGGACACTGAATTCTCGCTCCCAACCACATGTCGAATTAGTTGGACCAGATTTTAAAAAAATGGAACAAAAAATAAATATAATAGTTTAGCAATATAATATGTATTAAAAACTTGCTCAACATCATTTAGTTTGTCAAACTGCTAAAATCTGACTCGTCCACCACCCAATGCTATTAAACATTGGATTTTAATTTGATTTTTCCTAAACTTAGTTTTTACCTTGATAGATATGGCTTTAAGAATTTAGGATCAAATAAACATCATCATCAATATTGTAAAATTGATCATAATGTAAATAAAGATTGTATAAAAGAATTTTAATCGATAAATACCACTAAGCATTTTGCCACAAGCTCAAATCTACATTGTGGTCTATAGGAGTGTAGATAACCCCCAAAAATTCTGGATAAGGGAATTCCTATAAACCTCAAATCTTAGTCCTAAAGAAAACAATAACCCTAGTAAACTATAGTGAAGCTAGAGCTCTTAGAGTTGTTTGGAAGTCACACAAAACCTATTCTTGATACCCCAATATTATCATCTTAGATACCCATGAGCTTGATGAACGTAGAAAACTGGCCCGAACACCAATCACCCTCCTAAAAACCTTAAGCCATAGATCCCAAAAAAGTAACTCACATTTGACCAAATTTAGTTCTAAATTATAGAGGAGGTCACCAGCTTTCCAATGGTCCAATAATCGCCTGAATCCAACTTACAGTTAAAACATTATAGCCTGAATAAAATTGTAGGATAAACTAAAAAATTGGTCTGTGGCACGAGCCACGGTGACTTGTATTGAGCCAGTATCCACTACTTGCGCATGGGCCGCACAAGTTATTGTGACTCGCACTGGCCTAATGGATCCAGAATCGGGTTAGAGCTTCTAAAACCTCCTTTGAAGAAATTTTAGTATGGGATAAGCCCAAAAAATGATTGATTTGCCCTTATCCCAATTGGATTGGGACTAAAACATTAGATTCATAAATTTCAACCAAACCCCTATGCTAGGTCTACAAATAACTTCTCATAGATACCAAAAACATCATTTGAAAAACATGAAAATTCACTTAAATTCCCATAAATTCCCCTAAAGTAAGGAAAATACCTAGAAAATGAAGAAAAGGCCTAGAAATCCATAGAAAATTAGGAAAATTAGGAAATTCATCAAAAGGTTCTCTAGAAAAATAGAAAAAGCCCAAAAGCCCCTGGACGATTAGGGAAAACCTTTGGACAATTAGGGAAAATCCTTAAAAAACCTTAGGCTAGACACTAAGCCCAAATTTCTCTGAAATCAAAATCCGAGGAACAAGATCTCCAAAATCTTAGACCTTCAAAGCCATGTTTCAAGAAAGGAAGGGAATGCATCAAAAGGTGTAAATCATCTCACGGTCCTAATACAAGTCTGAAATACAGGTTTCTCAGGTATGTTATCTTCCTTTTTCCTTGGTTTACTTTAATTTCATTATTTTTATATTTTGTTCTTTTTGTTATATCTTTGTTTCTAAGCGTGTGATTGAATTTGAGTGAGCTCCACTCTCTCCAATGTTCTACAAATTTAATTCGTTTTATAAGAATTTGATTCGATCTCAAATCAGAGACCCAACAAATTTGTGCATAAACAGTTTCGCACTCACCATGGGGGTCTCGAGCTGTACATTCTACTATTTAGATAATTAAAACCATACTTCAATTTTCCAATAAAAATGTAAAGTTTGGAAGTAAAAAAAGCACTAGAAAAACTCGCAAAAATTGGATCCAGTGCCCATTGTTAGTGTGCAAGTCATATCGACTAGCTCAACAGCCAGCATGAGCTGCATTGGCTCGCGCAGTGCGAGTTGATGTGACTCACGCAGTGCGAGGTGATGCGACCCACGCTCTATGGATTGCCCAATATGTTTTTTGGCAACCCCTTTTTCCCCCTTTTTTGGGTTTCCTATGTTCTCTAGATTCACTGTTTTCTGTTTCCAGTGACCTAAAAAATCTTGAAAAATAAAATAATAATATTATTAAATAAAACGAGAAACAATAGAAGATAAGCTTGATCTTCAGATTAAGATTTATATGCTTAGGTGAGGTTCTTGATCTTATTTATATTTTCTCATCCTTATATGATTGGATTAGGTGTTAGATCTTATTTTTTCTCCTTGTTATATGTCATTTTTGTAGTACTTGTATACTCGAAGCGAATAAGGAGAGAGCCAGTAGCAACATGGTCCTGTCGGTACCCAAGACACCCCCAGACCACGGAACACTACAAAATTAAACCTAAAATTGGGCTCCCTCTAAAGAATTATCAGAACTAATTCAAAATACTTGAGAAGGGTAGTTTGAGATACCTGAAGGACACTTGCAAAGTTTCATCATATTCTGATAAGTTTCGATATAATCAAAATGAAACTTGGTTATCAAAACTAGCTCCTTTATGCTGAAAGTGAGCCCTACATCTACGACCCTACTTTTTTGTTCTCAAAAAATTACCTGACCACCACTATTGAATATGGAATGTAAGAAAACCCACAAATACCGAATTTCGGCTCAAACGGACCCTTCACGACCATTTTGGGTCTAACATACCAAGAAAGGGTAGGTCTTACACTATTGTTGTGAGGCCTCAGTGAACCTGTTTCCATAAATGGAAACTATGTCTTCTCATTTTGGGTTGATTTTTAAATGATCATATATTTCTTTGGTCTGATTAAGCACAAACTTGGATACGAATTAGATTTTGATGACCCGATCATTTTTATATATGATATGCATCTTGGTGTGACCTGAAGTGAGAGAATGTCTAAAGAGAAGATATGCTCAGAAACATGAAAATTCATAAGAAACAACCAATTCTTTGGGCCATAGCTTAAGATTTTGGTGACGAATCATCACAAATATGGGTTTGTTGCAACCGTGAGTCGAAGAGCTACTATTTGGTACAAGTTTTATACGTAATCGAAAGCTGGATGACAAAAATTTTAAGGTGTAAGAAAGGCATGTTTTCTCGGTTCCCGAAAGCCCATTTTTCGGCTTCCGAAAACCCATTTTTCGGCAACTTCTCGAATTGGAAAAAGCTTAAAAACCGACATAATTTACTGCAAAATGATTGTAACGATGTCCACTCCAATTTGTGACAAAAATCAAGACTTGGAACATCACAAATCAACCAACACTGATGGTTAAAGATTTGCAAAGTTTATGGACTTGGCCGGATTTTGGGTTCTTTCTGAAAAATATGTTCCAAGACGATGAAAGGGTATCAAAATATTCACAAAAGCTCAAGCATCAATTTTATGATGATTGATCGCCTGAATTACCATCATAGTTGTCGGAAAAAGCTTCCCAAGACTAGCCATGGCAAGCGGCCCCTCATGGAGGGATGGTTTTGTCATTTGCTGAAAAGTGCAGATGACACATGCGTTCACGAGGACACATGGAGGTGCACCTAGGCGCACACACACCATATATCCACCCTCTCTCTTCTTTTTCTCTCTCTCTCCTCTACCCCTCCTCTCTCATTCTCTCTCGCCTGAGTTCACTGACCCGTGCGTAGGGCAGGCCTAGCACCCTTGCTGCTTCTACCTCCTCTCTGCTGTGCACCTGTCTACCCGCGCTCTTTAGCGCACCTGTCTATCCTCTCTGTTTCTACTCTCACTCTTTGCAGTCTGCTCTGTAGACAAGTAGGGTGGCTACAAGGAGCAATAGGGTGATAACGAGGAAGGCCTTTGCTGCCACCATCTTCCCAAGACAAGTAGGGTGGTCCACCACCCAATGCTATTAAACATTGGATTTTACTTTGATTTTTCCTAAACTTAGTTTTTACCTTGATAGATATGGCTTTAAGAATTTAGGATCAAATAAACATCATCATCAATATTGTAAAATCGATCATAATGTAAATAAAGATTGTATAAAAGAATTTTAATCTATAAATACCACTAAGCATTTTGCCACAAGCTCAAATCTACATTGTGGTCTATAGGAGTGTAGATAACCCCCAAAAATTCTGGATAAGGGAATTCCTATAAACCTCAAATCTTAGTCCTAAAGAAAACAATAACCCTAGTAAACTATAGTGAAACTAGAGCTCTTAGAGTTGTTTGGAAGTCACACAAAACCTATTCTTGATACCCCAATATTATCATCTTAGATACCCATGAGCTTGATGAACGTAGAAAACTGGCCCGAACACCAATCACCCTCCTAAAAACCTTAAGCCATAGATCCCAAAAAAGTAACTCACATTTGACCAAATTTAGTTCTAAATTATAGAGGAGGTCACCAGCTTTCCAATGGTCCAATAATCGCCTGAATCCAACTTACAGTTAAAACATTATAGCCTGAATAAAATTGTTCGATAAACTAAAAAATTGGTCTGTGGCATGAGCCACGGTGACTTGTATTGCGCAAGTATCCACTACTTGCGCATGGGCCGCACAAGTTATTGTGACTCGCACTGGCCTAATGGATCCAGAATCGGGTTAGAGCTTCTAAAAGCTCCTTTGAGGAAATTTTAGTATGGGATAAGCCCAAAAAATGATTGATTTGCCCTTATCCCAATTGGATTGGGACTAAAACATTAGATTCATAAATTTCAACCATACCCCTATGCTAGGTCTACAAATAACTTCTCATAGATACCAAAAACATCATTTGAAAAACATGAAAATTCACTTAAATTCCCATAAATTCCCCTAAAGTAAGGAAAATACCTAGAAAATGAGGAAAAGGCCTAGAAATCCATAGAAAATTAGGAAAATTAGGAAATTCATCAAAACGTTCTCTAGAAAAATAGAAAAAGCCCAAAAGCCCCTGGACGATTAGGGAAAACCTTTGGACAATTACGGAAAATCCTTAAAAAACCTTAGGCTAGAAACTAAGCCCAAATTTCTCTGAAATCAAAATCCGAGGAACAAGATCTCCAAAATCTTAGACCTTCAAAGCCATGTTTCAAGAAAGGAAGGGAATGCATCAAAAGGTGTAAATCATCTCACGGTCCTAATACAAGTCTGAAATATAGGTTTCTCAGGTATGTTATCTTTCTTTTCCTTGGTTTACTTTAATTTCATTATTTTTATATTTTATTCTTTTTGTTATATCTTTATTTCTAAGTGTGTGATTGAATTTGAGTGAGCTCCACTCTCTCCAATGTTCTACAAATTTAATTCGTTTTATAAGAATTTGATTCGATCTCAAATCAGAGACCCAACAAAATTGTGCATAAACAGTTTCGCACACACCATGGGGGTCTCGAGCTGTACATTCTACTATTTAGATAATTAATACCATACTTCAATTTTCCAATAAAAATGTAAAGTTTGGAAGTAAAAAAAGCACTAGAAAAACTCGCAAAAATTGGATCCAGTGCCCATTGTTAGTGTGCAAGTCATGTCGACTCGCTCAACAGCCAGCATGAGCTGCATTGGCTCACGCAGTGCGAGTTGATGTGACTCACGCAGTGCGAGGTGATGCGACCCACGCTCTATGGATTGCCAAATATGTTTTTTGGCAACCCCTTTTTCCCCCTTTTTTTGGTTTCCTATGTTCTCTAGATTCACTGTTTTCTGTTTCCAGTGACCTAAAAAATCTTGAAAAATAAAATAATAATATTATTAAATAAAACGAGAAACATTAGAAGATAAGCTTGATCTTCAGATTAAGATATATATGCTTAGGTGAGGTTCTTGATCTTATTTATATTTCCTCATCCTTATATGATTGGATTAGGTGTTAGATCTTATTTTTTCTATTTGTTATATGTCATTTTTGCAGTACTTGTATACTCGAAGCGAATATGGAGAGAGCCAGTAGCAACATGGTCCTGTCGGTACGCAAGACACCCCCAGACCACGGAACACTACAAAATTAAACCTAAAATTGGGCTCCCTCTAAAGAAGTATCAGAACGAATTCAAAATACTTGAGAAGGGTAGTTTGAGATACCTGAAGGACACTTGCAAAGTTTCATCATATTCTGATAAGTTTCGATATAATCAAAATGAAACTTGGTTATCAAAACTAGCTCCTTTATGCTGAAAGTGAGCCCTACATCCACAACCCTACCTTTTTGTTCTCAAAAAATTACCAGACCACCACTATTGAATATGGAATGTCAGAAAACCCACAAATACCAAATTTCGGCTCAAACAAACCCTTCGCGACCATTTTGGGTCTAACATACCAAGAAAGGGTAGGTCTTACACTATTGTTGTGAGGCCTCCGTGAACCTGTTTCCATAAATAGAAACTATGTCTTCTCATTTTGGGTTGATTTTTAAATGATCATATATTTCTTTGGTCTGATTAAGCTCAAACTTGGATACGAATTAGATCTTGATGACCCGATCATTTTTATATATGATATGCATCTTGGTGTGACCTGAAGTGAGAGAATGTCTAAAGAGAAGATATGCTCAGAAACATGAAAATTCATAAGAAACAACCAATTCTTTGGAAGGCCATAGCTTAAGATTTTGGTGACGAATCATCACAAATATGGGTTTGTTGCAACCGTGCGTCGAAGAGGTACTGTTTGGTACAAGTTTTATACGTAATCGAAAGCTGGATGACGAAAATTTTAAGGTTGAAGGAAGGCATGTTTTCTCGGTTCCCGAAAGCCCATTTTTCGGCTTCCGAAAACCCATTTTTCGGCAACTTCTCGAATTGGAAAAAGCTTAAAAACCGACATAATTTACTGCAAAATGATTGTAACAGTGTCCACTCCAATTTGTGACAAAAATCAAGACTTGGAACATCACAAATCAACCAACACTGATGGTTAAAGATTTGCAAAGCTTATGGACTTGGCCGGATTTTGGGTTCTTTCTGAAAAATATGTTCCAAGACGATGAAAGGGTATCAAAATATTCACAAAAGCTCAAGCATCAATTTTATGATGATTGATCGCCTGAATTACCATCATAGTTGTCCGAAAAAGCTTCCCAAGACTAGCCATGGCAAGCGGCCCCTCATGGAGGGATGGTTTTGTCATTTGCTGAAAAGTGCAGATGACACATGCGTTCACGAGGACACATGGAGGTGCACATAGGCGCACACACACCATATATCCACCCTCTCTCTTCTTTTTCTCTCTCTCTCTTCTACCCCTCCTCTCTCATTCTCTCTCGCCTGAGTTCACTGACCCGTGCGTAGGGCAGGCCTTGCACCCTTGCTGCTTCTACCTCCTCTCTGTTGTGCACCTGTCTACCCGCGCTCTTTAGCGCACCTGTCTATCCTCTCTGTTTCTACTCTCACTCGGTTGTACACTTGTTCACCCGCACTCAGCTGCGTACTTGTACTCGTTCTCGACGCACACTCCTACCTGTGCTCTCTTCGTGCACCTATGGTTTGATCACATTTTTCAGCACCTTGGTCCTCGATGCGGAATAAAGAGGAAGCTGATCTATAAAGTCTAACAAAATAGTGGAATTTTTTATAGTCTCAGAATGGCCCCAGATTTGGTTAAAACCTTCGTAAGCATTTCAAAAGGCCACCTGCCAAGTTTTATCACATTCTGACTTGGCTAAGGCTGTGAACACAAACAAACAATTTCAGAAAAATTGACCTCTAGCACCTTGAAATAGACCCTTACAACCGGAACTATATTTTTGGTGAGTCAAAGAGCTGTAGGACCACCTCCGTTAGATCCGACACAGTCGAAAACCCATATGGGTCAAGTTTCAGCTTAATCAGACACTCTAGGACAAAGTTATGAGCAAAGCATTGAAAAGGTATGCCGCACACTATTCCTGTGTGGCCTCCCTGCACTAAAACACCATTAAAGGTGGCTATTTTCATAGTCACGAGTAGTGACTTTCAAGACTCATGTCTCACTTGTTCCGTGTAAGATCGCTTTCAAATTTTGTGAATGTGTTCTTCTCGTCAAGACGAGCATTTTGATGTGTGGTACACCCCCTGACAACACTCGAGTAGGGAGAAAAGCTGAAGAGAAGTTGCTGATTCATGAAGTAGTGGCAAAAACGACATGACTCGCACAAGTGGCCAAATCACGATGCTCGTGTATCAGATCAACACGAAACCAATTCTATTGTCTGCATAAGGTCCACGGCTAGGATTGGTCCAAACCCCATACATCATGAACGATTGAATTTTTCACACATAGGCAAGAAAGTGACTGTAATTCAGGCCACCGGATTTCTAGGTTCTGTCCAAAATCCAAAAGTTGTGAAATCTTCGTTCAGATTCAAAATCGTGTCCCGATTGTTGCCACGCGATTGTGACGACATGCTTAGTACACTACAATGAAGAAATCATAGAAAAACATCAAGGAACGAGCGTACTATCGATCTGAAGTTTCAAGATTCATCAAAATTTCAAGTCTTATGATCGTAGCTTAAAAGCACGATCTATAACTTGAAATTGGTATCAAATCGATCGCTATGCAGAGTCCTATAATAAAACAACCATATTTTGATCAAACGAGCATCAGAGCAACCCCGGATTAGTCATGGAAGATCACGCAGGTTTTAGAGCCAGAGCAAGGACTGTTTTGGAATTTCATGAATTGTCAGGCAAGGCCAAAACAGTCAATTCCAAGCAATAAGATTGGCTTAACTTCTACTTTGGGAGAAGAGCCTTAGTAGTTTTGTAGCTATGATCTGTTGTTCTTATTGTTCTGCTTTAGGCGAGGTGATTTGGCCTATGTATTGTTTATTGAACTGCTTTTTATCATGTTACAATTTGAGTATTGAACAGCTTGTTAAGAGACTTCACTTGATACCTTGTGAATACATGTACATTGCATATTACTGTCACTACTATACTAGTAGAAATGCAGTGGTGTAGATCTTCTTACTGAGCTTTTAGCTCATTCCATCTTAATTTCATAACGGTAGAGTGAAGTGTGGTGGCATATGTGTTGAGGTGGGTGGCAGTTTGGGAGTTGCAGCCCAAAATTAAGAAGCACGAAAAGCCATCTTCCGAAGACTTTCACAGTATGTTTTGGTGGTTTCAGCAACATGACATATACCCTATTTTGTGTATCTTAGGCCGGCAGTGCCTTGAATGAATTGTAAGGACTTTTGATACTTAATGGTTGTTCTTTTGGATGGATATTTTTCTGTTGTATGGGTTTATTCGAATTTGCTTTCACGGTTTGCTATTGATTCCGTGTTTTCATGAGTTGAGCCACTCCCACCTGAGTGATGTCTGCGACCTCGGGTCGCGATCACGTGCTCTGTCGCCCACCGGCAGGGGTTTGGGGGTGGGGTCGTGACAGCATCATTATCAGCTTTTGTTTCCCGACCATTGTTGGAGTAAGTCAAGATTACCCTCAAGGGTCTGCTGCCTAGGACCAAGTCCACCTGAGGCCGGGATATTCGCATCTTCCTCGCCTTTGAAGTTTGTGGCTTGGACACTTGTCATGCGATCGTTGACTTCATAGCACACGGAATCCCCATGGTTCCTGCCTGGAGAGATATCACTATTAAAGCCTTTGTTATCGTTGATGACCTGTGATTAACGTAAGAGTTCGCTCGTTAGGGTGAATAAAAAATACACGAGAGTAACTGTGGAAAAGATCGTGATTCAGGCCATATCCTAGAGAGAGATTCGACTTCCTAGACTCAACCATAGATGAAAGGTGAATTGCTCCCCAATGGAATCGCAAGGGATTTGGATGTCCCAAATGTGAATGCTTAAAAGGGAACGTACAAACAACATTAGACTATAAATAGAAAACCAGAGGGCATCAAATTCGCGGCCAAATTCGCCTGTGCATTCTATATCAAAAACACATGCCTTATCTTATACTGGGCATTGAATAGTTTAAGAAGTTTAATCCCCTTCTAGAAATTACATGTGCTAAAGAAAAGAAAAATAAGCCGAACATCATTAATTTTGGCCTTGAAACCTATATATTTGTTTATAAGGGAAAACATATACAGACATATCTGAACGGAAAAGATAAAATCGATAGTATATCGGCTCATATTCTTGTGGGTGTATACAGGGATATTATCCTTCAAATCTAGTCTTCCAAACATATGAATCGTAGGATACGATTATCTCTTTCTTTGTGTCTTGAATATCTCACTCTATTTTCCACTTAATTCTTACTGCGGTAAAAAAACCTTGCAATAACACTTATATCTAGTAAACTGTGTCTATAAAAAATGTGCGACCCCTCTTCACTCGAGAGATCCCCCTTTTACGTTGTTAAGTTATGGTTTTTCAAAAGATATCCATGCATTTCCCATCTTTGATTCTTCACCCTCCATCTTCATCTTGAAGTTATCCTTTCTTTTGAATCACATAATTTGTAGGGCGTAATCTTTATCTTCATGATGTTGTTTACTTCATGTATTTATCCTTTGACGCTGTTAATCTCATTGTTGCTTGTCTTGAATTTCAAACATTTGAACCTCATGATCTTTCCGAAGAAAAATCAAGGATTCATAAATTGTTCAACTCAATCCATGCTACATCTTTAAGGGTGATAAAGCAATGAGTCAAGAATCCAACGGTGCTGATTTCATAGAGATCTCCTTGTATTGAGGAAGGAAACCCCTTCGGTAACCAAATGTCGCACGACGCTTAAATCTTTTAGGGCCTAAACTGCCGATGAATGAGTATGATGGGTTAAGCCATCCCCAGTAACTATGTCGAAACTGAAAACGATATCATTATTGTTTACGTGCAGTCTCTAAAGAGTCGAGGCTCTAAACAATAAGAGTAAAGAACACCTATAAATGGTGTCGTTAATTGTGGTTTCAATATTGGAAATCTTTGTGGGAGCCTTAAATTATGTTTCCATATTTAATGATAAAATTTACATCTTCAAAAATAGTGTAGATCGAGCAAATCTATGAAAATTAGAAAATCTTGAAAATTGACGGTCCAAAAATCCGTTACAAGAAGCACTATTTCAAAAACTTGAAATCCATTTTTCTTCTCGCGTCCATGCATCTTGATGTAGAGATAATCAATTTGATGATAGTTTGGAATCACAACAACCTCTTCGCGTAAAAGTTTTGAGGTGGGCTCTAATTGATGTTTAGATCCTCGACTCTATATAAACGTTTTCCTCATTGTTTTTGTTTTTCTTATATTCCCTATAAATCCCCAAATTGGAAATTGGAAGTGCAACACTTCGGCGTCGATTCAAATTTTCAAAAATTATGAATTGAAGGAGCATTCGACTATTTTGGTTCTTTTGTCAGAATCGGTGAATTGTTAATTCATTATACATAAATACATATTACGGCGGTGATCTAATGCAACAACTGTATCATAGTATAATGCAACCACACTTTCAGGAATCATGTTTGTGGTATTTGTATGACCCAAAATTTTGCATACATACTCTCTTCATCTCAATAATCAATCACAAAAAAAAAAAACAAGAAAGTTCGATTTGAACCCTAGATTTGGTTGAAATGAGTCATCCAAAATAAAAAAACTAGACCATTCATTGGGTGAATTTCAAGGCCTTAGCATTTACAAACTCAAATTTAGTTTTTTCTTTTTTAATGTTGTTCATCTAGTGATAATAAAGCTATCTAAAAAAAAAATTCCTTCTAAGGCTTAGATATGAGCATTTCATAAAAATGGACGGCCCATGTTAATTGGGCTAAAAAATACTTGTGAGGTTGCATTTTCAATTTTTCTTTTTTTGTGATTGATCATTAGAATGAAAAGAGTGGATATTTTAAATTTTGGATCAAACAAATGGCCCTCACATGATTTTGAAGATTTTTGCATTATATTACTATACAACTATTGTATTAAATCATTGTGCTACGTGTTATCCTTGAGAGCTATCTTGGTTGGTGATTCCTCCCACCGACATCGATACTTGAACCCAAAGTTTTCAAAATGCCTTGGGCCTTGGACTCAGCCTTGCTCCAAGGCAAATAACTCGGTGGAGTCCAGATGGAGTAGGTTGAGTCCTGTATAGGTTAAAAATAGTCTACAAAAAAGGTAACTAATTTGTTTAAAATAAGTGAAAAACAAGAACAAATAAATAATTAAAGTACTAGAAACTATGCAATGACTACAAAAGTAAAAGTATATACAAACGAAGGTTTATTGAAACTTTTGATCTATATTTTAAAATATTTTAAAAAAATAAAAAAGGAAACATATAAAAAAGGGATTGTATATGACGATACCAATCACCTTTTGTAAAAGAAGGTCACAATTACTTAAAACCATCTGATGTGAAATCTAATAGCTTGGGTGTTTGATAAAATTTCTTTTGAACATTGAGTTTGGTCAATAGAATAAATGCAGCCACCTAACTTCACATTTAATGGTCGAGGTTAATTGTGACCACCTTGTACCAAAAGTCTATACCTTTCCTTCAAAAAAAAATAAAGCGTGCAATAACGAAAATTTCAAATCATCACAAAACCAAATAATTTTTTTAACTATGTTCCATTAGTAGCTTCATTCGCTCCACAAAGAAAAAAAGTTGATAAAGACTGATGTGTTCCATTAGTAGCTTCATTCGCTCCACAAAGAAAAAAAGTTGATAAAGACTGATGTGTTCCATTAGTAGCTTCATTCGCTCCACAAAGAAAAAAAGTTGATAAAGACTGATGTAGCTGCTTCGTAAGGTCCATGTGAGAGAGAGAAAGTGAAAGAGAGAGGTAGTTAAGACAACAGACAGTATAGTTAATAGCACCATGGAACTAAGGCCACATGACGTGATTGTTTCCTTCATTACAACGGATAGAGACAGACACACGGTTGCATTCAGCAACGATGGGCTCACTTAAGACTCGCTTTTCTGGCCCTTTTATTCTCAAATACCACTCTTTAAGACCTTAAATCATACATAGATAGGTAGACCTCCTGATTTATTTAGTAAAGGTGGTGATATTATCTTAGGGTTCTTCGATGACGACGGCCTCATTAGCGTGGGAGCAGCAGCTCTTGCAGTGGCCGTGATCCATGTGGCAGCATCCATGTTTGCAGTGTCCGTGGCCTTGTTCTGCCTGTGTGTTTGCAACATCATGATCGTCAATGACGAACTTGGCCTCATTAGAGTGGGCGCAGCAGCGCCTGCACTCATGGTGATACATGTAGCAGCACCCGTGCTTGCAGTGCGACCCAGCTTCGGGCTCCACTACTACTTCTCCTTGTTCTGTAGGATGAGGGCAACACTTCGTGCAGCCGTGTGGGCTTTTCTTGCAGCAACCGTATTTGCATCCACCCCCATGAGCTTGCTCTGCCATATACAGCAAAACAACAACAGGTACAAAACTAAATTACCATTATCACAACTACCAACCTAGTAATTAGTTACTAATGACACAGGGCAGCATACTATTTTGAACCTTGAGAGATGGGTTGAACTGATCACCCACTAGCTTCTAGCCTGCTCGAAACTGATTGTTAGGCTTGCCATTTTCCAAAGTTTTTATACATAAGATAATATAAAATAAGGAAATTCGGTCGGTGGTCTAGCACTTTTACCAGTACTGGTAAAAAGGCTGCTAGCAGATTTTTAAAACACTGGTAAAACTTGATGCATGTCCAACACATAAAACAATAGGTTGCATATCACCTCAACTTGTTGAGCTTTTCAGCTCAAATCTATCATCAACATAGCGTCAATTGGAACTGGTCATGTCTTTCAAAATGAAGTGACATGGAACAATTTTGTAGTAGTAGTAGTAGTAAGCGATTCAGAAAGTAGTAGCCAAGTGGTAGTAGTAAGCGAATAGTAGATGTCCCAGAAAATAGTAATTCCGATCTCCACATTAGTAGTTCCAGCAGGAGCATAAATAGTAGCAGTAAGTGATTTGGGGAAGACATGATACCTTGAATCTGTTGTTTCGCGTCCACCTGCTCTTTGCAGTCTGCTGTGTAGACAAGTAGGGTGGCTACAAGGAGCAATAGGGTGATAACGAGGAAGGCCTTTGCTGCCACCATCTTCTCTCTCAGTCAGTCGGTAGGATACACTGCCCTTCTCACTCAAGAAAGAAATGGAAGCTTGTTCGTAGAGTGAGTGAGGAGGGGTGTTTATAGGTGGTTACTACTTAGTAGTGGCTGTCAACTTCACATGAAAGGCAAATTTTTCAAAGCTTATCCTCTTTCCACAGTGGATAAACATATATTCAACCATTACCTTCGTCACTCACTGCCTTCCTTTCTTGACCTTTTCTCACAGTACAACCACCACCTGTGCCTTGAAGCCTCTGGTAAAAACGTAATTCGCCATTTTAGACTTCTTGTTTGGCTATTTAGGATGGCAATCTTCTTTTTTCAAAGAGGTATAATTGAATAAAGCAGCCTAACAGCACTAAATTCTCGCTCACATCATTCATTTGTTTTCAGAGTAGAAGTAATTTCACATATCCACTAAGCACTATCACTCCCTGCCTTCCTTTCTTGACCTTTTCTCACAGTACAACCACCACCTGTGCCTTGAAGCCTCTGGTAAAAAAGTAATCCGCGTAGTTTAGTCTTCATGTTTGGCTGTGTAGGATGGTAATCTTGTTTTTTCAAAGAGATATTGTTGAATAAAGCTGCCTACCCGCACTAAATTCTCGCTCCCATCATTCGTTTGTTTTCAAAGTAGAAGTAATTTCACATATCCATTAAGCACTATCAACAATTAATTATCCATTATCCATCCTGGACATGGAGACTAAATTCTCACTCCCAACAACAGGTTGAATGTTGGACCAAATTTTAGAAAAAGGGAACAAAAAATAAATATAATAGTTTAACAATATAAAATGTATTAAAAACTTGCGCAACATAATTTAGCTAGTCAAACTGCTAAAATCTGGCTGGTCCACCCCCCAATGTTAGTCAACATTGAATTTTAATTTGTTTTTTCCTAAACCTAGATTTTATCTTGAACCACAATGGTCAAAGCACTGGTTGGCAGTCCGACCAATTGGACTACAGTCTCGCCTTGATAGATATGGTTTTAAGATCTCTAGATCAAATCATCATAATCATCATCATCATTATTATCATAAAATCGATCATAACGTAAATAAAGAATGTATCAAAATATTTCAAGCTGTAAATACCACTAAGTATTTTGCCGCAAGCCTAATCTACATTGTGGTCTACAGGAGTGTAGATACCCCCCTATAAACTCTGGATAAACCAACCAAATTTGTAAGTATTTTTTATCTCAATTGGAAATTTATGTTTTCCATTGTAAGATATTTCAGAGGAACATCCAAAGTATGTTTGTGCTTTGGGGTAGGTAAACCAATAAGTTTTATTTCTTACGTTCTGTATTTGCATGTTTTTCCACTTACACACATACACATCGACTTTGGTAAATTTTGTGCCCCATATATTCATGTTCCACTGTGCACATGGGTGAGCTAAACACTAGGTTCTTCACCGCGTTTGTTCGAAATGACGTTGGGTACTTTTCACCACAACTGTGTGTCGTTGCAACACATCACATCAAGAGAATGCCCTAGCTAACCCTTACACATTTCGTGTTACACTCGGGTCGATATCGCATGTCACTTAGAGGGAACGCCCTAGCCTAAGCATATAACATAGGTTCAGGATTCATCATAATATATAGTAACGTTTTACACTGGCTACCTAACTTAACATGACGCTCCTGTACTGAAGCTTAGGACTGTGATAACTTGCTTGGTATTGACTATGGAAAAGTAAAAATTGCGCCATATATGGTCGGTATTAAATGTTATTTGAAGTCTACTGCTTCCTCCAATCTTAGCCGAATTTTTTGTTTAAATTCAACCTAGTAGTGACAAGCTTCCGGGGGGAGGGGGGGGGGGGGGTAACTGTAATTACCCTTAATTTCAGTAATCCAGTGAAATTACTGATATAGCATATCGCGTAGAGAGAATGTCCTAATGTGAGTATATAACATAGGTTCAGGATTCACCAAAATATATGGCAAAACTCTACATCGGCTACCGTAACTAACACAACCCTCCTTTACCATTGCTTAGGACCATGCTACGGCAAAGTAAAAATTTTGGCATATTTGGTTTCTATTAAATGTTTTTTGAAGCCTACTGCCTCCTCCAATCTTAGCCGAATTTTTTGTTTAGATTCAAACTAGTAGTGGAAAGCTTTCGGGGGATTACTAAAATTAAATTAAATTGGGTGACTAATTTTATTGCAAATTAGCCATTGGTGAGTTTAGACCTTTTCTTGAAGAATATTTGTTGAGTCTGAGTGTAAATTGTTGTATTTTTAAGACCTAGTTCCTGCACACCAGATATGTATGTGTACACGGCGAGAAGGGGGGGAGGAGGGAGAGAAGGAGATTCTATTCCATAAAATGCCAAATTGGATATGAGAGAGAGGGAGAGACTCATTGACTAAAAGCGCACGCGCTAAAAAGGAGAGCAGTAAAGTTTCCTTTTGAAGACACCTTGCCTGTACATAGCGGGTCTTATTTAATTACATTCGTACATGTGGTTAATCCAATCAAATTTTTATCTCATGTTTTTTTGTTCGGCATTTATTATTATTAGGGATTTTATGTAATGAGACCATTTACTTTTGATACAAGTTAGTTACAATTACTTACGGATCAAATAGGAAATGATACTCTGAATCATATAACTATAATGAAATATACGATCAACCAACATTTATCGAATTTGAAAAAGAGTCAGAAGAAATGGTTCGATCCTCTTATTTCTCGAACCGAGAGATCCATGAATCGGGATCCTAATGCATATAGATACAAATGGTCCAATGGGAGCAAGAATTTCCAAGAACATTTGGAACATTTCGTTTCTGAACAGAAGAACCGTTTTCAAGTAGTGTTCGATCGATTACGTATTAATCAACATTCGATTGTATACAATGAGACCATTTACTTTTGGTATAAGGTAGTCACAATTACATACAACCATCCGATGTGAACTTTGATGCTTGGATGTGTCATGAAGTTCGAGAATTTTTTTTGAAGTTTGAACTTGGTTAATAGAACAATGGCAGCCACCCAATTTCACATTGAATGATCAAGGTTAATGTAACCGCCTTGTACTGAAGGTAAATGGTCTCATTCTATACTTTTATTTATTATTATTAATATTGTTGTTGTTGTTGTTGTCGTTGTCGTGACCGCCTTGTACTAAAGGTAAATGGTTTCATTCTATACTTTCATTTATTATTATTGTTGTTGTTGGTGTTGTTGTTGTTGTTTGTTGTTGCTGTTTGTTGTTGTTGTTGAAAATAAAGTAAAGTTTCACCTTAAATCCTCATCCAGAAATCAATTTGGGCATAAGAAATTTCCAGGGTGGCTGTAAAATCAATTTCCAACACTGATTATGAAACTTGAAGCTCAGAAAATGGTACAGACTTTGCAGATCTGTCAACACTTATTTTTAGGGGTGAAATTGAAGGTCGAGATAATTTGTTACATTATATACTATTTTTAGGGTTTAAAAATCCTAGATGCTTTTCACAAACATAATGGTCAAGGCTGAGATGATCGATTTGACTTTTCTTCGATGCTAGAATTACAATATTAGGTGAGTTTTTAGGTCAAGCTTTACTGATTTTGATAGGGCTGCAGCCCTATCAAAACATTTTCCTTTAATTATTACGTAATATTTTTATCACGAAAAAGTATCTTATATTACTATCTATACCAAAACGTCACAATCGTTTTTGGCCCTAAGACATAAGATCGGATGATTAAGAGTGTGTCATTGATCGCACTCACAAAAAGATTGTTTCTTAAACTTTGTTATACACCCCGAGCTTTCTAATTACTCATTCGGGAGGGATTGGGATGGTTTACAGTGTAATCCCTATTGTTAAAGATCACTTTTAAGATAAAAATCTCATAAATGTACTTCAAGATATTGTTTAGTGGTACTTATTATAAAATCATTGGTAACAAGTTTTTTGTTTATATTCCATATAATCTAACCGGTTTAGTGTAGCTTGATCCTTTTGTCATGGCCTTTCGCTGTGGAAGCAAAACGAAGGAAAGAGTTCCTCTCTTATTCTCCTAAAAACATAAATCTGGAGTCACCCCTGAAACCAAGAGATTTGTTGTTGTTGACCGCAATGCCGGAATCTCACTCAGAAAGCCAGAGACTTATTTTATGAAATTGTTAGTAATTTCTCTCATCAAAGAACTAAGTTTCTTTAGGTTGTCGGAGAACACAAATAATTTGCTGAAAATCGTTTGAAAATTGCGAAGTAGTGTTTATTTTGAAATATCGGGAAAGTAAAACTTGTCATAAAGTTGTTGTGCTTTCACTGTTGCCTAAGGAGGTTTCTTTGCAGGCGAAAAATGTTGTAGAATATGCAATAGGCAAATAGTGATAAGAGAGATAAAGATCAACAAGATATATATATGATTCGACAATGATGCCTACATCTACGGAGGGTAAACCAATAACTCATTCATAGGGATTACTTTGGTGTACCAAATTTTTATCGAGTTACAACTCTTGCCTTTTAGGAAATAAATTCCATTAAAATTGTAATCCCACAAAATAAACGAAAATGAGAAACTCAATATTTGGCTACTACAATGGAATATAAGAAACTTAATATTTGACAACTATAACTATCAACACCTTTTATTTTTTAGTTGCCCTTGCATCGATCAGGTTAGTCTTACTATTCTTGCTGTCTCTCTATAATGACAGGCTCAAAAAATTATTCCACGATGAAACTTAATATTTGGCTACTATAACTATCAACAAATACAGTTACTGGCTACTCAAAGCTCCTTCCTCTATTATTTGATGGTTTCCTTACTCCAGTTTCTTGCCGTACACAATCTTCACTCTCTCTCTCTATCTCTCTCTCTCTCTCTCTACAAGTCAACTCATTCAAGGAAAAGTGAAATTTTTAAGGGCCCATTTAGTTCTTTCGATTTAGATTTGTAGGAGTCATTTTTCCTGGAAAATGATGGGCAATCGTGTTTGGTTCGTTTAGAATTGACATTCATATTGGAATTGAGATTTTCATGGGATTCTTGAATACTCATTTTAACCCTAAATTTATAATTCCACCAAAATAGGTGGAATTGACATTTCATGGAAACCTTCAATTTTGTTGTTGAAGAACAAAAACATTTTAAAAGTTTAGAGAGGAGAACTATATCAAATTAGATAGTGAAAAAACATATTAAAAATATAGAAAGGGAAACTATGTCAAATTTTAGAGAAAGAAATTTTATTGAATTTTTTTAAAGAGAAAATACATACGGTGTTTAGAGAGAGAAACTATCTCGAATTTTTAGAAAGAGAAAGTATCTCAAAGTTGAAATTTCAGAGAGAGCATCTCAAACTTTTTGAGAGAGAAAGTGTCCTAAAATTTTAGCTAGAGAAACTATACTAAATTTTGGAGAGAGGAATTACTTAAAATTTTATAGAGAGTAGTATCTTAAAACTTTTAGAGGGAGAAACTATATCAAATCTTAAGTTTTACAAATAATATATTAAAATTTTAACGATTAGAAACTATATCAAATTTTATATCGAGAAACTACCTAAAACGTTTTAGAGAAAAACTATCATAAAACTTTAGAGAGAGAAACTATATCAATACTTTTAGATAAAGAAATTGATGCATAAGGAGTCCGAGAAATTAAATCCGGTCTTCTTTTGATCTTAAACAAGCAAAAATTCAACAATACTGGAGGGAAAATATGGCTTAAATCAAGCCATAGAGAAGAAGAAGCTAACTTTCTTCATTCATAAATAAAATCTCTACAAAAATATTCATGTCCATTCTAATGGGGAGGACACCCCTTTTAAATACAAAATATAAAAACTTAAAAGAAAATATCTCTCTCTCTACAACACATATCTCTCTTAATCTCTCTACAACCCACGTCTCTCTCTCTTTCTCTCACCCACGTTACTCCCCATGAATCTCTCTCTATATCATCTCCTTTTCACATGAATCAACCAACTTCTTTCCAAACTTTTCTATTTTCTTTTATAGATCATCTTTTCTAATAAATTTCTCTACCCTTCACGTGATCTACCCTCTCCCATCATTCTCTTTCAAATGATCTAACAATCCTACCAAAATAGGATCGTGGAATCCTACAAACTAGAAATCCATCCGAAATAAAATAAAAATCTATTTTTAACCCGCACATGAATATCTCTAAAATTCAGTCCCAACAATAAATAAAAATAAAAATAATAAAATAAATATCTTGGATACAATTTGGATCATACTCCCGGGTTGAAAAAAATACTCGTCTCGAATTTTTGCTGCAGTATCATCGACTTCCCTTAGCTGATGGTGAAGTCCAACATCCCCACGCAAATGTTCTTTGTAAGGCATGAGATTGAACACTCTAAATAATAAAGAAAATGTCCATCCACCTAGCCAATTCTAGGACAAACATCCAAACACATTCAAATATGGGTGCACGGAATATGCTCTTTGACTAATTATATCGGCCAATTGATTATTTATGAAAGAAGCATATTTTTTCCAACAGGCTTTTTTTTTCTGAGGTTTATCCTTTGTCTTGGACTCTTGTAAAAACCATGCCTTAGAGTTGTATGTTATCAATTTGCTCAGAAGGTTGCAACTCCTGTTGTAGATCTGATATAATCCTCGTCATTTCATTGTATCCCATTCCTATGAGGCAAATATTACTATCAAGACATGCAACTTTCAAGATAGTTGATATGGTTTTACTAAAGCCTGTGTAGCCAACTATCACATCAATCCTCTCAAAAAACTGAAGGGGTGAATTCCCTCATGTAATTTCAAGAATAAATTTTCCCTGTAACGATAACATAAAAATCACATGACCATCTTTTGTTTTTGCAATTATTAAGCCCATGTTTATAGAGAATAATAATAGGAAAAAACTATGTGAGTTTCTGTACTCCTCCCTTTAAAGTTAGCATCAATAACTTCCATGCATTCTCCAACTATACAACTAGCATGTGCCCAATATTTTGTGGTTCAGCACCAAAGTCATCAAGCACACGTCCAATAAACCCTACCCATTCACATTGCAAACCAAAAAGTAGATGCTTAAAACTCATACAATTGTGCCTAAGCTTACAATCTTCCCTTAGCAAAAATTTTAACACATGAAGAGAAATTTTCAAAAATGCGTGGCACATGGTGATGTTACCTCTACAGTAGTAAGTTTATTGTCTCATGCAATAATTTTCTCAATCTTTACGTAAGCAAATTTCATGTTATTTCCCATGGACATCGAGACTATAATTGCAAAACCAGTTCCTCCACTTGGAAGGCCATATAAGATTTGTTCAGTTCCAACAAAGCTGACAAAGAGATGACTCACATCTTCTTGTGCATGCATAATAACTTCATTCACCCTTTTAATTAAACTTCTAAACAATTTAATAAATTCTTTCAAGATCCAAATGCCATCAAATGGTTTCTGTACTTGACTAAGAGGCTTTTTTTTTGGATAATTAACATCAAATCTAATTCTAGTGCATTGACCAAACATCAACATACTCCCATCACAAATTATCATCCCTACATCTCTTGAACATCCTAAATCAACAATATTAATAAGCAGATACCATACAAAATGATGTTGTTGAAACCATACTTCAAAGACTTCACACCAGATATGAAATGGTTCAAATAAACGACCAAACCATCCAAATTTATCATAACCATTCCACACATCATGGTTAGGATTTTTCATAATAGACAACCAGCCACGACTTTCCATGTTCAAACCATAATTTTCATCGTCTCCACTATATGTGATAGGAAGTTGGATTGAGAATTGAGCCACAACCTCCACTTTGGAAGATTCAGTTGGAATCTCTTCACTCATTGACAACAAAGATGGTTCAGGTCTAACGATCAAAACTTTCGTTTGATCATAAACCACTCTCTTTGTTTTCTCATCCAATCCCAAATCCCATTTTATTACAGTCAGGGGTTGCACTTCTATGTTCACTAGGAAGGAATCAGTCAAAAATCCAACATTGTCTTCAACAGAAATAATTTTAAAAGTCAACAAGTCGAATCAATAGGATCAAAATTTAGAAAAAGGAAACAAAAAATAACTATAATAGTTTAACAATATAACATGTATTAAAAGATTGCCCAACATCATTTATGAACATTGATTTTTAATTTGGTTTTTCCTAAACTTAGTATTTACCAACAGACTGGTCAAGGCACTGGTTGACAGTCTGACCAATTGGACTACAGTCTGACCTTGATAGATATGGTTTTAAGATCTCAAGATGAAATCATCATCATCATCATCATCATCATCATCATCATCATCATCATCATTGCAAAATCGATCATAGCATAAATAAAGAATGCATCAAAAAATTTCAAGTTGTAAATACCACTAAGTATTTTGCCCTAAGCCCAAATCTACATTGTGGTCTATAAGAGTGTAGATAGCCCCCCATAAATTCGGGATAAGGGAATTCCTATAAACCTCAAATTCTTAGTTCTAAAGATAATAATAACCCTAATAAACTATAGTGAAACTAGAGCCCTTAGAATTATCTCGAAGTCGCACAAAACCTAATCTTAATACCACAAGATTGTCATCTTAAATACCCATGAGCTTTATGAATGTAGAAAACTGACCCGAACATTAATCCAACACCTAGAAACCTTAAGCCCTAAACCCTGTAAAAGTAACTCAAATTTGACAAACTTTAATTCTAAATTATAGAAGATGTCACCAGCTTTCCAATGGTCAAAAAATCATTACAGTTATAACGTTATAGCCTTAATAAAATTGTTAAATAAACTGACAAATTGGTCCATGGCACGAGCCAAAGTGACTTGCATTGCATGAGTCCCTACTACTCATGCATGGGCCGCATAAGTTACTTTGACTCGCATAGGCTTAATGGGTCCAGAGTGGGGTTAGAGCTTCTATAAGCTCTCTGGAGGTGATTTTGAACGGGATAACCTCAAAAAAGAGTCAATTTCCCTTGGCCCAATTGGATTAGGACTAAAACTTTAAATTCATAAATTTCAACCATAACCCTATACTAGGTCTACAAATAACTCTTCAAAAATACCCAAAAAAATCATTTGAAAAACATGAAAATTCCCAAAAATTCCCTACAGCCTAGAAAATTTTTAAAATTAAAAAAATACCTAAACATTTAGGAAAATACCTAGAAAATTAGGAATAGGCCTAGAAATTCTTATAAAATAAGGAAAATTAGGAAATTCATTAGAAAAATCCCCAGAGAAATAGAAAAAATTCTAAAGCCCCTAGAAGATTAGGGAAAACCTTTAGACAATTAAGGAAAATCCTTAGAAAGCCTTAGGCTACAACCTAAGCTCAAATTCTCTTGAAATTTCTCTAAACTAAAAATCCTAGGAGCAAAATCTCCTAAATATCAAAATTGTTAAGCCATGCTTCAAGAAAGCAAGAGAAGGCATCACAAGGTGTAAATCATCTTGGGATCCTAATACAGGTATGAAATCTAGGTTTCTCAGTTATGTTATCTTCCTTTTTACCTTGGTTTATTTTAATTTCATTATTTTTATATTTTATTTTTTTTGTTGTCTTTATTTTTAAGAGTGTGATTGAATTTTGATGGTTTTTAAGATTTAATAGGAGAAATCTCCAACTGACACGATCAGGAGATCTAGAAAAGGACCAGATCTACAAGTTTTTGTGATAGTTCTATGTCTAAAATTTGAGTGAGCTCCACTCTCTCTAACGATCTACAAATTTAATTTGTTTTATAAGAATTTGATTCGATCTCAAATCAGAGACCCAACCAAATTTGCGCATAAATAGTTTGGCACTCATCATGGGGCTCTTGAGTTATACATTCACATAATTAGGTTATAAAAACCATACTTTAATTTGACAATAAAAATGTAAAATAAGGAAGCCAAAAAGCACTAGAAAAAGTCCCCAAAATTGGATCCAGTGCCCATTGTTAGTGTGTGAGTCAGATGGACTCGTACAACAGCCAGCATGAGTCGCATCGACTCACGCATGCCTTCAAAAGGACTTCTTATCTTAAAGATCTTTAGAAGTGCTATTATTTTGTAGATCAAACAGGAAAATAATAGACGAACTTTTGATGAGATATCACTAGATGTTGTAGGTATTAATGACAAAATTTTACAAACCCTTTGGGACTGGTTCTCTATTATCAGTGAAGGGAAAAGAGTTTCAAGGGAACATATCTTTGTTAATTTAAAAATCCTAGCTTTCTCTTATGTGCCTGAATACCAGCCTTTATCTATTTGGAAGCCACCTCCAAAAGTTTCTTTCAAACTCAATTTTGATGGAAGGTTCTTGGGTAACACAGGGCCAACTAGAGTTGGGGCCACTTCGAGGGACCATGAAGGGTCCATTAATTTTCTCTTTCGTTGGGCTATGTGGAACTTCTACGGCTAATTAGGTTCAAATGGTCTCACTCCTTCATGAATTAAAAATTACACTCAGCAAAGGAATTCTAGGACTTATATTGATTGAAGGTATCTCACTCAATAACATAAAATAGTGAAAGCAAGATTAAAGAATTCCATGGTCTCATTATGTTTTCTGGTTGAAGATTTATGATATTTGTTTTTCCCTGGGCTTCGGGTTTTCTTCTTTCATGTCTATTGAGAGGCCAATGATTTTGCTAATAAAATGGTTAAGCTTGGTGTTCTTTATCCTCATTATCTATTTTTAATGCTTTGATTCTGGCAATGTAACTTATGTTTCCACATTGATTATTCAATAAAAAATCCTAAGAGTTGTCAAAAGAGAGAGAGAGAGAGAGACCCCAACTTTACTTCTAGGCCTCCATATTCTCAAGTGTGATAATCCAACCCCATCCAAAACCTAGCAACCCAAATGTTATCTTAAGTCAAAATCATAGCATTGAGAGAGAGAGCCAAACCATTGAGATTTTGCTAGCATGATGCAAGCCAGATGATTCCGAGCCCCAACCAAATTTGTAAGTATTTTTTTCTTAATTGGAAGATTATATTTCCAATTTTTAGATATCTCAGAGGGACATCCAAAGTACGTTTGTGCGTTGGGGTAGGTAAACCTGTGTTACAATGGCATAAAGATGCTGATATGGCTAGAGATGTAGATTTTAGGAAGTCAATATTGAGGTACTTATTTACTGTTGCAAAGGGAGTTGTTTCATGGCAGTCGAAACTGCACAAGTGCATGGCCCTATCTACCACAGAGGTAGAGTGTATTGCAGTCACTGAGGCATGCAAGGAGATGATATGGATGAAGAGATTTCTCAAGAAACTTAGCTTGAAGCAGGACAAGTGCATCATCCATTGTGATAGTCAAAATATAATTCACTAGAGCAATAATGCTAGCTTCCATTCTAGGATGAAACACATCAATGTGTGTTATCATTGGTTTCGAGATGTTTTAGAAAAAATGTTATGAAAGTTAGAAAAGATCCATACCAATAAGAATACGTTGGATATGATGACTATGACCTTTGCTAGAGATAAGCAAGAGCTATGCAGATGCATTGTAGGCATGGGTGCCTTTTAGCACCCAGTTGATCTGCAGAGAATAAACTCCCCTTGAGACTGGAGAGGGAGATTGATTAAGTGCCTCAATCTCGCCTCGGACTTGAGATCACTCTCTCGAGAACCTTATTTAAGAACAAGGACAGGCATCCAATTAGTGAGAGAGGAATTTTAGATGTCATGTGGGGACCAACTTCACTTCGGTCCATGACTTACTCAAGCTAACTCACGTGGGTTCCCTCTTAGATCACAACGAAATGCCTCCTAGCTGCTCTAGCTAGTTCGGATCGCCTCCGTTGACCTAAAATCTTCTTGTTTTTTGGCATAACACTACTATGGTTAATTTGCAAGACAAGTGGGTTGAAGAGCCCACCCATGTCATAGGGAAATGCACATTCATATGGTTAGGAATGTGAGGGGTTAGAGAGATAAAGTGGAAGGTTCGAACCAAGTTCGAAAAAAAAGAAAAAAATTTGATGAAGGGATGAGACTCGCTTGATAGCCAAACAGTGACCGACTCGGAGTGGTAGCAAGACGGGCATGGTACTCAGGACCAACACAATGACAATACTACTCGAAACTGAGACCGGTATGGCAGTGCTAGGCTAGGTCAACTCTCGAACAGATGAGAAGAGGAGAGAAGGCACAAGGCAGGGAAGGGATAGGGTCTCGTCGGTGCTAGAAGTCACCTCCCACGACTGTAGAGTAGCACGACCCTTGGACAACACTATACACTACTACTCATAGCTTTAGTGAGAACATGGAACTACAAACGGCGCTAGGCATCACTGTCGGCAACACAAGAAGGCAGAGTACCTCTGGGCGGACGGTGATAGCTTCTAGTGAAGCACACGACAATAGCCATTTGTGATGCGTGCGATGATAGTTCTCATGAGTTTATTGAATTGCTTTTATCATGTTACAATTTGAGTATTGAAAAGCTGGTTAAGAGACTTCACTTGATGCCTTGTGAATACATGTACATAGCATATTAATGTCACTATTATACTGGTAGAAATGCAGCAGTGTAGATCTTCTTACTGAGCTTTTAGCTCATTTCGTCCTAATTTCATAACGGTAGTGTGAAGTGTGGTGGCATATGTGTTGAGGTGGGTGGCAGTTTGGGAGTTGCAGCCCAAAATTAAGATCGAAAAGCCGCCTTCTGAAGACTTTCACAATATGTTTTGGTGGTTTCAGCAACATGATATATACCCTATTTTGTGTATCTTAAGCCAACAGTGCCTTGAATGAATTGTAAGGACTTTTGATACTTAATGGTTGTTCTTTTGGATGGATATTTGTCTGTTGTATGGGTTTATTCTAACTTTCTTTCATGGTTTGCTCTTGATTCTGTGTTTTCATGCGTTGAGCCACTCCCACCTGAGTGATGTCTGCGACCTCGGGTCACAATCACGTGCTTCGTCGCCCTCCGGCAGGGGTTAGGGGGCAAGGTCATGACAGCATCATTATCAGTTTTTGTTTCTCGACCCTTGTTGGGGTAAGTCAAGATTACCCACAAGGGTCTGCTGCTTGGGACCAAGTCCACCTGAGGCCGGGATATTCGCATTGTCCTAGCCTTTGAAGTTCGTGGCTTGGAATCTTGTCCTGCGATTATTGTCTTCATAGCACACGGAACCACCATGGTTCCTACCTGAGATATCACTATTAAAGCCATTGTTATTGCTGATGACCTGTGATTAACGCAAGGGTTCGCTCGTCAGGGTGAATAAAAAATACATGAGAGTAACTGTGGAAAAGATCGTGATTCAGGCCATATCCTAGAGAGAGAATCGACTTCCTAGATTCAACCATAGATGAAAGGTGAAGTGCTCCCCAGTGGAATCGCAAGAGATTTGGACGTCCCAAATGTGAATGCTTAAAAGGGAATGTACAAACAAACATTAGACTACAAATAGAAAACCAAAGGGCATCACATTCGAGGTCAAATCCGCCTGTACATTCTATATAAAAAACACATGCCTTATATTATACTGAGCATTGAATAGTTCCAGAAGTTTAATCCCCTGATAGAATTTACATCTACTAAAGAAAAGAAAAATAAGCCGAACATCATTAATTTTGGCCTTGACACCTATATATTTGTTTATAAGGGAAAAAGTATGCAAACATATCAAGACGGAAAGGATAACATCGAGAGTATATCGGCTGGGTGTATACAGGGATATTATCCTTCAAATCTAGTCTTCCAAACATAACAGGCCCAAGTGAATCATAGGAAATGATTATCTCTTTCTTTGTGTCTTGAATATCTCACTCTATTTTCCACTCTTAATTCTTACTGAGGCAAAAAAAACCCTGCAATAACACTTATATCTACTAAACTGTGTCTATAAAAAATGTGTGACCCCTCTTCAATCGAGAGATCCCCCTTTTACGTTGTTAAGTTATGGTTTTTCAAAAGATAACCATGTATTTCCCATCTTTGAATCTTCACCCTCCATCTTCATCTTGAAGTTATCCTTTCATTTGAATCACATAATTTGTAGGGCGTAATCTTTATCTTCATAATGGTGTTTACTTCATGTGTTTATCCTTTGACGCTGTTAATCTAATTGTTGCTTGTCTTGAATTTCAAAAATTTGAACCTCATGATCTTGCCGGAGAAAAATCAAGGATTCATCAATTGTTCAAGTCAATCCAAACTGCCGCCTGATGAGTATGATGGGTTAACCCATCCCCAGTAACTATGTCAAAACTAAAAAGGATATCATTATTATTTACGTGCAGTCTCTGAAGGGTCGAGGCTCTAAACAATCAGAGTAAAGAGCACCTTTAAATAGTGTCGTTTAATGTGGTTTCAATACTGGAAATCATAGTGGGAGCCTTAGAATATGCTTCCATATTTAATGATAAAAGTTACAGCTTCAAAAATAGTGTAGATCCAGTAAATCTATGAAAATTTGAAAATCTTGAAAATTGACAGTCCGAAAATCCGTTACAAGATGCACTATTTCCAATACTTGAAATCCATTTTTTTCCCCACGTCCATGCATCTTGATGTCGAGATAATCAATTTGATGATATTTGGGCAACACAACAACCTCTTCTAGTAAAAGTCTGGAGGTGGGCTCTAATTTGATTTTTAGATCCTTGACTCTATATAAACGTTTTCCTCATTGTTTTGTTTTCCTTATGTTCCCTTTAAATACCCAAATTGGAAATTGGAAGTGCAACGCTTTGGCGTCGATTCAAATTTTCAAAAATTGTGAATTGGAGTAGCATTCGACTATTTTGGTTCTTTTGTCAGAATTGGTGAATTGTTAATTCATTATACATAAATACATATTACGGCGGTGATCTAATGCAACAATTGTATCATAGTATAATGGAACCACACTTTCAGGAAATCATGTTTGTGGTATTTGTATGACCCAAAATTTTGCATACATACTCTCTTTATCTCAATAATCAATCCCCAAAAAAAAAAAAAGCAAAAAAGTTAGATTTGAACCCTAGATTTGGTTAAAATTAGTCATCTAAAATAACGAATCTAGACCATTCATTTGGTGAATTTCAAGATCTTAGCATTTACAAACTCAAATTTATTTTATTTTTTTTTAATGTTGTTCTTTTAGTGATAATAAAGCTATCTAAAAAGAAAATTCCTTCAAAGGCTTAGATTTGAGCATTTTATCAAAATGGACGGCCTATGTTAATTGGGCTAAAAAATACTTTTGAGCTTGCATTTTCAATTTGTCTTTTTTTGGTGATTGTTCATTAGAATGAAAAGAGTGCATATTTTAAATTTTGGATCAAAAAAATGGCCCTCACATGATTTTGAAGATTGTTGCATTATATTACTATACAACTATTGCAATAAATCATTGCGCTACATGTTATCCTTGGGAGCCATCTTGGTTGGTGATTCCTCCCACCGACATCGATACTTGAACCCAATGTTTTCAAAATGCCTTGGGCCTTGGACTCAGCCTTGCTCCAAGGGAAATAACTTTTGTATAGAGCTAAGGTTCTAAACAATCAAATTAGAGTGCACCTCAAAAGTTTCACTAGAAGATGTTTAGATGCCCAAATATCCTAAAATTGATAACCTCGACATCAAGATGTATGGAGATCAGAAAAAAAATAGATTTCAAGTTATAGAAATAATACATCTTATAATGTGTTTTTGGACTATCAATTTTCAAGATTTTCATAGATTTACTCGATTTCCACTATTTTTTAAGCTTTAAATTTTATAATTAGAGATGAAAATATATTTTCTAGTTATCACAAATATTTTAAGTATTTAAACTAGTGTTCGAAAAAACGGCCGGTTCAAACTGGAACCGTTAGCTTCACGGTTCCGATTAGTCCTGGTTTTGGTGTTCTACTAAGCATATCTAACACCCCAAACCTTTTCCAGCCCAAAACCAGCCAGAATCTACATGAACTGGCAGTTTTTTAAGCTAATCGAGCGGTTTTCCAATCTAACCTGACCTGTTTTTAGAGGAAAAAAAGGCCCAAATAACCTTAAAACATCGAAATAATGCCCGTTATTTAGTGGTGCGCCGTTATTTGTATCGGTAACCGTTATTTTGTGCAAAACCCTTAGCTTTTGTTGGATTCCTTTTTTATTCGATTTTGGTCATTTTTTTAGGAATTTTCAGTAAGTTATTAACTGAAATTGTTGATATAATGGTATAAAATGAAGGATTTCAGCCGGAAACACACAATTTGATTTTTTGGGCTGTTATTTTCGTGTTCTTCACGTTTTGAAAAAAAATCCGGCATGGTGCATATTGTGGCCTCGTTTTTGGATTTTTATCAATGAAAATATATGCCTTTTGTTGATAATAGAGTTAGTCAATATATTCTACTCCTTATTTCATTTAAAATCAAAGATTTGGACCTCGATTTAGAGTGATTAGAATCTACTCAGTTTTTCAAAACAGATTTCAAAAAATCCGTCGTACGGCATATCGTGGCCTCTTTTATTGATTTTTATCAATCAAAATCCATGAATTTTGTAGATAATAGAGTCAGTAGATTCTACTCTTAATTTCATTGAAAATCTGATATTTAGAGCTCGATTTGGAGTGATTAGGGCAGCGACTCAGTTTTTTAGAACTGAGTTGAAAAAATCCACCATACTCTAGATTGTTGATTCGTTTTTTATGTTTTGTCAATCAAATTAGGGGTTTTGTAGATCGTGGAGTTATCAAAAGATTCAAGTCCTAATTTCATTGAAAATCCGAGATATGGTGCTCGATTTTGAAAGATTAGGGCATTAACACAATTTTTCTGAACTGAGCAGAAAAACACTCGACAACCACTCGCTTTTGTACTCGATTTGGTGATCGATTATTACTGCTGAGATCCTAGGTATGAATTTCATGTGATTTTTCATTCAGTATTTTTTTTATTATGATTTTTTAGTTGCTCGAGTATTGTGTTTAACACATTATTTTGCCAAAAAAATAATTATGCAAAAAAGTACTTTTAAATTTTGAAATAACACACTCAAAATACGTTGTTTGTATACGTGATATGTTAATTAATTTTGTTATTTTTAGAGATTTATTCTTGGAGAGTATTTTTTTGTTTCACTGCGAGCTATTCTTGGAGGTATAAGTGTATTCGATTTTATCATTTTGATCACCATGTTTGGTTGATGGCTTTGTATTTTGATCAGCTTATCAGGTTGATGTCTCTTGTGTAATTTTATGTTGTTTGTATGGGTTTTAATATATTTTTGAGAATTATAGTTTATATTGATTTCAATGGATCTCAACAACTTAGAAACCAATGCTTTTTAGAAACTAAATGCGAGATTAAGTTTTTAGAAACCATTGTTCATGTGTTTGTCATATGCATTATTTTTTTTATTTTTTTATTTTAATGATGTGCTGGTTGTTTGGGTTTCATAACTAGTGGGAAGGTTTTTTTGGTTAAAAATTATTAATCATTTAGGTTTAGCTTATTGTTGGTGGATGATTATAAGGTTACTTTGTACCAGAAATGTTGTGTATTTTGGTTTTGGTTTTGGTTTTAGGAGATTTTTAGAGCAGTTTAAATTGGAGATTTTCAATAACTTGGGAGCTTGATTTCAGATTTTCAACAAGTTGTTTCATTTTCTTTTTTAGATAAATGTAGGTAATAAGATAGGATACATTTAATCTATGTTTTTGCATTATTATTTTTCAATTATTTTGGTAAGGTTTTGACCTATTTTTTTAAAAAAACATCTACTAGACCAAATCAGTTCAGTTAGCCCCGTTTCGATTCTAACGGCTCCCATCCCCATGTCCGGTTAACCGTTCCGATTCGATTTTACGAACACTGATTTAAACCACATTTCTCGACATTATTTGAAGGTGTGCTTTACTTTGATTATTTTGAGCCTCAACTCTATACAAAGCGCACTCTTTTGTTTTTGACATCTCTATTATGGTTTAAAATTTTATTTTTATCTCAAATTACAAAATTTAATGATTAAAAAAAATGGATGAAGTTTCTATAAAGCCTAGGTTTTATGAAAACAAAATAAGATCTCACCTCAAATCCTCATCCAAAAAGTACTTTTGGCATAAGATATTTATATGATGGCTTTAAAATCAATTCCAACACCGACAATGTATGTCAAAACTAAAAAAATAATACAAATATTGTGGACCTATGAGCACTCATTTTTAAGGTAAAATGAACAGTATAGATAATATGTTACAACAACTATATTTTTAGATCTTGAAATCCTTTTTTTTTTTTTACAACAAGATCTATGTAGAGATTTTCTACTGCTTGAATTACAATTTTCGATGCGTTGTAAAAAGAGGCTTTTCTTATTTTGATAGTGCTGCAGCTCTATCAAACCAACTTCTTTATTAATATTCGTTTCTATTATATCATATTTGTACGAGTAACACATCCGAATCCACTAGTACATCTTAAGGTCCACAATCTTACGGGATGTCCCCAAGCCAAAGTTCTATAACGTAAGGATTGGGACCATAGGGGTTACATGAATATTTCCCGAAAAGTTCTATAATGTTAAGGATGGCACCATAGGGCTTATATGAACATTGCCATTCTATTCATCCCACCATCTAATCATAATGCTAAAATCACCTCCCACGCACCCCTAAATTGAATGATTTTACATTATGGCACAACTTATGAAATAATTTAATCTCGAAACCCCATTTGATAATTATATAAGTTCATTTTGTCCTCTTAAACCTTGGATCTCCTGACGAACTGCAAGGCATCCAAATGAACATGTCATTGTTGGAGTGTCTTAACTTCCTGTTCATTTTTTGAGCTTCAGAAGTGCTTCATACTCGTCCCCCCAACCATCCAGACATAAGGTCTTCAAAATTGATTACAAGATGAATAAAAAATCATGAAGGAACAGTAACTGATTTACTATTATTACATGGCCCTTTTGCGACAAATATCTGGCTGGGCCCTTTCAACATTTCAACTTGTAATGGGCAGTACCTGTGTCCATCCAGCAGTTGGTGCTCTAGTGGTCAACACCATCAACTACCTCGGATTAGTCGAATATTATGGAAAATAGCAGTGGTCTATAATATAGGACCACTTCAGAAGCAGCAGAACAGCAGAATCCAGAGATTCGCAAACTCCTCATGCTATTCATTTTTCATGTTATGGCCATGTGAATGCCTAGAAGAGCATATACCACAACGCCGCTCCCTCAACAAAGTTGCAGGGTTGTGTTCTGCGACTTACTAGTGCATAATACAGAACCTTAACCTCATATAATAGCAAAAAAGATGCATCTAACAAAACTTAGTGAAGAAAATGTTTGAAAAGTAAATAACGACCAGTAGTAAATAGGAGCCCAACAAGAAAAAGAAAAATGTAAGCCTTAGTCAAGACAAAATAGTGAAAATTAAATTTGTAAACCAGTAGAATCAGAACATATTCCTCCCATATAACCCTTCCTACCCTCAAACATCCTACTATAACCATTCCTACCCTAAAACATCCTGCTATATCATATACTAACGTTCTGCCAAAGAGGAAAAAACCAATTTTACACGCGCCTACGGATCAAAAGAAAGAAAGACAAAGATTACAAAAAAGAAAAAAAAAAATGCAAGAGAAAGAGAGCAAAAACAGTAGTTAGTTAAACTGCTTTAGTGGATCCACGTTCGAATTACCATGGGACAGAGAAGCTCCAATCCACGCGCTCTGCCGTGCATGCTCATAATAGACCTTGAACTTCTCCCTTGCATCAGGTATGTCTAGGGCTAGGTCATCAAGCGAATCAGCCACCCTGCCATACCCCTTTGTCATCTGGTTAATGGTAATGAGCCCTTCTCCAAAGCACTCTTGCAAAAGATCAAGCATCCGATCATTCTTTTTCTCCATAGCCATAACCAATGCCTTCTTCACAACCTCGTGGTTAAAGAAAGGCATGCCAAGTTCCCTTATGCATTGACACGCCTCACCAACATCCCCCCCACTCTCAAACTCCTCCAAAAGCTTTGTTATTTTATCCTTGGCATCCTCTACTGCCCAACCCGTGCCACCCCCCCAGCATCTCAAGATCCTCTCCCCTGCATGCCTTGCTGACAAAAGGGACTTCGCCATGTGGACAGTCTCAGCCCCGCTACAATTTGGCGGAAGCTTTGATGCAATCTCCTCCAAATTTAGTGGAACCAAGGTGTCGTCTATCACAGCCCTCGCTAAAAACATTGCCAACTCATTCGAGGCATCCAATATATCGATGGAGATGTCATCTGCTGACTCGAGTAGCATCACAAAGCCATTCACTATGTCCTCGGCTGAGAAGACATCGGTATAGAGGGCAGAAAGCAAAACTGAGGCCATCTCTTTTTCATGATTCTTACGATCCATCGCAAGAGTTATAAGCTTCTTGAGGAAGACAGGGTTGTATTTAGGAGCATTAAGGTCCTCAAGGCTACGAATGAGCTCAGGTATATCGTCAGAGAGGAAGTATTCGTGTATAATCGCAACCACCTCTTCCTTAAAACGTCTAAGCTCTTCATCCTCCTCAAGCTCTCCAGCCATTGTCGAGGCCTTTGGAAACGAGGGGTCAAGCCACCCCTCAGACACCGCCTTTGGGGCAAGAGAGCGGAATGCATCCCTAGCCGTGGGTACATCAAGTGAGAGATCGTCGAGACTCTCAGCTAGCCTTCCAAAACCCTTTGACATTTGGCTCGAGCTAATGAGCCCTTCCTCTGCCGCCTCCCTCAAGAGGCTCAATATAAGCCCTCTAGATGCTGGCTTCTCCATGGCAACCACCAAAGCCCTCTTCACCACCTCATGATGGAAAAAAGGTAACCCCAACTCTCGAATGCAGCGACATGCCTCCCCTGTATCCCCACTCTCTACATACTCACTAAGTATATCCCCAATCTTCTTCTTGGCTTCCTCAACCGTGATATGAGTTGTCCCACCCCACTTCCTCTCAACAAATTCAGCATGGTGGGGTGCGGATAAGTAACTCTTCTCAGCTGCTTGCACAGCTTCGAGGCCCTTTGAGGCCTCAGGAAGGGTTTTCTTTGCTCTTGTTAAGAATGCAGGGGGTACGATGTCATCGACAACAGCGCGCGCAACAAAGAGGGCAAGGAGGTCAACTGCATCAGGGATGTCAACGGCAAGGTCATCGGCGGAATCAAGGAGGAGGGCAAAGCCTTGGCGGATTTGCTCAGGGCTTATGACATCGGCGTAAAGTGCAGAGAGGAGGACAGAGGCCATCTCCTTCTCCCTGTCATGGCGGTCCATGGCCATAGAGACGAGCCTCTTCACAAAGTAGTGGTGGTAATCACTGGCAGCAAGCTCGCGGAGGTCGGAGGCGGCAGTCTCAACGTCACAAGTGCTGAAGTACTCCTCGATTATGACAACCACCACCTTCTTGTAGTCGTCGAAGGGGGTAGAGACTGGGGCACCCACTAACTGGTAAGGTTCCTGAAATTACGATTTGTAGGAGTTAGATCCAATAGGATGCCCTTATTTTTTGCTTATCTAAAAAAAAGAAATGTTTTTGTATAAATGGAATTGAGGGAATGTTGCTTATAAAAATACGAAAACAAGGTTTGTACTTTTCTTCCCATCAATACAAAGTTAACATTCTAAAAAAACGAAAATGAAAACAAGGTAGTATGCTTATTTTTGTTCTCTCACCAGAGAGCGGAAAGAATTGGTGAAAGCCACACTAAGTATTTATGGGTTGCCTCTGAAAATGAAAAGCATTTGAATAAGGGATCATATATCATAAGACTATTATCTTTGGAACAGGTCTCACTCACTTCTGGAATCGGATGTGATATCTTGACACTTGTATCACGAAGTATAAAAGTTTTCGCTAACAGCTTAGGGTGATTGTAAACTTAACTAAGCTAAATAGTCTTATGGCATATTTTTCCTTTCAATAAATTTTAGAATTTAATACAAAATACAGCAACTAAGGCAAATGATAACATTTAGTTAGAAAACATGGGAGCAAAGAAAATGTAAAATATGACTTCGTGTTTAAAAGAAAAATTAAGGGATTAGACTATGGCCTGGAAGGAACCTTAGTCCAGCGCTCATGTTGTTTCTGAAAAATAGCCACCAGAAATCTTCTTTCAAAGAAAAAGTAACACAAGAATTTGCTCCCCATTGGTGATGCATATTAATGGCAATAAGAGAAAAGTCAGGAAGCCATTGCTAAGGCGAATGATAACATTTAGTTAGAAAACATGGGAGCAAAGAAAATGTAAAATATGACTTCGTGTTTAAAAGTAAAATTAAGGGATTAGACTATGGCCTAAAAGGAACCTTAGTCCAGCTTGTTGTTTCTGAAAATAGCCACCAGAAATCTTCTTTCAAAGAAAAAGTAACACAAGAATTTGCTCCCCATTGGTAATGCATATTAATGGCAATAAGAGAAAAGTCAGGAAGACATTGCTAAGGCGAATGATAACATTTAGTTAGAAAACATGGGAGCAAAGAAATGTAAAAATATGACTTCGTGTTTAAAAGAAAAATTAAGGGATTAGACTATGGCCTAGAAGGAACCTTAGTCCAGCTCATGTTGTTTCTGAAAATAGCCACCAGAAATCCTCTTTCAAAGAAAAAGTAACACAATAATTTGCTCCCCATTGGTAAAGCATATTAATGGCAATAAGAGAAAAGTCAGGAAGCCATTGCTAAGGCGAATGATAACATTTAGTTAGAAAATGGGAGCAAAGAAAATGTAAAATATGACTTCGTGTTTAAAAGAAAAATTAAGGGATTAGACTATGGCCTAGAAGGAACCTTAGTCCAGCTCATGTTGTTTCTGAAAATAGCCACCAGAAATCTTCTTTCAAGGAAAAAGTAACACAAGAATTTGCTCCCCATTGGTAATGCATATTAATGGCAATAAGAGAAAAGTCAGGAAGCCATTGCTAAAAGTAAATAAGTAAGAATGTTACCTCCCCACTATCATAGTTTGGATCGTTGCGATCCAGACGAGAATCAGCATCAGTGTCCAGTAATTTGCCCCAGGTTCCTTTTCCCCCAGCACCGTCTATCCAGATTTAATTTGAATATCAGAAAAAAAGATTGAAAAGAGATATATTACTTACCCTTTTTTTTATTGCAATCATATATTTCACATGAAAGCCAACACAAATAAATGCGCTGTAGCATCGAAAATATATGGAATTCATAATGAAATGCAGAAGATTGATAGGTGATGCCATTGCAACTTCCAAGTAAAAAGATTGTAATTCAAAAAGAGATTGGCATTGAAACAAATATAATTCCATGAACAGAACTTCTAATAGAATCACTCAATATAATTAAAACAATGGTCACAAGCCGATAAAAATTATGTTAAGTAGGAAACAATATTAATGTGCATGAAAAGAGCATCCTTTCAGGTGGGTTTCAATTCCAGCATTTGTTAAAATCTTTTCAGGAGGCATCATGGCTTAGTTCCTTGTAACTCACAAAAACACAATCCACATACACTGCTAAAAGTGTAGAAATCAATAGAACAAGCCAAGTCTCAAACACTTTCCCTGAATAGCAAAATGAATAGAAACATAAACATCATTATCAATAAATAAGGAAGTCAATTGCCGTGCATAATTTCAATCAAAAATCAATTCAGCATATGTATTTTCATATCTTCTGTTTCATTTTTTTCTGTTTTGTCATTTGGTGAGAACACACTGTATCTTCTGTTAATATTGTACTAGGCCTACTCTAATAGTACTCCTCCCACAACTACACACACCCACACATATACCACAAACTTCCAAATAACGGATCTTTATTATGAGATAAGAAATTATAAGCGCTATATTCAAATTTCAAATAGCTAAAAAGGGTGTGAAAGAACTGTATCTGCTGTTGTACTAGATAAATTCTAATACTAGTTCTCCCACAACTACACATGCAGACATCTTTTATTGAAACTGTTAACATTGTATTATATAAAAGAGAGTACATAGTACATTATTTATATATTAATATCTGCCCAAAAATTGGTAGCGCTATACAGCCACCAAGGAGGTGGCAGATACCAAAAAATGCTATACAAGCATGAGAGCTACACACGCAGACATCTTTGATAAGTTAAATATCTATTATAATACATACTCCCAAAAAAAACTTTATTATGATAAGGAATAATAACGGTTATCTGGTTTACTGTTTTCCTAGTAAGCATGAGTGCTACACATGCACACAAATGGACACACACATGCCTGATGCTTTTCAAAAACCAAAATGGTATTTATCGCCTCCACACTAATATGATGTGGTATTGCAGCTATTGCTGAATACCATGCAGGTTTCCCTGACAATACGCCTGGAAGGAACAGCTCAAATAACACTAAGGGAAACATATTCGTGAAGCATAAAACCAATATATGATATTCCAATGATCTATGTGGGTGGTGATCCCACTCCCAAAACCAACACTTCCTTGGCAATGCAGAGCAATTCTTATTATTTATCTTTTCGAGCTCCCATAGAAGTTACTACACAGGCAATTCAGGTAATAAAACCTCAATTAAAGAAGACACACCCCAGTGCATCTCCCTCTAAAATAAACAGCTAAATTTATGGTAGTTATGACACAAATCCACAATAAGAGAGAGATACATCATATTGCATATATCCCTTCTCTCAACAGTAAACCTAGTACTTCTGTGTCTGTTTCAAACATCCTTTTTTTTTTAATCATCATGACCATAATAAGCTCAAGCAAAGTTTACCAAATAAGGAAGCGAACAATAGCTCATAGATTTTCTTTCTTTCTTTAAAAAAAATTGCTACCTGGGGACATTGGAAGGAATGGAACTCTAGATGCCATGTTGTGGCACCCTGCCACTTTTCAGTATTAACATTCAATCACATGGCAGTAAGCTTTTATGTTTTAAGAGAATTCTCTACATGCATGGTTCAGTGCAACCTTTTAATGACTTCAGACAAAATTTTCATCTTATCAACGATGCTAGCCCAACACCCAAGATGTAGAGCGTCAGTATTCACATGCTTTGTAAATGCTTCTATAATGAGCTGGCCCGTAGTTGAGCTACTATGCTTAGGACGAAGTGGAGCAGCATGGTATGACAAGAAATAGCCTTCCACATAACTGGTCCAGAAAATAATTTTCCGAGCTCTAATCAAAGTCTCCTTTGATGTAAAGCAACAACAGAACAAGACTCTCTCTCTAAAATCAGGTGACACCAATTGTAACCAAAAACAGAAGCCAAATGGATGAAAGAGTTAGACAAGGAAATGAGATAATGCCAAAAATTGGAAGGCGAATCAACAACTAAGGGGGAGCCCAAAAGAAGCTCTACGATTTAAACAATTGCTCAATATCCAACTTAAAACTAAAAACTTGTTTTCCCGCAAAGCCCCTTAAAAAAAACCATCCAAACTTCCTCTCCAAGCTTTCTTTTTGCTAATATAGGTCTTCCCCAAAATGTGGGCACAATGCTTGAACACAACTCTCAAAAAGCATGAACAAATTATCAAAAAGAAATGCATGTACAGTTTCCAAAATAAGCATGCAGCGCATAACACAAATCAGAGAATCAATCAAGTTTAGGCGTTGTGCATAATTTTATAAAGAGAACTCAAAAATATTACAAGAAGACATATCACCATAGATTTGTTTCAACTTCAAAACCAGTAATTGAACATTGCGAGAGAAAAGTAGTAATATAAAGACAATTTTTTTGGTTGAGCCCTATTTACTCTCCTCCAAAAGGAATCATTTCAGCCTCTTCACTTCAGTAGTACTAACCCCAGGGAAGCTATTAAAAAGCATGCCACAACATGAATCTGTGTACACCTTCCATGCCAACGTTGAGTACCAAACTTCCCTCCCTCACCCGCTCTATGCCATGTATCCAGAGCTACCAAATATCGTAAAATTTAACTAATTCACTGCATACTAATCATACAAATCTTTGCAGTTAACTCCTAGTTTTGTCTCAACATACAGATATCAAGAGCAAGCCCTTCAGTCTGCGTGGTTCTTTACACTGCGTAGCTAGATAGTGCATAAACAACAAGTGGTGATCAACCCCGCTTCTCATGTTATTCAATACAAAAGAACCAGGATGAAGAGGGAAGCGATCAACCTATTGAGTCCCCGTACCATTCTCTTGTTTCATTGCAAAAAATGTTCTTTTAGAAGTAACAAAATTTTCTTAAAATGAAAAGTACAATCATTGAGCCCAAAGAAGGGCAACAATTAAAACCCTAGTAAGAATCTGGGAGAACCTCAGTGATGGAACCTAGAGTCCTCAGCCACATATAATCATTTCTTCACCAAATTATGGTCGATAGAAAAGAAGGTTCACAAACGAGGGTTTAGAAGGCAGCATGGAAGATTTCTTTTGATACATAATATATGATATACAAAGTATTAAATGTTTGCAAAGGCAACGGTGCCAAGAAGTCCTATGGAAGCCAAAAATCCCTTGTTTCTATGTTGTTCCTACTAATTCCCAATTTTATCTTATCCAGAACAGCATTGGCTTTCCTTGGTACACAGCAGTGTTTGAAGACTCAACAGAATCGACTCGGACTTGGCCAAGTAACTCAGCCTCAGCAGGGTGCCGAGGCATTTTTTGCACAAACTCAAGTTTAGAGTTTTTTTTTCGTTTTTTGAGAATGTCTTGGGTTTAGACATATATTATTTCTATATAGATTGTGTTACTAAACAGAAAAAAATGATGTATAAATATATTTCTACATTATTTTTATGTGTTCTATGGATAAGGCTTGTATTATAATGATGATGATTTCTATGTGTTCTATGATGATCTGTGCATTTTTTTTAACATATGCTATAGTTTTCTATTTTCCTTTTTCTGGATTTTCTGAATTGTTGAATCTATCAACCAATTTTTTCCATATCACATTTTTTATATTCTTTTTTCCATGCTTTATAGACATTTACCGCTTTTATCACTTATCTTGGTTTTTCTATTTTTTTATTTTTGAACAATTTTTTATATTTTAGTTTGCAATTTTTCAGCCCTTTTTGGTCTCTTGCAAGACTCAAACAAGTCCACTTGGATGTGCCCAAGTTACTCGGCTCAGGCAGGGGCTGAGTTCCAATCCCACCAAGTTTACACAGCCAACATCCACATGGTAATTGGAAAATTGATCCCCGTTTTCTGTAAAGATGTCAACTGTTCTCCATGAATAAGGGGAGGTCTTCATTCTGTTCCCATATTATTCTAATAAGACAAACCCCTTCATGATGGGTGATCACTTCTTCGATTACTCCTACTGAAAACCTCCCTTCCACTCAATGCACCCATCACCTACTGCTCTTCCTTCCACATTGAGTCATGCTTCATAAGAACTACCAATCAATAATGTAAAAGACATGCCATGTACAATAAGCACATATAACCAATGCGCCATGCTCATTCCCATTTATGATTGTCCTTCCCAATGTTTGAGGCTGATTGTTAACTTCGAAATTTTTATGGACTGAGTGCATACAGCTACAAGTACATATGTATGCAAAAGAATGAAATCATTCAAGATATGGATTCTACTTGGCCAGCACATGGAGAAGAGTAGCATGCCTGATACAGGAAAGTATAAGCAGCACTCTTTTTTATTGTAAAATGATATAGATATATAAGAAGCACTTAATATCAAACTGTTGCCAAACATCCATTCCTGAATCAATAAAGGAAAAAGAAAGAACATTCTCAAAATAAAAAGGAAAGAAAAAAAAGAAAAGGGGAAATGAAGAAAGGAGGGGGGGAGGGGGGAATGGTAGGGGACTTAGCCAGAGAAATCTATGCACGTTTTACTACTTTTGGTAGGTTAATATAACTGGACACAAACAGCATGACACAACAGGACAGAATCACTAATGGTTGGGTATATTTCGTGCTAATGGATGTACCTAAAATGCACACATCTGCTTTGCATCCTTGCCAACACGAAACAGGTTAAAAGGGAGTTTATGAGCCACATGGTAGCAGAATACATAGATGAGAGCCACATGACCAATTTGAAATAATTCTGCACATGCTAAAACACTGTTCGAAGCATAGTTACCAAAATCTTCCACCGAAGGTGGCGATTCCACTCTGAAATCTCCCTAAGCGGCTCAAGACAATGGCTATTCACAGAATCTCATTTTTTGTTTAAGAGAAAATTATGTAAGCCCCCCTACTTAGAAGATTTTACACATAGGGAACCCCCTAAGTTTTTATTCACACCATTTAACATATTATGGTTTTTCTTTGCATCCACCACGCAAGTGGAAATTCAGAGGACTTTGGGACAAAAATGCCATTAGATGCTCAACATGGTGGAAAGTTAGGAAACTCCCCTCTCTCTTCCACTACGTATTTTTAAACACTAGGTTAACCTATAGAACAAGTAGACAGCATCTTAGCAACTAATGCAAAAACTTCTCTTCGCCTCAAATATAACTACTTAATGATAAAAATATATATACTCTGCATAATAATTAATTATCAAATAAAAAGAGATCCTACACATGACAAATAGATCCTCCAATAACGCATTTTTCATCCAATGACAATATTTGCAAACATAATATTCTATCAAGGGTGTGGTTTGTATAAGGCTGAGGCCCTAAAAAATCAAAGTAAGGCGCACCTTAAATTATTGTTGAAAGATGTCGTTTTCAGTACCGAAAATATTTAGGATGGCCAAATAAATTTATTTTCATCTCTAATTATAAAATATAAAGCTTAAAAAATAGTGTAGATCAAGCAGATATATGAACACTTGAAAATAATAAAAATCAACAATCTAGATTTTGTATTACAAGATGCACTATTTCCAAGATTTGAAGTCCATTGTTTTTTATGTCCATGTTTCTCAAGGTCAAGATGATCAGATTTTAGGTTTTTTTTGGCATCAAAACAACTTCTAGTGAATTTATGAGGTGATCCTCAGTTTGATTGTTTAGGGCCTCAACCTTACATATACTTTTTCCTTCGATTCATATGACATGAAGAAAATATGATAAAATATGATATATGTGATCAATCTACATAAAATTTATTTTGTGCAAGAATACTAGAATATACAAAAACATCAGTGTCAAAAGGCAAAAAGCAAAACTAGCAATGACCACTGACTCCTATGACTGCCCAAAGTCGCATTATTGAAACTATATCTGACACAAAATACTTAAAGTTAGCCTTTCGAAGCTCCCCCCCAAGCCCAAAACCCAAGAAGCCCCGACTATCAAATGGCATGGATGAACACACCCTTCAATTTGGTAAAACTGACATCCAACAACATCTTTATAATCCAGTTTCTTTTGGACTAAGCAATCATGGTTTCCTGAGCTATTCCTTCTTGCGCTGAATTCATGTGCCATTAGAATTAAGTCATTTTAAACTTGAACATGACATCTAAGATATACAAATATAAAGATCATTGACCACTAGTAATATTTCTGCAAGCATCTGGCACTAAAAGTCTGTTAAATCAATTCCAAGAATAAATCAAAGAGGTCACTAAACAATGAACTACTTAAGGAGAGAAGAGAGAGAGAGAAGATATGCCTTTAAAGAGCATGGCACAATCAAATAAAGGAAAACACTCACCCTTCTTTACACGTATAAGTTTTCCTGAATGAGAACGACGCACATGCCTTACAGCAAAACCGACAGCGGGTGCCTTGGAACCAATGATGACTCTAATCTGATGATCAGGAAGCAAAGATTTCGGAGACTTTGGAGAGGATGCCAACAGTTCAGTGTTTTCTGATGCCAATTTTAACTGTTCTCGCTGGTCTTTAGTGAGAAAACCTTCACCAGATGCCATGGTGCCCCAATGAGTCTGCACTCAACCACTCAACAACATGTTCTAATTAGTTATTTTTCCCAAAAAACCAATACAAAAACACTTCTGATTTCCCTACTGATAAGCCATCACCATGTTAAGTGAAACCCTTCTCACCTCTGATCAAGTCATCCAATTGCAGGAAATAAAAATAATATGTAATTAATGTTGTTCATGATACAGAAGCAAAACCATGAAAAATCAAAGAGCAAATGCAAATAAACAAATCGGAGGGGATGTTCAAAACAGTCATTCTATTTGAAGTCGTCTATATTCAGTTTACATTATACTAACCAGTTATTTGCTAATTAATCAATGGATCAAAGCCAAAGAAAGAATTTGAGATCAGAAATTTGGAAAGCCAAAACCTAAAACAACTAATTACGTGAATGATTTCTGCAAAATCAAAGAGCTGAACCATATTTCAATAAAGTTTCAAAGAATACTTGCTATCAACTATCAAGAGTATACGCGAGATAAATCAACACCCAAAACAACAAGTTCCCCACACATTCAACCAAAAAACACCACAATCAAGCAGCCATCTCCCAAAACCTAACAAAACCAGCAAAGAAACCAACAAAAATACCATCAAACCACTCACCTAATCCGCATACGTTGCGTCTTGGCCCGCAAGCCGCAAGCCAAGACCCTGGAATGAACGTTATTAGGGTTCAGCCACTCTAAATCCAGGCCCAAAAGCGAAAGAAGAGTGAGAGAAAACTAAAGAGACAGAAGAGAACAGATGAAAAAACCCTAGAAATGGAAGCGGCGCACAGGAAGATAAGAGAGCGAGGAAGAAGAAAGGAACTAGAGCGAGAAAGATGAGAGAGAGAGAGAGAGAGAGAGAGGGAGGGAGAGAGCAAGAAAAGAAAGTGTGCTTGTGTGTCCAGTGCTTGTAATTTTGTAGGGCTTTGGCGGGTATTTATAGTCTGCATAATGTCAGGGATCACTGTTTCCACCCACATTATTGTGCTGTCCTTAACAAAAGTTTCACTATTTCCACCCAAAACATAGGCATAAAAACTATGTCTAGTTTTCTTTAGTATCTCCACCCTCATAAGTGGTGTACAAAGTGAGAAAGCGGGTGGAAATAGGAAAATCGGGGAATTAAGAGTGCCAAATATGGATACGGGGGATATGTCCACGTGTACGTTGTTTGGACCTTGGCGATGGTTACGTTAACTGGTTTCGTTTTAGGTTTGGGCATCTTCCATACTACTATTATTCAATCTCCGGCTAGGGTAACCTTTATCCATATATGATCACTTTTAATTTAGTTCAGGGCACTTTGGATGGACCCTTACTCCTTTCATGCGAGTGTTCTAAAACCTGGATTAGTTGGGCGGATTATTCACCTATGTATCTATATCGGATTGTTGGATTGGTAATTTAAATAGGGTTTATATCGGTTTAAATTGATGATTTAAAAATATACTATAAATAAATAAAATAAAACAAAAACCAAAATATGTGTTTAAGGGGAGGGGATTTAAGGGGACTTAATAAAACATTAGACAATTTATTTTAGAGACAAACTCGGTTGGGACTTAAACCATCCTAAATTTGTTTCGATCTAGACCGTTCTTTATCTCAATCAGCGATCCAGATAAAAAGTCATTGGGTTATGCACTTATACCCTAGGCAAAAGAGCTACTTATGAGGCCTTTTTCAACTACAATTTTGAGTAGCACTTTGGATATATTATATAATCCTAAGAAAAGGAGTATAGCATCCATGGATGCTTGATGGGTATTTGAGCTGCCTTCAAGAGGTCAAATAATATCAAGTTGCATCCAATAACTATAAAATAATTTATTTTTATATTTTATTTCATAATCATTTTTATCTAGAATTTGGGGTTTATATAATGCAGGTAACAAAAATAATAAAAAAATATTTTGAAGTAAAAAGTTGACTAGTGAATATTTCAAAATTATTATAGTTAGTATTTTTTATTCAACATAATTTTTATTATGAGGGTTTAATAAAATAGCATAATGGCAGACCATGATTCATGTAGCCGATCCCAATTAATTGGAAAAAATGTTATTATGATGATGATGATTTTATTATAAAAAATTTTTATATAAGGTTGCAACCTTAAAATGTAGAATTAAAGATGCACATCAAAAGTCCATCGTAAAAGATTGTTTGGATGTTGGAAAACCCTCTAATTGACCATCTCAACATCGAGATGTATGAATATGAAAAGAAAAAAAGATTTTGAGTCCGCGAAATAATGTATCTTGCAACACATTATCTGAACCGTCCATTTTTAAGATTTTCATGTATTTATAGATCTACTAGATTTGAACCATTTTTAGAGTTTAGATTTTTATAATTAGAGATGTAAATAGATTATCAAGCCATCCTAAGAATGTTTTACATCAAATTTATATTTATGACAAAATTTAGAGGTGCACCTTAATTGGATTGTTTAAGGTTGCAACCTTATGCAAACCACACCTTTTTAATATTAGGTTATGTGAGATCAATGAGGCACTATGTTGGTGGCTTAGAGGATTAAAGAAGTTTAACCCCACGCAGAACTAAGTGATAATTGAAGGGGATCGGCAGCTGGTTTTTCTTATTGTTGGATAAGGAAGTCATTCGAGAGAGAAATGGAAATATAGATCACTTCGGAAAGGAGGGCTTCTCTGAGAATTACTTCTCATCACTTCTCTCTTGCAGTCATCTCCAATGCCTCTCTTTCCTTTATCTCCCTTTCTCAGCTCTCTTTTTTTATCTCTTCTTGCTTCTCTTTCATTTTATTTTCTTTCTTATCTTTTTATTTTAACTGCTTGTACTCTTTTATTCACTCAAAGAAACTCTTGTTAACATTAAATATATAAATAGTCTCACTATATACATTTCCATAAAAAGAAAGTGGATAATGATGTTGTCACCCTCCTCCAAGATTAGGCCATTTAGACCTTCAGATTATAACCTAAATCATTGGAGCCATGTGATTTGCTTAAAACCCCTTTTTTACTTGCAACTTATGTGAGGTTATTTTGCATTAGTAAAAACCACTTTTGTGAGGAAAAGCAGTATTAAAGCACATTACTATTATTTCGAAATATGCTTTTATGTCTATGATCTCTCTCCTCTTAAGATGTAATTGGCCAATGATAATGTAAACACCTTAGGAAGAAGAGAGAGAGAATTACTATGGCCTCTATACCTCTTTATATCTATGGTATCTGTTGAAGGTTATAACAACAAGATATAAAAGGTTCATATCTTGTTGGTTACAAGATATTGAGTTTTGAGATTGAGAGTTTTTTTTTTGTGGGATTACAGTTGTAATGAGTTTTGTTTACAATTGTAATGAGTTTTGTTTCCTAAAAGACAAGAATTGTAACACTATAAATCTCTGTTAAACCAGAGTAATCCCTATGAATAAGATACTGGTTTACCCTCCATGGACGTAAGCATCATTGTTGAACCACGTATATGTCTTGTTAATTCTTCTTATCTCACTCTTTCGTCTCTATTTATTTTATTGTAAATTCTATAATATCTCTCATCTTAAGAAGCAATTGGCCCATGATAGTGAGGTTTCATGGAAGTGGTATAATGATGGAAAATGAGATTTTTCGTAAACTTAATGGTGTAGAATTAAATGTAGAAGGTGCTAGTTTAGGATGAGTGGTTTCGATACTTCTTCTATATGATGATTTTAAAGTCATGAAAAGGCAAGGTTTTGAGACAAAGAAATAGAGAATTAAGGTGTTTTTCTTCTTCTTTTATTGAACTTTGCACTTGTTCTTTGCAAAACTAGAAAAAGGAAATGGAGAGTTTGCTGGTTCTTTGTTTATGAGCTACTATACATGTAGAGGTAGTCGTTCCCTTCTTTACTTTCTATTTTGGGATGGGTTCATATGCTTTTTCATAGTTGTAATGCATTTGTGAAAATCCTGAAAATGGCAACCTATATTAAAAATGAACAGCAAATACATTTATGTTTGCAGCCAAATAAGGGATTAATTATATCATTTTAGTCAATTACCTCATTAACTATTTTGTTAAAATACAAAAAATGTCCCCAATTAGAATCCAGAACAAGTAGAAGCACTTGGTAATTTGTCTATAATATAAATTATCAAAATACCCCTATATGTTATGGATTCCAAACAAAAAATGAGAAAAATTCTAATGAACTTAACACATAATTCATGTTTGGAATGGGACAAGCAAGGGCATTAAAATCCTTCGACTCCAGTCACCTCAGTCCAACTAAATAACATAAATATCCTATCTTGTTCCTGATCCAAACATGGAAAAATAGTCTTGATAAGAAAACATGTTTCAGGATTGGAATCTGACATGTGCTGGAGTGTTTACATCATTTAGCTTAGGCTACATAAGTAATGTAAAACTACAAATTTCCCGCTACATATTCAAGGTTCATGACTTGGAATAAGGACTAGATAAAATAGCTTTGGAGGTACTTAGATGAAATGCTCTTTAAAAGTAGCCACGTTATTGATAATTAATTAACAATACAAGTGAAAAATATATTTCAATTACATGACAAATATTCTAGTGAATGATAGGCTCTGTAAAGCTATTTACGTCAAATACCTTTTATTATATTTTTTTTCATTATACTAGATTTCTTTTCTCACTTCTTATATTCTTAATTCTCATGCTCTTGGGCGGGATTGTAAAGCATGATTTGCGATTAAGGTATGGGTGGTGCTACCATCACGATTCAAGCCCCTTTTCCTCTCTTGCTTTGCATCTTCAACTCCCCAAACCGCTCTCTTTCTCCCCCTAACTTACTGGCATGGGTGGAGGTATGGGTGGAGCCCTTTTATCATGTTATTAACTTATAGCCCTGGTTTTTTTTTTGCAATTTGTTCCTTTTTCCTTCTATATATGTTTGTTTGTCCAAAGTTTAACTTGATGTTCACTATTCGCTTAAGGGTGTGGTTTGTATAAGGTTGAGGCCCTAAACAATTAAAACAATACACCTTCAAATAGCATCGAAATATGTTGTTTCCATATAAAAAAATCTTTATGATGACCTAAAAATTTATTTTTATATTTAATTATAAAATTTAAAGATTAAAGAATAGTGTAGATTGAGCATAAACTTATGGACCCGATTTCTGTGCGACCAACCCGCATATTATAGAAATGCAGGCTGGCAATAAATATATTTTTTAAATATAGTTTGATCGTAATTTGTAGAAAACATACAATTTTTAACATGGAGATCATGAATATGAAAAAAAAAAAAAAATAGAAATAATAATTATATTAAGAAAACATTTAGACTGTTAGATACATTTGTTTTTAGATGGACCACCTAGTTGCATCCTTCTTTAAACTGGATGATTTATACCTCTGGACCGTATATTGTAGAAATGCGGTCCAGCCCGCATGAAACAATTTTCCTAAACTTATGTATCTTGAAAATTGACAGTCTAGATAATATAGTACAAGATGTGCTATTTTCAAGACATGAAATGTATTTTTGTCTTGGGTCCATATATCTTGAGGTCGACTTGATCGAATTGAGGGTTTTCCAACATTCAAACAACCTCTTTTAACAAAAGTTTTTATGTGCGCCTTAATTTGATTATTTAGGGCCTCACACCCTTATATAAACTTTCCCATCGCTTAATCAACATGTTGATTATGCAACTTAAATTATTTATTATTACATCCATAGACATATTTTTTGAAGAAGCAAATAAAAAAAGAACATTCAGGTAGTTGTAAACTAAGAAAAACAGATTGAATCAACACAAAAACGACAAGATGTCATAATCAGTATTAATGCACATGTAAAAAAAAGGACAACTAAATGATCGCATAATTCCTTTTCTTTTATGACTTTTTGATAAATTTATGACCTATTTCCTACTTTGTTCCATATAGCTTTTTTCAAAAATTAAAATTGTCATAGAGATATTCATTTTATTGTCATGTTGCATTTTAAACTTTATTTTAATTATAAAAAGAATTTAATAGAAAATAAACACTCAACATGAGATAAGTTCTCTGTATTTACATATTTTTTACATAATAATAAAAAACCATAATGCAATTTCTACTATTTCTTTTAGAAACCTAAAAAATTAGATTTTGAGACATTATAATGTTTTTTTTTAAAAAAAAAAAAATTAAGCCGAAGCCGGCTGATTCTCCATTCCAAATTACTGATCGACCAATCCGACATGGTTTTTCTAGTAGCCGATCCGAATCATTGATCCATTTTTTTAAGCCTTGCGTAGGATGAAACGCAATGTGAAAGTAAACATAACCAGAAGCATATAGATCAACATTACAGATGTGATCCAATCTAAATTTCTCTATAGTTTGTTTTGTTTTGTTCCACCAAGCAATGTTTGAGCTCCAAGCACAAGGAGAAATGTCCAAATAAAAAGTTGGAGCTCCAAGATATATTGTCTTTATATACAACTTATAATTTCCCTAATTTTTCCCAAATTTATTTTTAGTTTTAGGCAATTCTTAGCTGACAGGGCCAGTGGTCTGAGGGGGAAGGGCCTTGCTTTGGTCGATTTCCCGCGGACCATAATCAGACAAACCGCTCATTTCTACCTCCAATCTGTTGACACGTATTGCCATGAGGCCTCACATGATTTAGCCTACAATTGTGGGCTTGAAGGAATCCCATGTTTTATTATAATTATCTATAATTATCCATATTATCCAACATTCATATAGATGGGTTCGATGAATATCCTTGATCAAGGAAAAATTTTTCTCAGAGTTGGAGAAAGATAAACGTTAATCATTTTTCTCCCTATAAAAATGGGAAGCCAGAGAGATAAAGATACAGCAAAAAAAAATGATACATAGCTTCCTCTGTAAACATATAGCTTTTTTTAACTCTGTTTAAAAGGCAAAAGGGATTCCTAATTTAAAATCCTGGTTATGCGATCACTAACCTCACAAAAACCCTCCTCTCTGATCTCAAGTTTCGTTCATCTGCGCCATCAATTTTCACCAGAGAGAGCCAGGTTCCATCTTCCCTTTTGATTTGAATTATTTTCTTTTAATGGTGGAGCTTCTAGGATTTTTCATCTCTCTATCGAGTTTGTCATGGTCTACACATGATATTTTCCTCTCCAATATACATATATTGTTGGTTGCCATCCATTATGGTGATTTACTTTTTTTTTTACATTCACTTCGTGTATACATAGCCTACACTTTCCTATAAAATTCTTTTGAAGCCCTAATATTTATATAAGGGCTAGGTCAAAGTCTATTTAATGAAAATAAGTTTTTTTTATGAACAAGTATGGGATTTTTTTTTTTGCCCCTTCTGCACTCCATATGCAATTGGCCCTACCTGTTCTCTATTTTTCTTTGCTGTGGAAGGATCACAGAGGTTTACTAAAAAAAATGTAACTTTTGATTGCATTTTGCTTTTTACTCTCAAAAGGTACCACCGTATAATTTTTTTTCTCTATTTAAAGTTAATGTTTATCTTGTTAAAGCCACAAAAACAAGTCTTTGAGAAAACTTTAATATAAATTTTTTTCCTCCACTATATCACCTTGATGTGTGCTTATATGAAGTGGTTGTCTATGTGGGAATGGAACCCTAGGATTTGATTGGATTGTCAATGCACTAAAGTGTTATCGTTTCACTGGCAAGTGAGGGAGGTAATTGCTGCTATGTGAAGACACCCTCACGCGTTCTCTTCCGCTCTAGGTCTGTGTCCATCCAACCTTTCCGCTAAAGATAATTACAATAGGAAAATAAAGGGAGGCATTTTGCCATTTTTTTCTTACTGCAATCACCCAATTTTTTTATCTTCATTATCGTCCATGCAAGATATAGGTATTGTAATTAATTTAACTCATACATATCATGTGTTTCCTATATAGTAAACAAAGTGAATCCTTGTTTTCTATTTTGCATTTTCTTAGGAGCCAAAATATGTTACGTAAACTTTCTACTTTATTGATCATTATCTCTCTCTATTTTGATACAAAGGGGCTGGTCTTCCCCCTCTCGCTCTCTAATTTTTCTCACGAAAAATATGAATATTATTGGGTTTTGTTTTTTTGGTGGACAATTTGGCTTGTATTAAGAGCAATCGATTAGCCTTTGATTTTATTCTACCATCTATTTACTTGTCAATTTTCTACCTGATTTTACAAAAGGTCAATTTTAGTTGCATTAATATTTTCACATTGGAATATATTTGCTTATGCTTCCACTGAGATTGCTCGTTTATACTGCTGATATTGCTCACACGTACTTGATATTGCTCATGCGCCCCAAATAAATAAAATAAAGGGGAACTTTATATTATCTTTGATAATTCTAGTCCTTACATATAGATTGGGAGATTGCCTATTTCATGGTGTTTTTTTAAAGAAATTACTTGATAACTGATATTGTTTATAAAATAATTGCAGCTCTCTCTGTACAAGTATTGACCACATATTAAATTTTTTGGTATCTTGTTTAGCTTCTTTAGAACTTAGAAAGTATTAGGTTGCTCACACATAACTTAGCAAATGGCCAGTAGAATTATAATGGTTGAACTTTTTAGAGTTGAAAAAGTTAATGGAACCAATTTTGACATGTGGAAGAGGAAGATGAAATATATCCCCATCCAAGATAGAATCATATATGTACTTCTGATGATCCACCAGTAGTTGGTGATAAACCAACTGAAGAAGAAAAGAAAAAGTTAGAAAAAATTTTAGAAGATGACCTCATAGCACAAACTTCTATGTTAACTTTTATGCAAGATGACCTTATTAAGGTTTTGAATATTATAAAACATCTAAAAAAATGCGGGAGACAATATAAACTAAATATGACTCAACCTCTAAAACACACATCCAATAGACGTTAGAATAATATAACTCATTTTAAATGAAGAATAGTAATAATGTAGTGAAACATATAAACAAGATGCTTGTTATGGTTAAGAACTTAACCATTGCTGGGAATGAAGTCCTTGAGCGCATGCAAGTTTCCACAATCTTAAATAGCAGTCAACTTTCATGGAGGATGGTAACAATTACAGTTAAGTTGAATGTTAAATCCTTACATTAGGGGACCTACCTATGCAACTAGCCTTAGAGCAAGAACACATGAACAAAGATAATAGAAGTGAGCTCATACTTACTCAATGATTTCCTAAATCTAGCCAACCCAAGCCTAACAACTAGAAATTTCAAGGGAAGTTTAATAAGATGAACAATAAATTAAAAAATAGATGAACTAAGCCCAACAACCAAGAAACTAAACAAAAACCGCCAAAATGTTTTTTATGTGGTTAGCCAGGTCACTTCAAGAATCGCTACTCACATAATAGGAACCCATAAAATCCAAAGAATAGTATAAATATAAGTAAAAGGCGTGAAGTCATTTGTATGGTTTCTGAGTGCATGTTAGCAAACCATGACATCAAAGGATAGTGGATAGACTTAGGCGCTAATCGGTATATTGCAATCTCAAAATACTTCTTTGAGGACTTCAAATAAATAAAAGCTGGGGAGAAACACATCTACATGGGGAACATCTATTCTGATATATTAGGTGTAGGAACTTGTGGGTTGTATGTAGGGGCAATCGATATTGTATTAACTGATGTATATTTTCTTCATTGTATGAGACGAAGTATTGTATCTGTTCCATTGCTCATTAGAAAAGGCTTTGACGTTCGCTTCCGATCATTGAAAGTATCAATTGAAAAGTGTTGACAAATTTATGCTTGATGATCACAATTTGTTCATTCTTTATGTAAATGAGAAAGATGATAATAAAATTTCAACTTATTCTGGTTGTTGATGCATATATTTGGCATCTTAGGCTTGGCCACATAAGAAAAGATAAAAATTAATAAGTTAATAAAGAAAAGTCTTATCCCAAATCTAAATAATGTGGAATTTTCAACCTGTCAGCACTACTTGTTAGGAAAAATGACTAGGAAATCATTTGATAAACGGGAGAGAGCTAATGAGTTATTGAATGTGATCCATTCAACATTTGTGGCCCCCTCAATGTTAAAACTCATAGAGGAATGTCATACTTCATCAATTTTATTGATAATTTTTCTAGATTTGGATATGTTGATCTAATCCACCATAAATCAGAAGCTTTAGAAAAAATTAAAATATATAAAAGGGAAGTAGAAACCAAATTGGGTATGAACATCAAAGTTATTAGAACTGATATGGGGGGTGAATACACATCCGAAGCTTTCAATACTTATTGCCAAGAATATGGTATTAAAAGACATACCAGTATGCCTTATATGCCACAACAAAATGGAATAGCTGAAAGGCATAATATAACTCTCTTATAAATGACTAGATCCATTATGGCTTATGTTAATCTACCCAAGAACTTCTGAAAAGAATCAATAAGCACGTCCATGTATATTCTTAATAGATTCTACCCCTTATGAATTATAGATAGGTAGAAAACATGATCTAACCAATTTAAAGAAGTAGGGGTCAACTGCACATGTCCTAATTCTATATCAGCATAGAAATAAGAGAGAAAATAAAACTCTAGTTTGTAATTTTATAAGATACACCGAAGGTTCAAGGGATTATCGATTTTATCATAAAGATAAGAGACTCATGGAAAGCAAAGATGTTGTGTTCCTAAAAGATTTTATTGAAGAAAACACACTTGTAGTGAATAATGATAATCCACTTAATATCATAAATAATTTAGAACCACTACCTACAATGGATAATGATAACGCTGATCAACATGATGATGTTGAGGTACCCACACACCCAATGTTAAGTGGTCAAAAGAGGTCTATAGCTCCTTCATCATTTCTATGTCTATATGAGTGAGGAGATAAACAACCTTATTGACCTAAATGAAATCCATGACTCTTTTGACTTCAATGATGCTATGAAGTCATAAGAATATCAAGAATGACTTAATGCCATGAGAGAATAATTAGATTCTATTGAGAAAAATAAAGTATGGGATCTATGTGATCTACCATCAGATAGAAAACCTATAGGTTCTAAATTGATACTTGAAAAGAAGTTAAAATTTGATGGATCAATTAATAAATTTAAAGTTAGGTTATTAACAAAGGGTTTTACCCAAAGAAACGGAGTCAACTATGTCAATACTTATTCCTCAGTTGCAACGCTTATATCCATGGAAATAATTTGGACAATCGTTGTATATTATGACCTAGAACTTTACTAAATTGATGTAAAAGCTGCATTATTGAATGATGAACTAAAGGAAACCATCTACATGAAGCAACCTAAGGGCTTCATAATTAAATACTAAGAAAATAAAGTATACAAATTAAATAAGTTTTATATAGTTTAAAATAATTTTCAAGACAACGGTACTTAACATTTCATGATGCCATCCTACATATAAGATATGAAATAAATAGATTAGATAATTGTGTATATGTCTTGAAGAGTGGGAGTAAATTCGTAATACTATCATTATATATAGATGATATCCTAATAGTTGAATATGACTTAGAAATGATTGATAAGACTAAGTCATGGTCTCTGTTTGAGATGAAAGATATGGGAAAAACATCTTATGTCGTAGGGCTAGTTTGGATGTACCCAAAATTGGAATATATTTGGATTGCAATCCAAAAATCTTGTGAAATAGATTTGAACCGCTTGGACAACCACAAAATTTTATTAGATTTTTAGATTGAAATAAAAAATTCTGTAGTATCAAGGCAAAAGTTACGATAAAAAAAATTCAAGTCAGACTTGAATTTTTTTGGATGAAAATACTGCTTTATCTCACCCATTCAAAACAAGAACCTTTTCTCTCGTATGACACCTATGGAGACCCATTCATTTCCTGAATGAAGAGAAAAGTTTCATTTTCTCTCTCTAAAAAACCAGAAAAAGCTCTTTGATTCAAACAATCAGTTTTCTCCTCTCTGTCAAGGTTTTCACCATGGGGATCGAAGCTCTTGTGAAAAATCCCCATCCTCTCTCTAGAATCTGTCATTTTCTCTTTAGCTTGAAAACCAATAATATCCGTCCAAGGCAAAGCCATGGAGGTTGTCCTTTTATTACGATGAGACTGGTAAATCGAACTACTCAGAACTTCGATCTCTTCTAAGAGCTGACTGCTCGAGTTATTGTGCCTTGTATCCATCGTATCCTCCATTAAAGAAGCTCAAGCTAGCGCCTGAGAAGAACTTAATGACATTTGGTAGTGAATCAAACTTTGAATCGCAACAAAAGTGGCACAAGATAGTACATGCAAAACAGTTACTAGGGTTTGGTAAACAATTAGGGTTTAGGAAGTGATAAAAGTTGCAAACAAGAGGGCCTAAAAAACTATGATTGGGATTTGGTGGAGAATTAGGAATTGGGGTGTAATAAAAGTTGCATAAGAAGAGGATTTGAGGTTGAGAAAACGCTTATTGATCCAAAGCTCCCAAACAATCTCTCCGCTCTAGAATCCCTCATCTTCCCTGAATCGCCGCTACTTTCCTGTAAGCCAAAGCCCCATAATTATTCTATCTAATCATTAGATTCAAGAAATTATTGGAATGGTTACTTAGCAAAAAGATTCACCATCTGCCTCCCCTCGCACACCCCTGCTTCAGCTCCTCAGAGCCTTGTGCCTCCGCGAAACCCTCGAGCAATCGAAGGTCGGTCGAGCCCCAAATTTTGGATGGGTAGGATGCAAATTTGCTTTTAATATGTTCACACCATCCAAACAGTTCAGCAAACCAATAAAAAAAGATGATAATATTTATTAATAAGCATGAAAAAAGTTACAATTTTTTTCAATGTGAAGGTTTTTTTACTTGACACCCAAACTGGTCATTAGGCATAAAAATATCTAGAGATAGAAAATTAAAAATGTTGTGCTTGAACCAAGAGAGATATCTTAGCTCTGTTTTTAAAAAATTTCAAATGAAAAATTGTAAACCATTATCTACTCTTGTTGAAAAGGGAGCAAAGTTATATAAGAAGGATTGTAGGTGGAAGGACAAGAAAAGTCTAACGTTCCTTAAATACAAGCCATTGGTAACTTGGTATATGCAGTAAGATGCCCCAGACCAGATTTGAGCTATGTCGTAGAATTTGTTAGTAGATATTAAAGTAATCCAGACATATCGTATAGAAAACAATAAAAAGAATTCTAAGGTACATTAATGGAGCAAAGCATCTAAAATTATGTTTTCAAGCAGATAAACTTGAAGTTATAAGATATTCAAATTAGATTTTGCTGGGGATAAAGATGATCGTAAGTCCACCTCAGGACATGTTTTTCTCTTTGAAGGGGCAACTGTTTCTTTGTCTAGCAAGAAACAAGGGTGTGTAGCTAGGTACACATAAGAAGCAGAATACATTGCATGTAGCACTGCATGTACGTTCGCCGTCTGGATAAAACGCTTCATAGATGATTTGAAGTTGTAAATAATCGACGGACAGATCCAAATGCTGTGTAATAATCAAGCTGTAATTAAATTAATTCAAAGTGGAGCAAATAACTCAAAAGGAAGATATATAGATGCACAATACCATTACATTCAAGATGTAGTTGAGAAAGGTGAAGTAACTGTTAGTTACTTGCCCTCATCAGATATGATCGATGATCTATTAACAAATGGTCTAGTGTTGAATTACTGTTTAAGCTCACTAGATTAATAGAACTTAAAAATATTTAAGTCAATCAATTTTTATGAATGACAAATCCGCATTAGCGTGAAAATCCGTATGATGGACATTTGTTATGAGAGACATATCCGCGAAAGCGTGAGAAAAACCTCATGACAAGATATTTTTTTAAAGGTCATACTCAAAATGGGAGTATACATGTGATTTACTATTATGCTCGGCCATCATAGTCAAGTAGGAGATGTTGACAAGTATGACTATGAGGCCTCACATGATTTAGCCTACAAATGTGGGCTTAGAGGAATCCCATGGTTTATTATAATTATCCATAATTATCTATATTCTCCAACGTTCATATGGTTCAATATTCATATGGATGAATTGGATGAATATCCTTGAGATTAGAGAAGACTTTTTTTCAGAGACCTGTTGGAGAAAGATGAGCGTTTGCAGGAATACTATGTTTTATTATAATTATCCGTAATTATCTATATTCTCCAACATTCATATGGATGAGTTGGATGAATATCCATGAGATCAGAGAAGACTTTTTCTCAAAGACCCATTGGAGAAAGATGAGGGCTTGGAAGAATCCTATGTTTTATTATAATTATCCATAATTATCTATATACTTGAACATTCATATGGATGAGTTGGATGAATATTCCTGATATTAGAGAAGATTTTTTCTTAGAGACCCTTGGAGAAAGATGAATGTTAGCCCTTCTTCTCCCTATAAAAATGGGAAGTGATGAAGATAAAAAAAAAGTAAAAAGGTATAGAGCTTCCTCTGTAGACAAATAGCTTTTCTTCTATCTCTAGAAGGCAAAAGGGGATCCTAATCTAAAATCCGAGCTTTGAGATTATCAGCCTCACGGCAATCCTCCTATCTAATATTGGGTTTGGTCTCACCTGTGCCATCAATTTCCACTAACATGATCGTCGAGGTTTATGCAAGGAATAAGGTAAAGAAGACCACTTCCCTAGATTTGGTGCATAAACATTCATTTGTAAGAAGAGTGTATGGTCTCACACATGCTCCTTATTTTTTATGTAAATGCGTACTACAATTAACCTAAAAAAAGGACAAAAGCTTGAAGAATTAGTTGTAAATTATTTTTGGAGCTTAAATACTATGCACTTAAGTTTTTTTTTTTTCTTAAAAAAAAGTCTTTCAAAAATCAAAAGTCATAAGAAATTGAAGAAGATGAGAAAGGGATTTCTATTACCTATTCTTGTAGAAAACTAATCTTGAATTTTAGAGCCATTTAAAAGTTCATCATAAGAACTACAAAACTTGGATATAAACTATTTTTAATAGTATAGAGTTTTCATTGAAAAATAATTTTAAGTTTTATATTTTGAAAGTACTTAGAAAATAAGTTTAAGGAGTCATCATTGAAATTTCAAAGCACAAAAAATTCAAACATTAACATTTGGAAAGATTTTAATGATTTCTCATTAGAAAAAGAAGTACAAAAATATTAGAAATGGGAAAAAAATGAACATGTTGTCTTCAACTCCCCAAACCATACACCGACTCATCTCTCTCTTTCTCTCTCTAACTCTCAGAGCTTATATTGCCGATTAAGTTGAAAGGATTCCTTTAGTTCTTGTTCTCTTTTTATTTTTATTTCTTTGCATGTTAATAGGTAGAACTAGTGATTGAGTCTCATAATTTATGTAGAAAATTTTCTATATATTGGTATAAATATACAACCAGTAATGACAGTCATAGAAAGATAACAATGATACCTACTATACATGTCCTTGACACCTAATCCTATCATAAACAATATATACATACACTTTTTGTATGATAACAAACTCTTGACATTACGTTGTGGCTCGATCCCCTTGACCCGAGGCTAGGGTAAAAGCATGTTCCTCTAATTCTCTCTCTTAGATTTCATTTTAGTAGAGAAAGACACAAGGGATTAGTTTAGTAATTTTCTTTCAAATTTTTACATTTGAATAAGTGGTTTACAGAAATGAAATTAAAGTTTCAAAAATTACAAAAAGCATCCTACTTGATACATGGAAAAGAGAAAAAACAAAATATCAAAGCAGGAGAGTATAACTTTTCTCAAAATCTCAAAGCAGGAGGCTATGACTTTCCTACGAGTAAGATGTGTGAATTATAACTCCGTAGCCTAGTGTCATGGAACCCCTAAAGTTAACTAGGCAGGTTTGATCGGGCTCAGATCCATTCGGATCCGGATTTGATCCCAAAAGGATATATAGAATTTGGATCCAGTTCAGGATTTGAGTTTAGAATATTCGGATCTGGATCTAGATCCAAAAAGTATATATGGGATCTGGATCCAGATCCGATTAGATCCAAATTTATATATATATATATATATATATTAAAATAATATAATATTTCAATACCTAGATCAGATACGTATCGGATCCACTTGACCCGAATTCGATCCATCCAAATTTTCGATCCAGATCCGACCTGTCGGATCAACACTTGGATATGAATAAAGTCCAAAATTCAAGTTTCAGATCCAAACCGGATAAATTCTCAATTCAAAAAACTGCACCACTAGATGAAATATTCTCAAATATATTTATAAAAATCATTATGAGAACTGTGACTCTTTCTGGCAAAGAATCATATGCTATTTGAAAGCACAATTCACGTTATACACAAGACTACCTTTCCCTCTCATGTACATTTTCTTCGCCTGTCTCACCAAGAAATTCCTAAGAATCAATGTACAATTTCGTGTTATCTACTCTGGCTTTCAGCCGATTCTTTTAGTAGGGCCACATGTTTCCATGTACTAGAATTTTCATGACCACACGGGATATGTGGTCACGAGGCTTATCACAGTTGAGTCAATGGGTTGGTCGCAGATGGAGACTTTAGGAAGGTGATTGGAGCATCGGTGGTTAGGGCGCTGATGCCTCAACATAACATCCTGCCCTCCATACACACGGTTAACATGTCAAAAAAAAAAGAATAAAGGAAAAAAGAAAAAGAAAAAAGAATCGGAAAAATGCTGCTTTTATGTGGAAATATGCATGGTGAAGTTTAGTATGTAATGAAATGGATATCTGTATATGATGTCACTCTTAATAATGTGCTCATGAATCAATTTTGATATAAAGTTGAAGATTTTTAAGCCCCTTTTGCAATTTCTTTTCTTCTATCTTTCTAGAAATCAATGATTCCCGGAGAACAACTTTCTCATATGATTCCAGGAATCCAAAGTTTTCATATAATCTCTTTGAAAACATCCTTCTCAGTTACCAAACAGGACATAAATCCATCTCTCTCTTTCTCTAAAAGTTCTATTCATCTCTTTAGGAAGCAATGAAAACCATGAGTGTTTTTTGAAATGTTTTTTTAAATATTTGATTTTTGGAACAATAAAATGGGCATTCACAATGAGCATAGGAAAACGCCTTATTACCCAACATGAATTATTCTCTCTCTCTCAAACATCTATCCCATGGGTTTGACCATTCATCACTTAAAATTTGAAGCAAAAAGGAAGTAAAATGCATGTCTATTTTTTGAATGTACGTGTAATATTACCAAATAAATAATTTTGTATTTTCACGCTAATGGCATTTGGGAAGCTTTAGGTACGTGTAATATTACCAAAAAAGTAATTTTGTATTTTCAAGCTACTGGCATTTGGGAAGCTTCCTTATTTGATGGAAGTTGATATGAGTAGGAGTGCTTTTGGATTAGATTGTGCACTTGCTCTTCCAGGCAAAATGTTCAATTAGGATTTTTTAGATTCGAAATATTAGTATCCACTTTATATCAACACACGGATAATTCCAAGAAAAATTTTGATTTGGAATTCCTAAGCACTTACTTATGACCATTCAAGAATTGGAAGGTTTTTGTTCAATCTTAAAACCAATGTTTGAAAAATCGGGTGGTGGATTGTCACCCGCAGAGTCGATCCAATGGACAAATCAATATGGAATCAAGAAAAAAAAAAAAAAAAAAAAGAAGAAAAGAAATTTGGTGGAAATCAAGTGGTTTTAGGATTCAAATTTGATTGAATTTTTTTTTTTTTACATCTCAAGGTCGAGATTACTGATTTAAGAGTTTTTTGACATTGAGAATAAGGTTGGGGTCGTGGTGGTAGCACCATATGTGCCCTAGCTATGGTCTAGCCTTTCATTCTCATCAAATGACCTAAAAAAAAAAAAAAGATTTTAAGCCTGATAAATAGTGCAACTTGTAATGCATTATCTGGGTCATCAGTTTTCAATATTTTTAAGTGTTTAAGATCCTCTCAAGCTACACTATTTTTGAAACTTTATATTTTATAATAAAATATAAAAATAAATTTTCAGACAAACACAAAAATTTATTCTATTGAAAACTCATCTTTCGATACTATTTAGACGTACACGTTAATTTGATTGTTTAGGGTCTAAGCGTTACAAAAATCACACCCATATGTATATCATATATAGGGTGTAGACAGATTACGTCCTCTAAACAAACTCTTAGAGTGGGACTTTTTGGGTGTGAGATGCCAATAAGTCTGCCTCAGCCGATCGTCTGCCCCTTAAATAAGAAAGTAACCTTTAAATATTCACATTTTTTTATAAAGAAATCCAAACACAAATTTTTTTGTTTTAGAAAAATTGTTTTATGCGGGCTGGACTACATTTCTACATTATGTGGTCCAAAGGTATAAAGCATCCATCTTAAAGATGGATACACATAGATGGTCCATCTAAAAACAATTGTAACTAATGGTCCAAATGTTTAATATAATTATTAATTATAGTTTTCAAAAAAAAAAATTTCTTATTCATGATCTCTATGTTAAAGATTATATATTATCTAAAAATTAGGATTAAGTTATATTTAAAAATATATATTTATTGCCAAGCCCACATTTATACAATATGCTGCTGGATAAAAACCGTGTCCTTTCTTTTATGGGTGCGGTTTGTATAGAGCCTAGGCTCTAAATAATCAAATTAGAGCCTACCTTCAAGTAGTGTCAATAAATGTGGTTTCAATACTAAAATTTTTTGTGATAGCTTTAAAATGTATTTTTATCTTTATTTATAAAGTTTAAAGCTTCAAAAATAGTGTCAATCGACAGATCTATGAAAACTTGAAAATTTTAAAATTTGATGGTCCAAAAATGCCTTACAAAATACACTATTTCCAAACTTTGAAATCCATTTTTTTCTCATGTCCATGCATCTTGATGTCAAAATGATCAATTTGATGATGTTTGGGCATCAAAACAACCTCTTCTAGTGAAATTTTTGTGGTAAGCTTTAATTTGATTGTTTAGAGCCTCGGTTCTATATAAACTTTTCCCTTCTTTTATTATCATGTGTACCCTCTCAAACCAACCTTAATAATTCTTTGATATTTTTAACTTACTGTATTTTATACCCATTTGTTGCATACCTTCTTTAAAAAACTTTCCATGAAAATATAACGCAAAAGAGCTTGTGTATTGATTTAGAAAGAAAAGGTGGAGAATTCCTTTTCGGCCACTTTTATTGACAAGTGTTTTTCTTTTTCTTTGGAAAGCATTCTATGGGAAAACTGTGCCACCTGTTCCAAATATTCTGATATCATAGAATATCATAGTGCCAAAGCATGTAAAAATATTTGCAAACTACCATCACTTTAAATCATTGTTTTAAAAAACGCCGAGTTCGACTCGAAAATCGTAAAAAGTGGATCGTATCGGCTAAAAATCGAAAATCGTCCGGTTCTAGAGAGAACCGGACGATTCTGTACAATGACTCGCCGATTCACTGTACGGAATCGGCGAGTCCGAACAGTGGATCGGCGAGTCCCGTACGGATTTTTTTTTTTATTTTTATTTTTATTATTATTTTTTTTTATTTTTTATTTTGTGATCCATGATAGATTTTTTTGTAATACTTGATCGATTTTTTTGTAATCCATGATCGAATTGTTTTTGTTTTTTTGTAATCCATGATCGAATTTTTTGTTTTTTTGTAACGCATGATAGAATTTTTTGTAATCCATGATCGAATTTTTTGTAATCCATGATCGAAATGTTTGTTTTTTTTTCTTGTAATCCATGATCGAATTTTTTTTTTTTTTTTTTGTAACCCATGATAGAATATTTTGTAATCCATAATCGAATATTTTGTAATACATAATCGAAATGTTTGTTTTTTTTTTGTAATCCATAATCGAAATGTTTGTTTTTTTTTTTGTAATCCATGATTGAATTTTTTGTTTTTTGCTTTTTTTGTAACCCATGATAGAGTTTTTTGTAATCCATGATTGAATTTTTTGTAATCCATGATCGAATTGTTTTTTTCTTTTTTTGTAATCCACGATTGAATTTTTTGTTTTTTTTTGTTTGTTTTTTTTTTGTAATCCATGATCGAATTTTATGTAATCCATGATCGAATTTTATGTAATCCATGATCGAATTTTTTGTAATCCATGATTGAATTTTTTGAAAATTTGTGATTTTTTTTTTTTAATCCATGATCGAATTTTTTTTTGTAATCCATGATCGAATTTTTGGAAAATTTGTGATTTTTTTTTTTTAATCCATGATCAAATTTTTTTTTGTAATCCATGATAGAATTTTTTGAAAATTTGTGATTTTTTTTTTTTAATCCATGATCGATTTTTTTGAAAATTTGTTATTATTTTTTTTTAATCCATATTATTCAAAGAGAAAATAAGAGAGATGATGATTCTGAGCCCACCCTATCTCAACCATATTATTCACATATTGAGTCCCAATAGCAACAGTGTAGGGATGAGCACGACAGTGCAGGTGAGCATGAAGGATGGACAATCTTCGGGGATTTTAGATTGGGAACACAACAAAACACTAACACTCAGGGATTTGAGAATAGTCAGACGCCTGCTAATATCGATGATTCGTTTTTAGATCGAATCAATGAATTGTTAAACGAATTCAATCAATGGCACCAGCGTGACCAAGAAGAACAATAACGTCGTCTATCATTTTATTTTTAGATCATATGTTACTAATTTTATGCTTTATTGTAGTCCATGTATGTTGATATACTTATTCCATGATAATTATATGTTTATCCTTTTGTGTGATGTAAATTAAATGCTGAATGGCGGTTCATGCAGGGAAAGAACATATCAATATTCGCATATTCATTCAAAAACATGAAAATTCTTAATAGAGTACCCTCATTTCTTATTGAATTTCTAAAAAACAATATTTATAATGAATTTTAATAATTTTTTCGGATTTTTTTTAAGCTTTATTCTGACCGATTCACCCGATTTTTTATTCGGATCGCCGATCCGGATCGGTTTTTGGAAGCCCGATCGGAGTCACCGATCCGTTTTTTAAACCATTGCTTTAAATAGTTTAAGGAACGTGATAATAATCTCTTGTCTACATTAGAATTATAATACTTTCTTCTCTCTCTCAACTTCTCTAATGGATTATAATTTTTCGATACTAAAAAGAGAGACGTGTCATCATCGTTGCTTCTTTCCAATTAATTGAGATCGACTCCACAAATTCTAATATGCTATTTTACTCTAATCGATGTCATACTTCAGTTAGGCCATAAATCTCCATATCTTTCTGAACTACTTCTAATCACGTCTTTTTGGGTCTACCACTTGTTTTTTTAAGTCCTTCCACTTGAATAAACTCGCGCTTCTTAACAACTGTTGTACTTGGTCGGCGCTACAAAACCACTGTTGTACTTGGTCGGTGACACACATTGCTAGCCCATCTAAATTTACCCTCTCTCATCTTATCACCTATTGGTACTAAAAGGAGAGACATATAACATAAAAAATTCTTATAATAGTACCAAAATCAAATTATATAATATACATTCGTGGTTGTACAACAGAACTCTAAGTTCTAGTGGACTTGGCCGAGTCTCAGCGGACTCGGCCGAGTCTCAGCGGACTCGGCCGAGTCTCAGTGGTCTCGGCCGATTCCCATAGTAGTATGATAATTCCCATAGTTATCTTGAGTCACTCCATACCATACAACCTTTCTGTAAATTTGGAATCTATGATATCAAAAATTGGGAAGTGAGCAAGGAGCAAGAGAGATGACCGGGAAGAAAAGATCAAAAGGAAGGGAAATGACAATAGCTAGGGTTGGAGGGGATTGTTGAATAAAATTATGGTTATTGATAATATCTCAACCAGTTTTTTCATTTAATTTGAATCACAGTGAAAATAATTGATATTTTGTGTGTTTTGAATTTTTGGTACAATGGATAATATATTAAATAGTTATTAATCTAATTTTTTGTTGTTTTGATAAATTTTATAAATTTCATCAAGATTATTAAACTTTATTATTTTAGAATAGTAGAAATGGGTTTTTGAGAAGTAAGTGCTCATATTTTTATAAAAAAAAAGTGCTCATATTTTTATAAAAAAAATTGTTTTATGTAGGCTGGACCGCACATCGACATATCCAGTCCAAAAAGTGGAAAGCGTCCATTTTAAAGATGCAAGTTGGTGTTCCATCTAAAAACAATGGAAAATAACGGTTCGAATGTTTTCTTATTAGAATTATTATTTTTAGTTTGTAAATTTTTTTTATTTTTTCATATTCATGATCTCCATGTTAGAGATTATATTTCTTAAAAAATTAAGTCCAAAAATCAATTTCAAAAACAGATTTATTAATAAACCCGCATTTCTACATATTTGGGCTTGATAACATGGTAACCGGGTCCTTTCTATAAAATAAATGGTAATAGTGATTGATTAGATATGGATGGGTGACATTACGATGTAAAAAGTGAGCAGCCAATATTGACGTTTTACAAACCAGTGTTTTCAAAACAGGCCCGAGCCTCAAACTCCACACTAGTCGGAACCAAGTAACTCGGCTGAGTTAGTGGCCTCGTCCTAAAAAACTTTAAAATTGTTTAAAATAATAATTAAAGATCAGTAAAGAGTAAACTACTAATAGGAATCATTAGAACTCTATAAAAGTCCAACAAATGTATATGGATCAATGAAATTTTTGATTTATATTTTAAAATATTTTTAAAAATATAAAAATAGGAAAAAAAAGATTTAGATCATCCAATAATTTCCCAAGGCTCTTAACAACTCAAATGCCTCATGGTAGGCGCCAAATTGTCTATAGCGGAATTTGTGACTGATCTAATATGAAAGTCACTCTAAATAAGTTAATTTAAAAAGAGTGGATCATGTTAAATTCCAACTCAAAGGTGATCATATCTCGTAGTGAGATCGAATCTTCCATGAATCATCGGCAATGCCACTTTGAAATCAAGAAGGAAAGCTCAAATAAACTATACTAGAAAAAATAAATCACATGAAAACAATAAATCATGGAATAGAGCAAGAAATAATAAACTAGTATGTAATAAAACAAGGAAAAAGTTCATATAAGGATGCAACCTTATAATGTGGAACTACGGATGCACCTCAAAAATCCATCGGAAAATGTAGCTTTAATGTTAAAAAACCCCTTGATTGAGCATCTTGATGTTGAGATGTATGACCATGAAAAATAAAAAGATTTTAAGTCTAAAAAATAATGTATTTTACAACATATTATCTACACCGTCCATTGTCAAGATTTTCATATGTTTATAGATCTACTTGATTTTAACTATTTTTTAAATTTAAAATTTATAATTAGATATAAAAATAGATTTTGAAATCATCCTAAGAACATTTTACATCCAAATTTTATACCATGATAAAATTTGAAAGTGCACCTTACCTCTACACTTATGGATGCATCCGTATGTCAACTGCATCCATAAAACAATACATAAACGCTAAAATAAATTACTTACCAACCACCCAACACTTGGAATAGGAGTGTGATCAGAATAAGATTTGATTGATTGAATCCTGAAATCCTTTCGAAATTACTTTTTTCAAACTTGGAATTAATAAATAGAGGGGTCCTAAAGATCTAGGGTTTGACGTATGAGATAATGGGATTAGTCTAATAAACTCACTGCTTAATAGCTACGGATTCTCATAATTGCAAGGAAAAGATAAGGGCTTTAGGCTCCTAAAATTGAAACTTAAGGCTTATGTTTTGGTATTAGGGTTTGATGGTCAACCTAGGGTTTTGATTCTATTATTAAGTGGCCGGACTTGAGGGTACCTACGGGAAACATATGTTCACAATTTGGAAGGAATTTTGATCAAAATCACGTACTTTTGCAGTTTTCTCAATATTTTGGTTCTAACTTACTGCAAAACTGCCTTTTTTGAGTGATTACGTTTCTTAAGGTTGGGATTTCAAAATATCTAGAGAAATTTCTTGAATTTTGAGCTGGACTATGGTTAGGTGTGGACCACAATTTACTATAGATTGTGGTGTACTGACTAGTTCAGTCCCTAAAAATAAAATGGGTTGTTTTAAGTCTATTTCCTTTAGCTTTATAGGTCATCTTCATACGGGAATTCTAGGAAAAAATCAATTTCAAACTGGGTATCTACAAGTGACAAATGGATGTTGATTAGATTAAGAAAAGACAAAAGATTATATGTTTATGAGGGAGCCTTTCCTCCACTCACTCCCTCGGGTAAAACCTATTCTAGGAGTATTTTTGGTAACCCAATATTTGGAGATCTAATCTCTTCAACTGTGAAACCAACAAAAAAAAAAAAAAAATTCAATGCCTAAAGATTGAACAAAAGTCGCCTAATTTTTAGACAGTCATATCTAAGCATTCAAGGGCACAAAAACGTTATTATTTCCAATTATAACTATTCGGTGATTATTAAATGCCAAAAATTTAGATTGAACACTCCTCCTAAGTATCTTTCACCCAGGGAAGGAAGTAATCTTTTAGGAAAGGGGTTAGGGTTGTGGTGGTAACATCCCCACACCCATTTACCACGTCGTGGTATCCATTTTTACCGCCGACACCCCCAATTTAATACCTTCAAAATGTAACTCCCTAATCTATTGAAAAAAAGGGTAGGTGCATGTCTTCCCCACTGAATTACCCAAAAAAGAAGAAGAAATAATATTTAGAAAATGGATCTGCCAAGAAGTCGCCCTCTAGAATACTGGTCTGGATCTATCTTGACAAACCGACAATTTAGATTTCAAGTCCCAAAAATAGTACATCTTTCTACACCTTCATCTAGAATATTGGTTTGGATCTATCTCGTCAAACCCACAATTTAGATTTTAAGTCTCAAAAATAGTACATCTAGACCATCCATTTTCAAGATTTTCATATATTTAATAGATTTGCTAGATTTGTACTATTTCAGAGTTTAAAATTTTATAATTAGAGAGAAAAGTAGATTCTCGCACCATCTCAAGAATTTTCAACAACCATTGTTTAGGTTGCAACCTTAGGCAAACCACACTCAATAAATAACATTTTCGTCGCATACCATTCTTTTGCCCTAATTGTCAATTCTAATAAAATCTCAACATCCTAAATTTAAAGGGAAAATGAATGAGCAATACTCACATGCCAAATAAAGAAAAGGGAAAATGAATGAGCAATACTCACATGCCAAATAAAGAGATGCTCATCAGCTCCGTCCAAAAAGACCCTACTCCCCAAAGAAAACCATTTTGCCCCTACGTGTTTGATATCCAAAACATTAGTCGAAGAGGACATCCGCGTAATATGGTTGTAGATGGCTTTTGGACAAGAAGAAGTCACATGGATGATTTCTTTTTAATTATTTTTATTTTTTTTTATTTTTTTTTGGGGCAAATTCAACGGGAAACTACGGGGCCAAAAGTTGGGCCCCAATGGAACCCTGTATTTATTTTTTTTTTTATTAAAACTTATAATTCATTCATACATACACATACATAGATGCATCTAACATCTCGCCCCAAATGTTTAAAGCAATGTATTTGCATACATGGGAATTTCAAGGGTGTGTTTCCGTGTATTAGTATACACTTATTTCATGAAAACATTGGAAAAAGTTTATATAAGATTGCCATCCTGGACTAAAGTAGGGTCCCACCTCATAAACCAGTCGAAGAAAGGTTATTCCAACACTGAAAACCAAAAATGATCACCTTGACCTCATCAATTATAAATTTTTTTTTTAAAAAAGTATTTGAAGCCCTAAAAATGATGCATCTTGTAACATATTGTCTGGAGCTTTAAATTTCATAACTAAGAGTGAAAACAATTTTTTACACCATCATAAAGTTTTCAACACTAAAGCTGTATTTTTTAGTCGGATTCAAAAGTATGGCTATGCTGGTGTATATGCACGCATGTATGTGTGCGGAAGGGTTCAAAAGCATGGCCATACGAGCCGTACTTTTTTCATAGGACCGCTACCTTGCATAATTTGTACTCTTGTGTGTATGTATGTGTGTATGTGTATGTATATATATGGTGATGTTATATCGTGCCTACCGACTCATATCTCTATATGCTAACCCTTCCAAATTCTATATTAGAGATGAGTTTCTAATTGAAATTTTGGGATTGCTATCATCATGACCTCCTTGTTTATGCTTGTGAAACAAGGCAATAAATTTTGATTTTTTAAGCTTAACCATAGTCCTTTTTTTTTTCTTGGCAATTCATATGAAATCGTAAAAAATCAGATCTGTGTTTTTGAGCTTTAATTTTTTATTTTGAGACCGATAGACTTACTATAATTAAAATGCATTTCGGGTTATAAAAGCCTTTGAAACGAGGGGAGACGCAGCAAAAACTTTTTCATACCTACATGTTAAGATTTATGGTAATAAATATGATTCAACCTTAAACAATCAAAGAAGCACCTCCAAACTCCTTGCTCGGAGATGCAATTCTGGTGTCAAAAATATTTGTGGCAGTATGAAAATCTATTTTTCTTCCTTAGACAAAATTTAATATGTATATATATTGAAGAAATAATAATTTTAAGTCCTAAAATTGTGTATTTTGTAGTATATTATCTTGACCATTTTTTTAAATTTTTTTTGTATTTATAGATCTGCTTGATCTATACAAATTTAGGAGATTTAAATTTAATAATTAAATGAGAAGATAGATTTTTAGACCATATTAAGGGTAGCGGGCACCAAAATTGCATATTTTAGCAAGATTTTTTAGATGTGCTGATTGTTAAAGTTATACAATCACTTACGGTTGTACTCTATACCAAATAAAAAATAAAAAAACAGCACATATACTTTTATTTAATTTCAAACTGATTGTTAAAGTTATACAAATCACTTAAGGTTGTATTCTATACCAAATACAAAATAAAAAACTAAAAAAACAACACATATACTTTTATTTAATTTCAAAATTTCCATCAAGTAATTGTAAGTTATAATAGTAGAAACTCTATACCAAATACAAAATAAAAAAATAAAAAAACAACACATATACTTTTATTTAATTTCAAAATTTCCATCAAGTAATTGTAAGTTATAATAGTAGAAAAAAAAGTAAAATGTGACATAGTTGAAAATATAATACAAACAACATTAAAAAAGGGTTGAAATCCTCTACCGTATCACCAAAGGGGTCAAAAATTACAAATTATGCTTAAAGATATATTTTAAAATTGAGCACTTATATATGTGCAATATATTTTTAAATTGAGCACATTTGTACTCCCACAGGAGCATACGATGTGTAGCAAAACACCTATTGAGAAAGATTATTTTAGTCGCAGGGAACTACATTTATTTTAGTCTAAATTTTGGGGAACTACATTTTGAGTTTTGTGACAATTAGATATATCTCTTCAAAAATTGGAAAGTTCAATAGAACTTGAGGGTTTTTTTTTCTTTTTTTTTAGTACATAGAGAATTTATTTTGAAATTTGTTTATTGAGATAAGTTTATAGGTTATAGAGATTACATCCCCAAACTTTGATATCTAAAAAGTACTTCTAAATGGGTCATACCGAAGGGGTAAATGGATGACGTACTACTGTGGGAGTAAGAAATTATTTAGTTTTAAATTTGTATATCAATGAGGTATAAGAATAATTAGGGGCACTTCAACAATTTTACGCTTAAAGATGGTAAACTTGGTAACTTGGTTGGAAGTAGTGAGAAAAGATACATAGATTTATAGCCTCATAAAGAGTGTGAAATTTAATAGAGCAAAATGGTAGGACTACGAACGCCAATCAATTGGAAAATGGCTTTGACCATGAAGATGATAGTGCCATGGGAGGTAAAATTGTAAATTTTTTTTTTGCAAAATACTCACAAGTTCCCAATACCAAATGAGGACAATTTTAAAATTGGGAAATTACAACCCCTTCCCTCCCCCAAAATACACTATCTATGCAACTTACCTCATCTAAACCTTTTTTCTCACTTTTTTCCCAAAAGTATATTATCTATGCAAATACCCCCCAAAAAAAAAGTTTTTTTAAATAAAAATACCCTTCCCGTATAAAAAAAAATCAATTGACGCTGACTATCGGACCCAAGTAGCACATTGCCGGAGTGCAGTATGCAACTGCTGAAGCGCACTGTCTAGAACATATACCGCAGGAGCGCTGTCATCTCCAGAACATGCTTTGCTAGAGCGCATGTGTCTCGAGTGCCAGATTGATGTCTCTCGAGTGCCGGAGTGCCCTATGTAGGTGGTGAAACGTTGTAGCTCCAATGCATGTATTGCCGGAGCACCCTTTTGAGACTGCCAGAGCGCATTTGTTTCCAGAACGTGTATTGCCAGAGCACCTTCTGCTACTGCCGGAGTGCTGTGTCTTTAGTGCAGGAGCGTCCTCCAGAACGTGTATTGCCGGAGCACCTTCTACTACTGCTGGAGCGCTGTGTCTTTAGTGCAGGAGCGTCCTATGCAACTGCAGGAGCGCTGTGGCTTTAGGCATGTATTGCCAGAGCGCCATTTGAGACTGCCGAAGCGTATTTTCGTAAAAAAAAAGGGGTATTTTATATGGAAAAGGGTATTTTTGTCAAAAAATAATTTTTTTTGGTTGGGAGGTACTTACATAAAAAGTATATTTTTGGAAAAAAAATGAGATAAAAGGTTTGGATGAGGTCAGTTGCATAGATAGTGTATTTTGGAGGGTTTTTTGTAATTTTTTCTTAAAAATTTGCCATGTACAAAATTGAAAACCATACCATCAAATATAATTTATAAGTTTTCTTACTTTCTAATATAATTTATAATTTTTATTACTTTCTAGCAAGTAATAATATATGGAGATTCAACTATGTATTTTACTAAAATAAAATAAAAAATATATAAAATGAGACTATTGACCTTTATTGTAAGGTAGTCACGTTAATCTTGATCATTAGATGTGAATTAAGTGGCTACAATTATTTTATTAATCAAAATTAAACTTTAAAATAAAATTTTTCAAACTTCATAACATATCCAAACTATCAAATTTCATAACAAATAGTCTAAACTATCAAATTTCATAACAAATAGTTGTAAAGAATTGTGACCATTTTTTGATAAATGGTCTCATTCTATACATCTCTAAAAGGTGAAATAAGTGCATTTCATAATAAATGGTTGTAAAGAATTGTGACCATCTTTTGATAAATGGTCTCGTTCTATGCCGTCCCTGTAAAATAACTGCTGGTAAAACAGTGTCTCGCATTATAAATGCCCCGTTACAAATTCCATCGGGGTATTTTACGTCATTTCTCCCCATTTAACCACACTGGTGGGTTAAACCACAACCCTGGTTAAAAAGCAAGCATTACGTGGCTGCGGCAGCTGCGTATATAAGGGGATTATTTGGTGCTTCATCAATTTGCAGACACCTCAGTGCTCGAATAAACGTGAAAAAAGAAAGAACCATACCCTACTCTAAACCCTAATCGCCGGAAAATCTTGGAATTGTCAGTTTCGCCGGAATCCCCATCGCCTGAGCTCTAATCTGACCCTGATTTCGCCGGAATCAGTATAGTAACGGCTTTTATCCACTGGTTTTCCGGTTGGCTTGCCAGAAAGCCTCCATATCCAAGAAAACTCTTCTTTTTCCATGTTTCTGTGCACAGGCATCGATGATCGAAAAATATACATCATTTTGCCGGAAAATCCATGACACGAGCTTTATTCTGGCAATAATTGGCTGGAATCTGCCAACTATGCAGTTTTCCGGTGATCATTTCCGGTTTCTTTGACAGATGTCCCCTATAGCTTCTAATTCTTGTTATTTCTTGGTAATTTGTTTGATCTGGCTTTGATGATCGGAAAACTTGTATCAAAAGCTATAAATTGACACTAATATCAAATGATTCCGGCCGAAACAGTTTTCGAGACTAAGATTTCCGGTGTCCATGCCTGACCCAGTGATAAAATAGAATTTTGGTTTTTTTAAGGTTTTTATGTTTTTTTGGATAGATTCATTTATCTATAGGATCTAGCTTTGCTGATGGGAAATCGCATTTGAATTACCGATTTTTTTGTTAGTAATCTGATTTTTTACCCTTCTTAGTGTGGAGATAAGACTTTGGCTTTTGCTAAATCTGAATTTCTGATGAACTGGCGTATTTCTTGTGCAGTAGTCGCGAATGATTTCTGATTATCAAGAATAAAAAGAACTGCTTCGTTTAAATGCTCTGATTATCCAAAAACAGAGCCGATTATTCAAAGTCTATGGGTTTTCGCGAATTTTGCCGAAATTTATATATTTCTTTATTCGTGAATTTGTCTTCCGTTTTATCCGTTTATTTTTATAATTACTGTTATCTATCTCTAGGGCGACTTACTGTTATATGGTGTCCGCATTTTGCTGAGAGATTTGTATGCAATACTATTAAAATATTCACATAATTGTATCCTTTATCATACCCGTTTTGTTCGTGTTCTGAATGTGTTCTTTCTCCTCTTCTTCTTCATTTTGAGATTGTTACTTTGAAGCTTCTTATTTTGGTCATTCATACCCTTTTTTCTTTCTGCTTTTCTGTTTCTTTTCCATGTTGTGAGTAAGAAATTTTTGTTCCAATTTTGATTAATCTCTTTCTCTGTTCGTCTCTTTTACTGTTTTTGAGATCTTTTATGGGTTTCTACTTGCTGCAACCATGTCCTGCTCCGACATCAGAATGTGATTATGAGAATTAATTGGAAAACGATTTCAAAGGCTTTTAACAGAACGAAGTACCCAGATTTACTCAGAAAGAGAAAAGAAAGAATCACACTCCCATTTGACTTTCATAACGTCCATGTAGTACTAGTTACCCATAAATAACTTTCCTCCATATAGGAATATGGTAGCTTATTTCTGGCACATTGTGAAATTTGTGGTTTATTTCTTCATTGGGAGTAGAGCTGTTTGACCTAGAGTACTATCTGCAAATGTGGAGCTACTGTGGTTATCTTTTCTTTCAATTAGCAATAAAAGGGATTTTTTTTCTTTTTCATGTGTTGCATGTTGATCAATTTTTCTTCGTTTTACTATCCTTGTTATTTTAACCATTTTGAATTTATAGGCTACATATGCGGCTTCTCACTTTGGTTTCTTTGATCGTTTTGGTTGCTGTCTACATTCAAACAATCAACACAACCTGCATCAGTTCCTGAAGACGACACCGTTTTGTGACTAGGAAAAGTAAGCCAATAGAACAACACTTTGGTAACCCAATAGGCCAAAACCCTTATAGAGTTTCCTGTTCAAACCCCTAGAATGTTATAATACTACCTTCCCATTTTTATTTATATATATATTCATTTTTGTTTTTGGTCGGATGATGATTTTTATGTGAATTACAATTTATGATGATGATTTTTATGTGAATTACAATTTGGTGGCACCAAACTGAACACTGGCTAGCCAACCATTTTAATTTTCAATTTCTATATTTTAGGTAATTGGAGTTTGGCTTCTAAGCTCTTTTGTTAAGTTTGGGCACTGCAAAGGCAGCAGTGCCCATGGACGCCACAACAAGTGGAACCTTCTCCCAAACTCCAACCATACAGTACCATGGGATTCCAGACCAACCCCTCGCTCTTGTCTCTCAATTACAAATTTTCCAGCGTCAACAACGCCATTGTTATGGGGACTCTACCCCTGGAGAATTTCCCCTGTCAGCTAACCCCTCCATTGTTCTCCATGTTCTCACTGACTGTAACCTTGATCCTCAAGACCTTGCGAAACTAGAGGCAAGTACTCAAATTTTCATACAAATTCTATCCTTAATGATGGCCTTTGCATTGTAGAATTGATACTGCTTCTGATTCATAATTTGGGTTTTTGCAGGCTACTTGTTCATTCTTTAGGCAGCCTGCGAATTTCGCCCCCGATAATGAGCTGTCTATATCAGAGCTCGCTGCCTTCTTGATGTGTCGAGAAAGAGCCATATTTAAACCCATGACAGAGGAAGAGAGAGGGGCTTTAAAGAAGAGATGTGGGGGTTCATGGAAGTTGGTACTTAGGTTCTTGAAGATTGGTGAGGCGTGTTATAGGAGAGAGAAGTCTCAGGCCATCGCTGGGCCTGGTCACAGTGTGGCTGTGACATCGAAAGGCAGCGTATACTCTTTTGGGTCAAATAGCTCTGGGCAACTTGGCCATGGAACACTAGATGAGGAGTATCGGCCCCGCCTAATCAGGTCCTCTCACAGTGTCTCTGCTTGTTTCCTTCAGTTTCTCCAATTTTACAAATCTATCTCTTAGTCTCTGTAACTTCTGGGTGTGACTTTGCCTCTCTACTTAGTTTATTGCTTTGTTTGTAAGAGAACTGCTTATCATAATCCAGCACTAAGCCAATACAATGTTAAGCGTTCATCATAATTTTACATTGGCAAATAACACCTGCATTTTTGCTAAAGAGTATAATGCACTAAGCCAAGACAAAAGAGTATGATATATTAACTGAAAACAGAGTATGATACATGACAGAGTCTGCCACATAAACTGAAAGCACGGTATGGTACACCAACTTGAATGGATAGTGGCCTCATAACCAACTTAAATGGATATTACCCTCATAAGAGCATGCTACCCAAAAACAGCATATTGTACGTCAGCCCCATTGTATGTGAGGCGTTCCCCTTAAACACAAAAAGAGTATTATACCAAAAAAGAGATGTGTATACATGATAGAGCAAAGCCAAGAGTATAATACCCAAAACAGAGTCTGATGCCAAACTTAACTTAGCTTAAGTGTTAACATGAATGCTTTTAATGAACAGGTCACTGCAGGGTATTCGGATTATACAGGCTGCTGTGGGAGCTGGGAGAACAATGCTCATAAGCGACACAGGGCGAGTATATGCTTTTGGAAAAGATTCTTTTGGAGATGCAGAGTATGGGGTTCAAGGGACAAAGCATGTGACCGCCCCCCAATTGGTGGAGTCCTTGAAGGATACATTTGTTGTTCAGGCAGCCATTGGTAACTTCTTCACAGCTATTCTTTCACGAGAAGGCAAGGTATACACATTTTCATGGGGATCAGATGCTAAACTTGGGCACCAAACTGAGCCCAATGATGTGGAGCCCCACCCTTTGTTGGGGGCACTTGAGGATATCCCTGTTGTTCAAATTGCTGCAGGATTTTGCTACCTTCTATGTCTGGCTTGCCAAGCTGGTGTTATGTAAGTATTTGGAATTTCAAGTATTGCTTCTTCTGAGGGGGTGTAGATTATGAAATAAAGTTGAGAAAAGGAATTCTCAATTTGTATTAATTGGATTGCTTTCCATTCTCATAAGGGTAAGGCATGCTGCTGTGCAATGGCGATTGATTATAGAAAACATAGGCCATCTTTCCATCCGCGTCCATTGGGCCATGATCCAAGTGGATCCTCTCCCTATTGAGAAAGGATAGGATTGACGTTTTCTTTATTTCTTATAGATGGTTTTTCGATTGGAATCTTTTCCGGCTAGAACCTTGCAATCATGTATAACAGTGTCAACCCTTTTAATTTGATAATTGAGAGACCAAGAACAGCAGATCACAACTCTTGAAAAGCGTGTGTCCTATATGGCCTTTGCCTGACATCTGATTTTCCATTGGGCGAATATAGGGTTTTAACCTTTTAGTTTACCTGTCAAATAAGCCTACCTATACCTACATCCTTAAACAAATCAGGAGTGTAAAATGAAAGGATTTCAAAGTATAAGCATAACGTCAGAAATCTAGTACCTCACAGTACCACTGTATGTATCTGTCTACTCAATGAAAACCATTTGTGCTCGCTAACTTTCACTCTTGGTGTATCACAGGTCGGTTTACTCAGTGGGTTGTGGCTTAGGGGGAAAGCTTGGACATGGGTCTCGCACTGATGAAAAGCAGCCACGTTTGATCGAACACTTCCAAACTTTAAGGCTCCAACCCAAGGTTGTGGCAGCAGGTGCTTGGCATGCAGCTGTGGTGGGTTATGATGGGAGAGTATGCACATGGGGATGGGGGCGCTATGGATGCTTAGGCCATGGAAATGAAGATTGTGAAGCCACCCCAAAAGTGGTCGAAGCCCTTAGTGGAGTCAAAGCAGTTCATGTGGCTACTGGTGACTACACGACCTTTGTGGTCTCTGATAATGGAGATGTTTACTCTTTTGGATGCGGAGAATCATCGAGCCTTGGCCACTCAACTACTGCAGATCCCCAGGTTTGTTTTATTTATATTTTTTTTTCTTGTATGATCTTTCTGAAGGGAGAGTATGCTGAAGATTGATGGTCTATTTTGGCCTATGGTACTCCTAGACTATAACCGGTTGAAATCAAGTGTCCTGATGGATTCTGACTGTCCAATGTGGGAACATGGATGTGGCCTTAGAGTACCATAGAACAAAGTTCAGGACTATGGTTAGTTGCCTGTTCTAAGAATTCATAATGCGTTGTTCCTTTTTTTATGGACGAATTATTTGTCCTTCTCTTACAAGTCGTTAGGAATGTGAAGGGTTTGTTAGGTTTTTGGTGCAGGAAAGTTACCCAAGTGCAAGCATTTAGGCTAGTATATTCACCCAAAAAAAAGCATTTAGGTCCATTAGCATATACTGATGGAATAAAGCATTGAGGTTCATTAGCACATACTGATGGAATAAACTATAGTGCTGCATGTTTCTGAATCACAGAAAACTCTCAGAAACTATCTTGAGATTTTGAAAAACACCTGGTTTTTTTGAAATTGGTGAGGTCTTCCTCCTTTTTATTTCAGAGTCCTGAAATTTTTCTGGAGACAGTCTTGTAACTATAAATAATTAGGTATGGCTGATGCAAATAATTATATATAGGTGATGCAAATCATGAGAAAAGTATAAGCATGTGGAAAGTTGTTAAATTCTAAAAAATATAGAATTAAAAGCATGTTTCATATATTTTTACCCTTCAGAATTTTGTTTTTATGAGACTTTTTTCCGCCTTTTTTTAAGAAATTTGTTTTATGAGACTTTTTCTGACCTTTCTAAGTTCCCTAATTTTTCTCATGATATCCAAAGAAAACCAAAATTTTGATAGTATTCCAATAAATTTCCTTCCTTAGATGTTTACAAGATTGAGATTTGCCGCTTAGGAACATAATAATCTCATAATCACATTGAAACTTGGGTTCAAAAGGTTTAGACCAGATTTGCAAATATATGCTAGAATAGTTACTCAGCCTTCGCATTCACTATCGCTTACATAACAATTGATGGTAGAAAGCTAGAATTAACCTATCAAGTGAATATCCATTACCTTAAATTACAATTCTCCACCATCCTCACTGGATATTAGATATTCGAGCTGTATGCCATATGCCGTAGATGAGTTGTGTATGGTATACATTCTCAAATCTCCGCCATCCTATATCTCTCTCTCAATGATTTTCTTATAGGTCCTTGTTTACTCATCTTCTCAGGGCAACAGGCACGCAAATTTTCTGTCCCCAGAGCTAGTTACCTCGCTTAAGTATCCGAATGAGAGGGTGGTTCAGATAAGCCTCACTAATTCTATCTATTGGAATGCTCATACATTTGCTCTCACAGATAAAGGGAACCTCTATGCTTTTGGTTCTGGCGATAAAGGCCAGCTTGGAACTGAGCTCGTTGCTCACCAAAGCGAGCGTGCAAATCCTGAGCGCATTGATATCGACCTCAGTTAGCGTGTCATTGATCTCGCTCGCTACCCATTCAAAGCCGTTGTTGATTCTCTCTCTCTCTTCCCCCCTTTTCAGTTACGATTTCTCTCACTTTCAATTCTCTTTGCATAAAATCTTTCAGTCTTCTAATGCTTTCATATTCTTGTCTATTTGTACATATGAAATGGAACACTCAGAAAACAAAAAGATAACAGGGCACAAGGGCAGGGCCCATGTGTAGCCTCGTTATGGTTATCATCGCACCAGAACATGCAAAGGGTGGCTGACTGGTTTGGAAGCCTCAAGGTATTGTGGCTGATTTGAAGCTTTTGGCAGTGGTATCTTATTTATATGTCCTTAATTTTATTCTTTGTTTCTATGTTTTCCTGTTTACACACAATTCTGGAACCATACCCTCTCTCTTGAATTCTCTAGTGTTCCATCAAACCAGGCTTTAAATTGTGTCTGCAATCGTGTTTTTGCATATCCATCAACCGTACGTTAGCATATACCTGCAGATATGGAAAGAGTGGGCTTTGGTGTGGGGATATATATATAGGGAAATGATACGATGCAAAGGTTGTTTCGTAGTATAATGCAATTACATCTTTAGAAAACCATATTTTTGGCATTTGTATGATCCTAAATTTTACATACACATTCTCTTCATCTTCATAATCAATCCTATCAAAACAATTTTCAATTTGCATTTTAGATATGGTCAAAATTAGTCCCCATCCAACAATGAATCTCGACCCTCCATTTGGTGAAATTCAAGATTTAGGTTTTAACAAATTCAAAATCACTATTTTCTTTTTTAGTGTTATTAATTTAATGATGATAATGCTATATAAATATTTTGAGAATAAATAAATTCTTTTGAAGCCTATATTTAACCATCGCAATAAAATAGACGGTATATATTAATCAGGTTAGAATGAAAACTTTTTAGAGCACTATTTTGTAATATTTTTTTTTTTTTTCAGAATGAGAAGAGTATACATTGAAAGATCTTTGTCAAACAAATGTCTTTAACATGGGTGTATTATACTACTATACAACAGTTGCATATATATATATATATATATATATATATATATATATATATATATATATATATAGGCCAATGATTTCATGCAACTGTTGTATAGTAATATGATATAACAACCTTAAAAAACCATCTTATAGCTATTTGTTCGATCCAAATTTTGAAATATATACTCTTTTCATTCTAATGAACAATCACGAAAAAGAAAAAATGGGAAACACAACCAAAAAAGCATTTTTTTAGCCCAATTAATATAGACCATTCATTTTGATGAGATGTTTAGATCTAGGTCTTAAAAAGATTTTTTTTTATTTCTATTTTTTTTTTATGGCTTTATTATCATTAGATGAACAATCTTAAAAAAAGAAAAAAAATTATTTTGAATTTATAAAGGTTAAAATTTTGAAATTCACAAAATGAATAGTCTAGATTCGTTTTTGGAGGGGATTCATTTTGACCATATTTAAGGTTCAAATTGAATTTTTTTTTTTAGGGGGCATTGATTATTGAGATGAAGAGAGTGTGTGTAAAATTTGGGGTCATATAAATACTATAAAAATAGTTTTTTAGAAGTGTTGTTGTATTATGTTATCATATAATCGTTGCAATTGATCATTGTTCATATATATATATATATATATATATATATATATATATATATATATATATATATATATATATATATATATATATAGGAATATTTTAAACTTCACAGCCTTTCAATAAACGTTCGAAGAGAGTTGTGAAAGGTGGATTTATTAATTTGGTATCTATTTTTCTAAAAAAAGTTACTTTTGTTGGGTAAATTTGTAAATATTATTATAAGGTAAAATGGTATTTTTGTCACCTTCGTAAGTGGTAAATTTGAAATTTTAACTAAAGGACAATGACACTCTATAAATAAAGTTTCAGAACACTAATTTTTAAAATGTCATTGTATTTTTATTAAAATTTCAAATTTGTCTTTGTTTAATGGTAAAGTTATATATTTAAATAATTTTTTAATAAAAAAATAATTATTGTTTTGATAAATACACATTTCTTTTAATTTGAATTTTTGTATTTTGAGGTGTTGTTAACACTCTCTCTCTCTATATATATATATATATCTATCGATGTCGGGATAATCAATTATGAATTAGAAGGTTTTTCAATATTAAAACAATATTTTCTGGTGGAATTTTGAAGTGCATTTAAATTTTAAGGTTAGCAATCTTATATAAACCTTTTTCATATATATATATATATATATATATATATATATATATATATATATAGAAAGAGAGAGATTTGGTAGGGGTCTTTTTATTTAATAGAGAGCTATGACAAACTGGTTTATGCCATTGGGGATATGCTTCTTGGCATTACACACATCTCAACAAAGGTTTTAAAATCGGCTAACCGTTTCAGATTGGGCATCATTGGGGTTTGTTTGTTTGCCGGCTCTATTACCAATTTTATCGGGAGAACTGTTCCCATTTTATTTTTTAATGTATATTTTTTTAATTTTCCCATGTTTTTTTAAAAAATTTATTTGGTGGGCATATCGTCACTCGGGGCTACTATGCCTATCCCAACTGGTTCTTTCTTTGGAGAGGCCATCAGGGTCACTCAACCGTGTTTTTAAACGTTGTCTCAATCATGAGCATACCGTACGTCTTCTCCATCTTTTTCTAAAAGCGTCGCACCCAGGTGTCATGTTTAGAGTACATCTCAATCATAAGCATACTGCTCGATATGTTTTTTACATGTATTTTTTATGGTGCACCTTCAACTTTTATCATGGTATATAATTTTGATGTAAAATGTTTCTAAGATTATCTCAAAATTTAACTTTATTTCTAATTATAACGAGCCATGACACTATGAGATCATCTCACACCCATATTTTAAAGGATTACCATTAAATTTTGACAAAATCTTTAAAAAAGTTATCACATGTGTTTGAGACTTATGAATGGGTTTATTGATAACTTTTTTAAAGATCTATATCAAATTTAATGGTGATCATTTGGGGTCATATTCATATGGGTGTGGGAGGGTCTCGTAGTATCATTACTCAAATTTTAAAGTCTTAACTCGAATCTTTGTCTGGAAAGCATTTTGGGCATATTAAAAATCCTTATGGTGGCTTTAAAATCAATTTCCAACACCGACTATAAAATTTAAAGCTCAAAAAGTGGTATAGATTTACAAATTAGTGAATACTTATTTTTAAAACGAAATAGATGGTCTAGATATTATGTTATGACACACTAGTTTTAGGGCTTGAATTCTTATTTTTTTTTCACAATCATAATAAATGAGGCTCAAATGATAGATTTGTAGGTTTTTCAATGTCAAAACTATAATGTTTGGTGATTTTTGGGGTGAGGTTTTACTTATTTTGACAGGGTTGAAACTCCATTAGAATATTTTCTTTTAAATAATAATAATTATATATATATATATAATAAATTAAAATACCTCTATCGTGAAAGTTGTAGGGGTGTTTTGATCAATTTAATTTTTATTAACAATTTTTTAAAAATATTTTTATGAGGTTCTCCTTGATGAGAAAAGATGGACGATTTAAATTTTAAGTGATTTAGATTTGTAGAAAAAAAATTAAAATTAAAATATGAATTACAATTGTGGCTATCAGATTTATTCAAATTCAATATGAGTCGTTGGTTTTATACTATTCCATCAGGTGTGTAATGTGTGTGTGTATATATATATATATATATATATGGCTTGGAAGTGTCACAAAGTTCAAAATTTTTTTTTGGAACTTTGGGCATATAGTCAATGCTGCACCTATAACTACTCAATTTGTTCAGTTTCAAATCTAATGCACGAGTAATTGTGACATCGAGAATGTATACTATGAGACAATCTATTTTTGGTACAGAAAGGTTACTATCATCTATAGCTATTAGTTTTTAAATTTGGACATTAAAAACAATGTACAAAGTTCTAGAAAATTTATTAAGCATTGTGCATAATCAATGACACACCCTTGACCGTTTGATGGCTAGGAATAACTGTAATTTCCTTATATAAAAAATAAATAGTCTCATCTTATATACATATAAATATGGAAAAACGTTATATAAGTGTGAGGTTCTAAACAATCAAATTAGAGCGCACCTCACAAAAATAAATATGGAAAAAGTTTATATAAGTGCGAGACTCTAAACAATCAAGTTAGAGCGCACCTCAAAATTTTCATTAGAAGAGGTTGTTTTGATGTCAAAATGTACTCAAATTGTTCTTCTCCAAATCACAACGCATGTACATGAGAAAAAAGTCGATTTCAAGTTTTGGAAATAGTGCATCGTGATGCAGTTTTGGACAGTCAATTTTCAAGATTATCATAGATATGTTCGATCTACACTATTTTTTAAGCTTGAAATTTTATAATTAGAAATGAAAAAATATTTGAAGGCTATCACAAATATTTTCAGTATTAAAACCACATTTCTCAACTCTATTTGAAAGTGCGTTTTATTGTGATCGTTTAGAGCTTGGGCTCTACACAAACCACACCTTATAAATATACATGAGAAAATATACAATAAGACTATTTACCTTTAGTACAAGGTAGTCACAATTAACTTTGACTATTGGATGTGAAATTGGATGGCAACATTTATTTCATTAAACAATTTCAAATTTGTTAAATTTTTTTTCGAATTTTGTAACAGACCCAAGCTATAAATTTCATATAAGATGGTTACATGTAATTGTGACCTCGTATCAAAAGTAAATGGTCTCATTACATATAAATTTCCAAACATTATTAGGTGGTATTTTTCCTTTCCTTTCCAGTATGTCGTTCAAATCTCACAAGCTTCATCACTTTTCAGTAAAATATATATACACATAAGACATTATCTTTTAAGGAAAATTGTCTTATCCAAGCTGGACTGCATTACTACATATACGGTTCAAAAAGTATAAAGCATTGATCTTAAAGATGGAGGCCAATAGGTGTTCCATCTAAAAACAATAAAAACTAACCATTTAAATATTTTCTTACTAAAATTGTTATTTTTAATTTTAAAAATTTATTTATTTATTCATATTCCTGATCTCTATGTTGGAGATTGCATGTCGGGCTTGGCATTGGCGTTATGGTACATCTTTTATTGTCAAAAACACTTCTGACATAAAATGAGAAGTGTGGACATGCCTATACTTGAAATTATTAAGTGTCGACATGCCTAGTCAGAGCCTGGAGCTTCCTCCAATAATGCAGAGTGTGCAATGGGTTTTGGCAATTTGGTATTGGTCTATAACATGGTTACATGGCTCAGTTTTTAACGCATCATAGCGCACGCATCTCCTCTTTTTTCTTTTTCTTTTTCTTTTTACGCATATTTTATTTCCATTGAATGCTTATGGGTGGATATTCGTTCTTTGCATTTGGGGTTGGGACAATATATTATTACATTGATACAACCTTTACAATTTTTTTATTGGGAAAGTTTTTTATGCTTTTTCTACTGTATAGAACGTATATACTCTTTTCATCCGATCGTTAATTTCGGTCAAGTGAGTCATTGACTGTTTGATCTAAATTGACGTTTCAAATTATGTTATTTTTAATTTTTAATTTTATTTTATAAATTATATAAATATGAAATTTTGATATGCGTCACCATCTCAATGGGATACACCAAAAAAATATAAAATAAATATTTTTGATAAAATACAATTACCAAAATGCCCATAAAACTTTCAGGGGCATTTTGGTTATTTTATTGTATTGAAAATTTTTGCTTTATATTGTTTACAGGTGCAAGTTTAAAACAGAAGTAGTCGTCCAAAATTTGGTGTCAAAATGTTTTGTAGGAAAAAATAAAAAATAAAATAGTATAGAGGCATGATATTGTGATTGGGGCCACCTCAGCCGTCCGTTTAGAATAGATGGTTGGATAGAGAAAAGCATATAAGTTTTATACAGTAGGGATAATATAAAAAGGCAAGCTTTCAATGCTTTACCTGAAGCATAAAACTTATGTACTTCCCTTTATCCAACCGTCAATTCTGAATGGAGGGCTAATATTGTTCTAATCACAATGTCATGTCTCTACTCTATTTTATTTTTACTTTTTTTCTAATAACCATTTTGATATCAAATTTTGTACGTCTAATCCTCTATTAAACTTGTACTAACAAAAAAAATAATTTTCAATAAAATAAAATGACCAAAATACCTTTGAAAGTTTCAAGGGGTATATTGGTCATTATATTTTATCAAAAAATTGTTTTTAATATTTTTTATAGGTGCGTCCCAATGAGAAGATGGCATGTACCAAAATCTCATATTCATACAATTTTTATAAAAAAATCAAAAATATCTTGATCAAAATTGGATGGCTGAATAGTAGGGGAAGCACATTTCTTCTATACCGTAGGAAAAGTATAGAAACCTTTCCTAATATAAAATGCTCACTTTTTTTCTTTAGTGTTCAAAAAAGTTGTCTGCATACCCAGCGCAGACTTGACCAAGGCACTGGCCCCTATATGCGTTGGGCCAAATAAAATCCTTCAATAAAACAAAAGTAAAAAACACAAACAAAAAGAGAGGGCTCAGCTGAACCAGGCCGGCTTTGGCCTAAGCGCAGCCCAACCCGAGGGTCAAATTTCGGGCCACTTGGCCCATTGAGCATCTTTAATATTTCTTTTTGGGTAATTCAATGGGAAAAACAGGCCCCTACCCATTTTTTCAATAAATTGGAAGAGTTACATTTTGAAGGTGTTAATTGAGAATGTCAACGATAAAAATAGATACCCCGATGTGGTAACTAGGTATAAGAATGCTACCACCACAACCCAACCCCTTTTCTAAACACCCTTAATGTTATCATAGAGAGTGTATATAAGAAGCCTCATGTATAGAATGCTATATCCACCCACCCACATTCACCCATATACAGTGGAGTTCATCCGCACCATTAAACTTGCTGGAAGAGATGGTGGTCCCCTCTGCATGATCTCTTCTGCCTTTGGCACCAAGTGGAGGTGCAGACTGACGTGAAGTGCTCTCCACTCAGGCCGTTTACTTCTAGGCCATACACATAATGTGTTTAGCAATAAACACATGCTATAATTACCCAAAAAAAAAAAGAAGAGAAACACATGCTACGCATGCTTCAGCTTTTGTGATAATTTCGAGAGGTGAAAAATGTATAATTTTTTTCAAGAAACAAAAGATTTTAAATTTTAGGGAAGTTGCGAAGTGCGCTAGCATGCACATCGGCGCAAAGACCTGTAAATAAACGGATGCTCCCTTGAACACCTATAATTTGTTAAAAGGACCCAATTTTTATGAATCCCCCAAGTCATACTATTGTCACTCAAGCTCCCTTGAACACTCATAATTTGTATCGATCTTGGATCCAAATTTGTAGTGATTTATGATCTACACTATGATGATTATGAATATAATAATAATTTTTTTGAAAAAATTATTAGAATATTTTCTTATTGGCTAGGAATTTTTAGTGGTAGTTCGTTAACTTGCAAAACACTTTTTCTTATGAAAATGGGAGTTTCCTTTTCCTATTAGATTTTCTATCATTATTTTGAAATAAATTATGAATGAAAGTATTTGTAAGCAAAAGATAAAGAGTAAATTAGGTTAGGCGGTATGTTACCCTAAGCTCCTAATTTGCAATTAACAACTTTACCAATCACTCTCTCCATGCTCTTGTTGAATGTCACCTGTTCTTATGCTTCCGTAATTTAATGCAGTTTAATCTATGTAGAATAAACGTAATTGTTATAATTGCGATCTTAAAAGATTATTTACAAATTTAGTTAAAAAAGCCAAAAAATTTCCAAGTGCCTAACTAGATTCGATCAATAACATGTTGAACTTATACCAAGGGCGTAATCTTTTGAATGCACCTTGTACTTGAACCTCATCTTCGTGGAATTGAGCTCATCCATAACACCCACTAGATGAGAATTCATGGCTCCTAAGTTTATTCAAATGTTTTTTTTATTTTTTATTTTTTAATAGTGGGTTAACAATTTTTTGAAACTATTAGTAGTTTTCAAAAGAAGTTAACATTAGTAAGAATGGAAACCGATACTGATAGGTGAGAGAGAGAGAGATTTGAGTTAGTAAGAAAGATAAGATATATGTAAATTATAATTCCTAAAAAAAAAACAGGAATGCCCAAATTTTAGGAGTTTTCATAGAAATAAGGAAAAAAAGGCCAAAAACAATTCAACCTTATGTTTTTTTTTTTTTTTTTGTGGTGGTGGGGGGGGGGGGGGGGGTGGTGGTAAGAGAGAGATCGAGAAAGGGGGATGTGGGTGAATGAGAAAGAGAAGATATTAATTTTCTCATATGATTTTGCTTTAGTGAAGAGATATCGGGCCCCTGCCTGTTTTATTAAGAAACCAAAAGATGTTGCATGAACATATTTTATACAACCCTTGGCAAGGAGACACTAGCAATGTCAGATAAAATGAAAGGCATCACAAAATTTGGGAGACGAGCAGCCACACCATTGCTTCATTCATAGAAACCAGTGCTTTGGCTAGAGAGTTTGCAACCATATTGGTGTCCCCATAAGCATGTTGAATGTTCCATTGTTGATCCACTCACTCTCAATAACAAGAGGTACATAGTTCAATTCCTTTGCTAGGGAAATTCCTTTCTCAAGTGCATGGAATTTAGCTGTGTTATTAGAAATAATACTTAAGGGTGCTGCAAAAGCCGCAATGAAACCACCTGCATCATTTCTAATGATACCCCCACATCCAACGCTACCTGGATTCCGCCTTGAAGCCGCCCATTCAATGTTAAGCTTGAAAAAAACCTAAAGGAGGAAGCAACCTTATAAATATGAACATGGGGAGGTACCAATGAAGGTTAAGATTGGAAGCTATATGAAATTTAGAAGAATGGAAAGCCCAATTGTGGACTTTTGCAAGTGATCTAACCCAATGGAAAATATGTCATAGGAGCTGTTCCCTAGGTGTTCTCTCTCCACCATGGACCCGAGAGTTCCACTTCAACCAAAACCTCCAAATAGTAATGAAAAATACACAATTTCAAACAAACTACATACATGTGAAACGAAATCTGAATTTAACCCATTTGGTCATCAAGGTCCTTGTAGTTTGCTAAGGGGAAAGTACTTCCCAAATCTGCAAAGAATAGCTCTCCATATAAATTTCGAATATAGACATTACACATTGATATGATCTGAAAGCTCCTCCTTCTAAGAGTACAAGGGACAGATAGAAGAAAGCAAGGCCCCTCAATTGTAATATCGATAAAGTGGATAACCTTGAATATAAAGCTTGCTAGGTGAACCATGTCGCCCTAGGAAGAGATGGCCAACACCATAAGACTCTGAAAGAAGATTTTAATGGCGCATCTCTTCAAACGTATTCCCAACCTCTTCTAACCAAGAGAAGACTATCCGCCGCATGTATACATACAAGTGATCTTTGAGTCGATAGATAAACAGAACATGAGAAGAAACTTCCTGTAAGAGAGAGAGACGGAAAAATATGAAGGAAGGTTCCATCTCGGAGGTGCACCTTCCAGGACGTCAAACACCTTGACCATGACTGAGGAACCAATATCCAATATAGTTTATATGCCATAGATCTCCAACATCGACTGTTCGGATAACCACGATTCATTCCAGAAGTCAATATGCCTTCCATTACCAACCAACCATCTAACGTTAAATTGCAGTCTATTAATGCTCAAACTATACCTCTTCATGCATGCAAGCATAATTTTGACTTGGAATTCCAAATTGTGGTATTGCGGAATTACTTGTGTTTGGAGAACTTTGCGAGCAAAGAAGATGGGTTGGAAATGAATCTTCGTGCCAATTTCATCATACCAGCCAAGTTGAAATCCAAAACATGACAAAATCCTAGTCCCCCCCCACAAGAAATCGTGTTGCAACCTCTCAATGATGCTACAACTACACCTCGGAAGAATGAAGAAAGGCAGCCAGTAAATAGCTGAAGCGCTTAAACTTGACTTGAACAACTATAAACGTCCAGCGAAATAGAGAGATAATGTTTGCCACGAGCCAATCTTACCAAATATCTTCCCAATTAAGCTTTGACAATGTTCATGCCTCAAAGATCTATGGAATAAAAGCAACCGCAAATATTTGACAGGCAATTCGCCTATTCCAAACTATAATGGGCTTACAATTTGAATTTTCACATAATCAGGAATACCAAAGAATATATTCTTACTTTTATTGTTATTTATTTTTTGGCTAGTGACCTTGCATAACTCATCCAAAATACACCTCATAGAGGAAGCTGTAAAAGATAAGAGCATCATCTGTATAAAGAAGATGTTTGACCCCGTTATTGCAACCAGAAGGAAAAGCAAGAGGGCTTATTGAGAAAAGACTCATCAAACATCCAACTAAGATAATTCATCACTAAAAGAAATCAATATGGCGACAGTGGATCTCCCTGACGAATACCACGCTTGCCTCGAAAAAAACCCATAGGCAAACCATTATGCATAATAGAAAATGAAGCAGTAGAGATGCAAAACTGAATCCAAGAGACAAATATAGCTGGATATTCCAATGAATGAAGTCTATCAATTATGAACCTCCATGACACTCTATCATACGCGTTGCTAAGATCCAACTGGAGGCACATTTTCGGGCTGGTTGAAGCTCCATGGCATAAGGAAATAAGCTCATTAGCCATGAGAACATTATCAGTTATCAATTTGCTTTTAAGAAAAACTGCTTGGTACAGATGAATAATACCATCTAATAGCTTCCTTAGTCTGCAAGCAATAATTTAGTTAATAATTTTATAAATCACATTACACAACTCAATAGGGTGAAAATCCTTCATTGTTGTTGGACACGAAACTTTAGGAATCAAGCAAATAAAAGAATAATTTATCTCTTTCAGGAACTTGGCCTTTCTAAAAAAAATCTTTAAGAGCACATAAAAGGTCATTCTTAATAATTTCTCAACTAAATTTGTAAAAACCAACATCAAAACCATCAAGACCTGGCTCCCCCTCCTCTTTCATGTCCCATATGCACTCCCTTATTTCCTCCCTAGAGATTTTCTTGGTGAGCTCCATGCATTGCTCAATGTTAACTCGCCCTTTAGGTAAGGAATTACCTGTTGAAATGTCTGTAGTGGAAATAATGTGATCATCATTCCCTAGGAGACTCTCAAAATAATAAATCACATGAGACTCAATCTCCTTGTGATCTGAAATGAGATTACCATTTGTGTCATTCAAATATATAATTTTGTCATTTTTCCTTCTAACAACAGTGGACATATGAAAGAATCTAGTGTTAGAATCCCCATCTTTTAACCAGATCTCACGATATTTTTGTCTCCACATACTTTCTTCTTTAGCCAATAGAGAGTGAAGTTGGAACATAACTTGAGCTCCAAAGCAATGAATGGATCAGTTGGGTTGACATCTTCCTTAAATCTCTTATCTGAATGATAATATTACCAAAGGATGCTTTGTTCTATCTAGAAATCTCCCTTAAATCCCTTTATATGATTTGAATAATAGGAAGGAAAAATCACAATTATTGTAAAAGTAGGAATACCTAAAATTTAGGAGTTCTATCACTACCTTTTAAGAACGTCTACCCTACATACTTTTTAGGAAGGACCCGGTTTCTATGCAACCAAGCTCTCATATGTAGAAATGAGGGCCTATTAATAAATCGATTTTTGAAATGGATTTTTGGACTTAATTTTTAAGGACATGTAATCACTAACATGGAGATCATAAATATAAAAAAATAAGTAAATTTTACAAACTAGAAATAATAATTCTAGTAAAAAAAAATTTGAACTAAGAGTTTCCATTGTCTTTAGATGGAACACCTACTTACATCCATCTTTAAGATGGATGCTTTACACTTTTTGGACTGCATATGTAGTCATGTGGTCCATCCCGCATGAAACCATTTTCTTTTTAAGAATAGGGCCCCCATTTATTCTTGTAACTGCGGCTTAAATAATTTAGAATAAACTAGTAAATGCACCAGCTTCATAGGTTTCACTAGAATGTTGTATATATATTGTGTTTTGCTAAAATGCGTAAATTATTTATGCGATAGTTTATGATAGTGCATAATATATCAAATTCCATAGTGTAAACTTAATATTATTTTAACTAGGAAAAGTATGTGATGAGGCTATTTACTTTTTGTATAAGGTGGTCACAACTAATCTTGACCATTGGATGTGAAATTAGGTGGCTGCATTTATTTCATTGACCAAGCCAAAAGTTCAAAAGAAATTTTCTCAAATGACGCACCCAATCTATCAGATTTCACATCAGATGATTATAAGTAATTGTGACCTTCCTATACCAAAAAGTAAATGGTCTCATTGTTTACAATCCCTTTTAATTATAGTTAGTCCATTGATTCAATTATTATTATGTTTATCAATCATAAGATAAGCCAATTAATATTATACAATTCATACCACTTTGCTCATAAAAAAGAAGTAATCTTAGTAACAATAAATATTTTATCATAAATTAAAATAATAATACTTATGTTGATATTACTGTAGATTTGCATTATTACTTATATGAGTATAACACATGGACAATATTTAATTGACTTTAATTATTTTGTAATTATTAATATTTATTAGGATATTAACATTATATTACTAGTATAGTTGATAATAATTATACTTTTGATAATTATATTACAAATTAAAGGAAAAGGTTTTTATAGAGTGGAGGCTCTAAACAATCAAATAAGAAACCACCTCGAACATTTCACTACAAGATGCATGGACATGAGAAAAAAATGGATTTCAAGTTTTGAAAATAATGCATCTTGTAATGTATTTTTGGGCTGTCAATTTTTATTATTTTTAAGTTTTCATAGATCTGCTCTATGTACACTATTTTTTAAGCTTTTAATTTTATAATTAAAGATGAAAAATATATTTTAAGGCTATCACAAAGATTTTCAGTACTGAAACCATATTTCTCGACACTATTTGAAGGTGCGCTTTACTTTGATTGTTTAGAGCCTCGACTCTCTACAAACCACACCCCAAACTAAAAGACTTATAAGAAAAAAAAACAACAATTATAATTATATCAAGGTTCTCTATACTTCTAACCACAATCTTTAATTCATTTATTTTTGTTATAATTGTTTTGAGAACTGTAGTTAATATCTATTTTATATGTAAAAAAGATGAGGAGAATGTGGATTACATCTTTCTTCATCGCCCTATTACCTATTGCATTTTGAGTTCGGTACATTTCGGTTGATGGGCATTTCTCTGGTGATCCCGAGGAGACACAATGATATTATGGAACAATTGAAAATGGATGGTTTGCCGAAGGTAGCAAGAATTATTTGAGATATCTTTCGAGCAACTATTTTGAAAATGTGATTGTTAAGGAATACGAGGACTTTAGACTATATAAAAAACATAGTCCAAGAAGGTTGATGATTTTGAACTTTTTCTTAATCCGTCTCATGCTTAGGTATATGGGTTGAGTTGTGTTAAGTGGGCAGCCAACATAAAACTTTATCAGAACTTATCATAAAGACTTATAACCTCACTGAGGATATAACATTTATAGAGTAGAATGACGACGATGATTCGTGTAGCAGACTTGAATTAATTAGAATTTTTTTTTAATGATGATAACAATGATATCAGATATTGAGGTAGTTAAAAACAAAACTATATAGAATGTATGAAGTTAGATTTGAAGTTATGGAGGGAAGAAGGACATCTAAGACTGATATTGTTTTGAATTTACCTAATCTCATTAACATCAATGTCGTTAAGGTGAGGGCCAAAGGGAAGTGGGTACCTTGAATGGTTGGATCCGTAAAGTTAAATTATGATGGAAGTTTTTTGGGAAACCTAAAACGAACAATGATTGGTGGAGTGGTTCGAAATGGTGTAAGTGAAATGATATTTTACTATGTGGGGTCTTATCTCAACAAATCATGCGGAGTTGGCAGCTCTTCTATAGGGACTACAATTGGTAGTAATAAATTTGGTGATGGTTTTTGTGAGGTCGAATGGGATTCTAAGAATGCCAATAATTGGCGTTAGGAGGTGAGACCATGTTGGAGACTGAAATCAATTTGGATGTAGGTTATGGATATCACTGCTCAATTGGAGATTTCTATTAAGCATCTTTGTAGAGTGGCTAATGATGTTGCTAATGGTGTTGCCAAGCCAGGGGCCTCTTTGATAAACTTACAAGTTTCTGAATCTTTGTTTATTTGAAGTGTCGTAACTTTTCTTTATTGTTTGAAGTGATGTATTTTTCTTTTTAGTTATTAATAATATTAGGCAATGCTATAAGAAGAGAAAAGAAAAGAGAGGACATTTTTTTTTTTGTCGAAGATGAGCACGAATACTATACTCTTGCAAGAGTTACATCTACTTCCTCGGTCAGAAGACCAATTTCGGAGATTTTTTTTAATATATAACTTTTGGGAATCATCTAATAATTACTAGATGATCATTTTTTTTTTGTTTTTAAAAAATAATTTTGAATTTTCTATCACTTAGATCTCACCTACTAAAAAAAGATAGTTCCTATTTGATTTTGAGACATTATTGTTTTCAAGGATGTAGAGGGTAAAATTAGGATTTTTTTTCCGTTTAAGGTTAATCTATGGGTTGAAGAGGTTATTAAAGAATTGTAGAGAGAGAGGAACTTTTGAGAAGATAATTGTGCCCACATTAATTTGTGGTTCTTTCATTGTATATAATGACTGCATGAGATGATTTTCGAGATCTTTGTTTCAAACTCGGGTTTCAAATGCCTCCAAGCCAAATTTGAAGATGAGTTATAGAAAGAAAGTTTTAGCATGGTATAATGTAGCAAGATGGAAAGTTGATATTGAAATATTGCCATTGTAGAAGGTAACAAGAGAAAAAAGTATATATCTCATGTAACAAGATAAAAAAGTGCACATTATGCTATTCATGATGTGGTTTTACCAAAGGGAGAAAATAAACCATATGCTCGTGATGTGGTTTTACCAAAGGGAGAAAATAGACCATATGCTCTCGTGGCAGCGTAGTATCTATCAGTGTAAAACATATTAAGAGAGGAGCGTGCATTCCATGTTCTCATGGGAGCAACTATGCATCTACTCTCTTAGTTAGATAACTAACTCGGGAGTATTTTTTTCGATCTGAAATTTTGAGAACTACCTATGAATCATTAGATGATTATTTTCAAAAGAAAAAAAAATTGTATTTTGAGTTCTCTAAGATTTAAATCTCGTTCTTCAAATATTAGATGTCCAATGTTCAATCTTGAGTCACTATATTTTTCGAGTGAATAAAGAGTGCAATTTGAATTTTTATTTATTTGATTATTGAGGTTGATCAATGATTGTAGAAGTCACATCCGTAAAATAAAATATAGGTCCTAAGTTGGGACTGTCTACTAAGAGACCATTTATCTTTGGGTGCGGTTTATATAGAGCCTAGGCTCTAAACAATCAAATTAAAACCTACATTCAAATAGTATCGAGAAATATAGTTTTAATACTGAAAATCTTCAAATAGTATCGAGAAATATAGTTTTAATACTGAAAATATTTGTGATAGCTTTAAAATGTATTTTCATCTTTATTTATAAATTTTAAATCTTAAAAAATAGTGTAGCTCGACAGATCTATGACAGCTTGAAAATTTTGAAAATTGACGGTCCAAAAATTTCTTATAAAAGATACTATTTTCAATACTTGAAATCCACTTTTTTACTTTTGTCAAGATGATCAATTTGAGGATATTTGAGCATCAAAACAACCTCTTCTAGTGAAATTTTTGAGGTAGGCTCTAATTTGATTGTTTAGAGCTCGGCTCTATATAAACTTTTTTCTTCATATTTTGTATATAGCGGTCATAATCATTTCCACCGATGTCAAATTAGATAGCTTAAAGTGAGGCACAAAGCTCGAGAAAGTTTTTTGAATTTTGTGTCTATTCAATAACACAATTCCAACCACCCATTTTACAATTTAAGGGATGAGAATGATTGTTGCTTCCATGTACAAAAGATGGACAATCCCCCTTAAAGTTATCCCTAAACTAGATTTTACCCGAGGGAGTGAATACACAATACATGGAAAATGAAATATTTTGGCTTAAGACAAAGGCAGTTTGGTATCTACTGCGTATAAATTGTAAACACATTGCCCCCGTGATAGAATTGTTATTTGAAAAAGAATAACAAAACACATTAAAAATCAGAACATTTCCAAATTCCAGAAGACCAATCAAGCATCCCCCAACAAGAAATGACAGTTCCACAAATCCAATGAGCAAACCATAGTTTCAAGTTTTCACACCAAATTTAGAATTAGAAAGCAAATTCTCTATTTAAAAGCCAAATGCTTTCGTAAATCCATGTCTTCATTTCCATGTATTTCTTTCATTGTTCTTCTCATTCAACTCCAGCAGGTAAACGACAACAATAATTACCATTTCATATTAAAATCCGACAGGAAATAAATGGAAAAATTACTTTATCTTAGAAAGAAACCAGAAAATCAGACGATTACAGAGAGAGAGAAACAAGATCGCAAATCTCCCACTGAAAACCCAACACCAAGTCTAACCATTAAGCAGCTCACATGAAGAAGCATGCGACAGCGGCGTAGGCGAGTACACCGGCGCCGCCCCTGATGGAGGAAGCCCTGCTGAAATCGGTTTCGGGTGAAAAGGCGGGGGCGTCAGATCCTGAGGGGCCGGACGCGGAGTCTTTGGTGAGTGGGGCAGGTGGGCTAGTGTTGGGGGACCCAAGTGGTGCCTCATCGTCGTCAGGGGACAAAGCACCAACATCCGAGTGGGGAGTGGGTGCAGAGGGACCGCTGGGGCCGGTAGCAGGTGCAGTGGCTGAGGCATCGGGAGTGTCTGCTGAGGCTACAGGGGCAGTGGCGGGGGCGACGGGGGTGACATCTGCAGCAGGACCCTCTGTGGGGGACGTAGAGGGTGCAGGCACGGAGGGGGTGGTTGAGGGGCCATCGGACACTGGAACGGTCGAAGGTGCAGCCACCTCAGGTGACGTGACCGGTGAAGTTGATGGGGCGGAGACGGAGGGGGTGGTCGATGGGGCCGAGGCGGGGGGCTGGGCGGAGGCCACGGCGGCCAAAAGGATGAAGGCAAGTGAGATTAGCTGCCTGTCCATCTTGAAGGGTTTGGGATGGTTGTCGGAGGTGGACTTATGTGACGGGACGTATGGTGGATTCCGGCAATGCAGCACTTCTCAGGTACGAGAAACGCCGCAGTGCAGAATGGATGAGTGGAGCGTGGGGATAAATGTCTAAATAGGGGAGGTGGGGGGAGGGAAGGAGTGGAGGAGAGAGAAAGGCGGTGTTTTTTGTGGGTTGTAGGGTGGCCTTGGACCGTGTCTTCAGTCAATACTTCATGTCCGAAATGCTCACACCTGCCCACTATTTTCATGCTAATTCGCCTGCCTCCCTCCCTCCCTCATTTAGCTTTCTCTCTCTAACTCTCTCTCTCTCTCTCTCTCTCTCTCTCTCTCTCTCTCAAGCGTAGATGTGTTGCAAAGTTATTATTAGTGTTGTTGTTGGGTTCTCATGGGATGGGATGGTTTCTCATATCTCCATTCAAAGTTTGATTCTTAATGAGGAAAACATGTTGGATGTGTTTTTCATTTTTCAATGTTCGCATCAACTCTCTCTCTCCATTATGAACAAACAATAACTGAGTAAGCTTTGTTGTCTCTGTCTCCTGCAATGTTTGCCCAAAGAAAAGCTACTACTCTCTCTCTTTCTGCTTGGTAAGCCGAGCAGTGATGGAGACTTCTTGAGTTTCGACATGCTCTTGACACAGGCCTGTTGCTATCACTGAATATGCATCTCTCTCTCTCATGCCTTTGTCCACTTCATAATGGGATACCAACACAAGGGGTGATCCAATGGGTTAACCCGACCCAATACGGGTCTGGACGTAGATACGGACCCGTGTCTAGGTCCACTTTGTCGGGTCCATATCTAGGTGCACTTGACTTTAGGTCCAGGTCCGGGTCCACCGTCGATCCTATTTGGTTGGTGTTAACCCGACCTCGCCCGACCCAACCCCGTACATATTAATATAATAGAATAGAGTCATATATAAATAATATTAGCTATATGGTAAATAATTTTGAATACTTTTTTATACATAGGCCTGGACCCAACTGAACCCACTTAGTACATTAGGTCTGGGTCCAATTGACTTGAACTTGACCTAGGTCTAGGTCAGGTCAGGGTCTACCTTAGACCTAGTCGGGCCGAGTCCGTGTCCACTTCCAACACTAACAATGTTGCGTTTTTTAAAACAATCAGCAAAAATTAATGAAAATACTTTCAAAATCTTGAAGTTGAATGTATACCCTCGACATAGCCTTTGGTTGTGAACACCATCACCAAATTTTCTTGAATCAAAGGTAAATTGATTTATATATATATATATATATATATATATATATTTGGATGGGCGACTAACTTAAAAAAAAAAAAGAAAAAAGAAGAAGGGAACAGTGGCCTCCAAATGCACCATATACACGCTTGAAATAAAATTATATTTTAGGATGGAACATAAATCATCTATAATATTTTTAAGGATGAGGTTTGTATTAGGCTCCCTCGTGCTTTTAACAATTAATAACTTTTCATCACAATTAAGAAATGATGCTAGCCTCAATTAAGGAGAAAGTGCAATTGGCTATCAATTAAGGGAATGTACGATTCTTCCCACAATTGGCTATACTTAAGGTGGTTATGTAACACATCAAGGAGTCAAGAGAAATGTCCAAAACTTTGATTTTTAAATACCTAAAATCCAAGAATGTCAAGGTATATCAAACATCTTTGACTAGAAAATTCAGAGATACACCCCTAGAATATAACTAAGACAATATAAACATAGTGAAGTCTACGTGACGTTGATAATTACACACGTGCACTTACATTCTCACAGATGTAGCATCAATTGATTCTAGTGAAAGAGATTCACAAGCATGTGGTAAGTTATCTGTGTGTAATAGTTGTTTAAATGAACAATAATAAAAGTACTATGCTAAGGTTCGAGCTCAAGCTTACGCTATTGACAAATGCCGTGTGTCTACAAATATTGATACTTAAAGACAAGTGTTGACACTTGACAACACCGAGATATATATAAAATAAAAAAAAAACTATAACTAAGTTCAAAGTCAAGCCATCTTGGTCTACTGTCCCGAAGCTTTACAACCTCCCCATCAACTTTATACATAGTAAATAAATATTTGTAAATAAAATTTGTAGATAGTCATATAGGCCCTTTAAGCTGAGGTACTATATATCTGCTATCAATTAAGGGAATGTTACAACATCCACTTAACTCAGTATTTCAACTTGCCATATCAATTTTATTTTTAATTAATATAGGCATAAAAAGAACCTATAATTGATTACATATTTTGGATAAAATTATGTCGTTTCATATTTTGGGTAAATTAATAATAGGCCTTTCTCGTAAGGATACAGTTTCTATACGGCCAGCCCGTATATTGTAGAAATACAAAGCTTGGTAGTACATATATTTTTAAATATAATTTATTCTTGAGTTTTAGAGAATATATAATCTTTAACATGGAGATCATGAATATAAAAATAAAAATAATAATAAAATAAAACTACTTGAGAACTAGAAATAATAATTATATTAAAAAAAACATTTGGACCGTTTGTTACACTTGCTTTCAGATAGACGACCTATTTGCATCCATCTTTAAGATGGATGCTTTATACCTCTGGACCGCATATTGTAGAAATGAGGTCCAGCTCGCATAAAACAATTTTCCTTTCTCGTAATGTGAGGTTATTGTTTCATTTCATGGGTAATTCAACAATAAGATTTTCTTACTGAAGATTTTTTTTTTCCTTTTTTTTCAAAATAATAGTTTGCATCAGAAAGAGCATAGGATAAGATAAAGATCCGATATTTTTTTTATTAGGGTAGTTCCCTTTTTAGATTTATCTAAAGGAAAAGTTGTTTATGGATCGGGGGTACGTCTATCTATATTTGCATCCCCTGAGGCAAAGGACATCCATCTTAAAGATGGATGTTAGCTGGTACTCCCTCTTAAAAAAAAATGAAAAATCAATGTCCTATAGATATTTTTTCTCAAAGAGTATCATTTTTAGTTTTTAGAACTTATTTTTTTTTACGTGTTCATGATCTCCATGACAAAAATCATATATACCTTAAAAAAGTAGGTCCAAAATTGATCTCAAAAATAGAGTTTAAAGAAGGGACGCATGTCTACGTATGACTCCTAAAACTCATACAAACCATTGCCTTGTCTAGATGAAAGAGTTTTCAAGAAGAGATCTTAAACCATCTCCATGAGGCCTCCCACAATAGGTGCTCTACCCCCAACTCTCTTTCTCTAAGTAGGATCATATTCTGATGAGTGCCGCTTAACTATAGCTTAATAATATAAAATTGATATTAGAAGCTTAGAACAAGGCAAACATGTATGATGATCTTGCACGACCAAATTGTATGAGAGAGAATTTCGTTGAAAAGGCCAAAAATGTGTTGAGAGAGAGAGAGAGGTCATTTAAATTTCTACTTAATATAGACAACCTCACATGCAGGTAATATGTACACACAGCTAGATGGGCACCTAGGATAAGTAATTACTAACCCTATGCTACTACATGCTCGTTGCATATCTTGCCATTTTCTAGCATATATGAACACTTATATATTTTTATTTTGTACATAGAATATTTTTTTAGTAAAGGTATTTTTGGTCATTAAAATATGTGTAACATCATCCACACATCACTCACGTAAAGTACACTAGTGACATTTAATGCTCTATAGTGGCATTTCATGCTCCATATAAGTGATATCACACCTCATGTAGATGATATCACATCCTTTTAAATGACTACAAATACTTTTATTAAAAAAACATTGTACTAAAAAAAACAGTATATAAGTGTTAAAAATTTGTTGAGTATAATTATAAAATGCTCTATAACGTAAGCGCCCTAATATAACCCTTAATTAATATGGAAAGTTTTTACTTGCACTACGTTTTTTCAAATCATTATCAAGAGACCCAATATTTCAATTTCTTACGGCATAAGGTATCAATCTTTTGTATCGTTCAACCCCTAGACCCAAATAAACCCTTTTGGCCATACATTCTTAAGATACTGCCAAACAACAATAATTCATTATCAAGATTAATTTTGTAAGACAATGAACTATAAATAGTACTAAGTACATCCAAACAAGCCCTAATCACACAAGAGTAACCATGAAAATCACTACTTTCATCAATGCGCATTTGACACGATGTGAAAACTGAAAGAAAGACCTATGTAATCTTATGCCGGGGAAATATAATTTTTTTTTTTTAGTAATAATCACGTCTTATAATTTTGGCAACAAGATCACTCACAGGTGGTCTTATTACAAATAATAGAAATTCCAAAAATAAATAACACATCAATAAAATAAATCTCAACTACTTGATACCATTCATACAACCTAATATTGTGCTTGAGAATATAAAATAAAAAAACAAACAATTAAAAGAAAATATGCTTGAGATTACCTCAACCGGGCTTTTTATACCCCACACCGAGTCACTACATCCAATGGCACGGGATCAACGGTTCAGCTTCAATCTTGAACCGAGAAAGCTAATTTCCGCTAAACTAGGTAACCACCCTTAAATCTCTACAAAACCCTAATTCCAAAATAATTAGGCTCAGACCCTAATTTTTCTCAACCCTTAGATAAGATCATGAGAGCGAGCGAGAGGGAGAGAGAGAGAGAGAGAGAGAGAGAGAGAGAGACTCTCTATGTTGGGGCGTGACCCCTAGGGTCCTTTTTAGGAAAGAGAGAGAGGGAGAGAGAGAGAGAGTAGAGAGAGAAAATATGAGAGTAGAGAGAGGTGTGTGGCCCCTACGAAAGAGAGAGCGTTTATGGGAGAGAGAGGTGTGTTGAGATGGGGGGAGAGCACCCCTATTTATAGTGAAATTTAAGTCAAGGGTTTCTTCAGAATTTCCCATAGTTTGCCTCTTTTTTTAGATTGGATATGGACCGTTGATCAATGTGACTTGTGGGATGAGAGATCTGAGTCGTCCATTCCATAGATGGGCCATCAACATTATGGAAGGCGCATGAACCGTTGTCCCCCTTTCGTTAAGCCATTTTCCCATCAATATATTTAAATAAATTAAATCCATTAAAGATATAGTGCATACCATAAATTGTATATTCCATCTCATATTTTTCATAAGAATATTTCAATAATATCAATTCAAGATATTCCTTCAATAATCAAGATAAGATATGGTCAATATTTCCTAATCAATATTTGACCACATGCTACAAGATGTAGTTACCATATTTAACAAACTTGAAGACAAAGCAACAAGATAAGGTATCCAAGGGTAGGGCGTGCCACCCATGTATGGCATGTGGGGTCCTACCTAATACCCACATGGTGAGCCCATGTGCACTATGAGCCCCGATGTATTTTTTTATATAAATAAATATTTTGAAATTTAAATATAATGAATTTTAAAATATTATAACTTTATAAATTAATAACTTCATTTTTATAAGTCCAAAAATAAGAAATAAAATATCAAATGACTTACAAAAATTCAAATAATAAATCTAAAATAATTTAATAATAAAATCAATACAATTAAATTAATATGATGGGAAGTTGATCCATATGGTTCAAGAATTCAATCAACGATCACGGGGTACTCCATCTTCAATTGTGGACTACAGATAATACTTGCTTTATCGAACCAACCTAGTGTTTCCCATGACCCACAGTCCAAGCAGGCGCTCATTAGTGAGTCACTAAAGTCTGGTCGATGAGCCAAGGAGTCGCAATCCCAGTCTGTGGATTACAGGTCGTCCTTTGAGACAAGTTAAGGTCACCACAACCTGATGTGACAACAGCTCTATGGCGCATAGATGGTATCTCTCGTACATGCGTATGCTTCACCCAAAGGTGGATATCTAGCTTTCTCGAACGATCTATCTATACGCATGTTGTGTGATAGAACAAGGATGAGGTTTTGGCCCCATCTCTGTGGGCCTACCATCACACACAAGGGTCATACAGTCCCTCGGCTCACTCATCTACGCATAAGCTCCGACTTCATCAAGGGCTAACACATACTCATATCAAACTTTTCCAGTATCCTCCAACAGTAGGTTGCCTGAGAAAGTTAGATAGTCTTCTCTCTCATATTTCTTATTATTTTGATGCCCAACACATATGAAGCTTCTCCAAGATCCTTCATATCGAAGTATTGTGCAAGGAAATTTTTCGTCTCTACTACTAAAGCAATTGAGCTACTAACAATTAGCATATCATCCACATATAACGATATAAAGACCACATCACTCCCACTGACCTTTTAATATATGCAATAATTCTCATTATTTGTAGAGAATCTTGTAAGAGCAAGAGTCTCTTGAAATTTTATGTACCACTGTCAACATGCTTGTTTCAAGCCATAAAGGGATTTATTAAGTTTGCATACAAGGTTTTCTTTCCCTTTCTCCTCAAATCCCTCAGGTTGGGTCATGTAAATTTCTTCTTCTAAATCATCATTTAGAAAGGTTATTTAGACATTCATTTGATGAACCTCAAAGTAAAAAAGGGTTGCTATAGCTATAAGGATTCAGATGGATGTAAATTTGGTAATAGAGGAAAAAGTTTCCTCGCAATCCATACCTTATTTCTGGGTGAAATCCTTTGCAACCAACCTAGCTTTGTATTTTGCTATTTTCCCTTTAGAGTTCAACTTTTTATTGAAAATCCACTTACAACTAATGGCTTTGGGTTTTTCAAGTAGGGGTACTAATTCCCATACATGGTTTTGGTTAATGGAAGCATACTCATATTTCATGGCTTCTACCCAGTATTTCCTTTCAGGACAGGTCAAGGCTTCACGGTGAGTTCTAGGTTCTGAATCCGGATCTTCCCTAACCTTATCAAAATATTCTCCAAGGTAGACAAAATGTTCTAGGTAAAGAGGTGGTCTACTGACTCGGTTACTTCGTCTTAGTTCGGGTAAAGGTTTACTTTCTTTAGGGAGTTTAGAAACAGGTTGAGTTGGTTTAGAAGTTTCAGGTTCAAGGTCTCGAACTACATTATTGTTTTTAGCCTCCTCATAAAAGTTGATTTGTTTTCTACTCACCCTTGCTTCAGGGAACTCTTTTTCAAAGAAGTGAGCATCGCGGCTTTCAATAACTGTACCAGTTTCAAGATTGTAGAATCGATACCCCTTACCATGATCTGGGTAACCAATGAAAATAGATTTGACAGTTTTGGGTTGCAATTTGGTTTTAATTTGATGTGGGATATGGACATGGGCTGAGCAACTCCAAACTTTCAAGTGTTTAAGAGAGGGAGTACAACTTGTGAAATTTCGTGAGGAGTAAGTGGCAACTTTTGTGGGAATCCGGTTAAGGATGTAACATGACGTTAATACAGCTTCTCCCCTAAACTCCAATGAGACATTTGCATGCCCCATCATACTCCTTACCATTTCCACTAAGGTCATATTCCTTCTCTCAGCTATACCATTTTGTTCAGGAGTGTAAGGCATGGTGTACTGATGGATGATCCAATTTTCAATGCACAATTATTTGAAAGGGTCAGATGAATATTTCCCTCCTCTATCGGTTCTAAGGACTTTAATTTTCATGTTGCTTTGATTCTCTACTTGGGCTTTATATTCTTTGAACTTTTCTAGAGCTTCTGATTTTATATGAATAAGGTACACGTAGACATATCGCGAGTGGTCATCTATAAAAGAGATCAAATATATTTTTTCACTTTTGGTGGTCACATTCATAGGTCCATATATATCACTATGAATGATTTTCAATACACTAGTAATTGTTTTTTGCCCTGGTGGTATATTTTTTTATTAGTTTTCCTTGCACACAAGACTCGCACACTTCGATAAATCTCGCTTATAATTATGATGAATCCCGTCCCTTTTTAATGTTTCCATTCGTTTGATATTAACGTATCCTAACCTCATATAACATAGGGTAGCATCTAATTCATTAGGAGACGAGACATAGGTAACGTTCTTTTTTATTTCAATGGTAAATAGCCCGTCTACAAGTCGTCCAGTCATGGTCACATCTTTCCCCTTCTTGACCACCACTTTCTCTCTAATGAAAGTGGTTATGAATCCAGCCATAAACATCTTAAGAACCGAAACCAAACACTTCCTCATATCATGAGCATAAAGTGCTTGTTTCAAGATCAAGATGCTCCCACTCTTTAGTTTCAGCTAAAAATCTCCAACTCCAAGTACATCAGTCTTCTGATTTCCTCCCATATAAATATGTTGTTGTCCTAGCCCCTTGGGAGTGAAAGAACGGTAACCTTCCTTGGTGTTTGTGACATGAACTGTAGCCCCCGAGTCAAGACACCAAGAAGCTTCATTGGAGTCAGCTAGCATGGACTCGAAAACTACACATACCAATTCCTTGTTAATTCCACCAGATTTGTTGGACCGATAATTATTGGCTACTATGTGGCCCACCTTCTTGCAAATAAAACAAGTTCGAGTCTCTCTCTTTACTCCCTTATTTCCAAAATCTCTTCTTTTGAAATATCTTTTCTTCTCAATAGTATCTCTTCCTTTTCCTTTCTTAAATTTAAAAGATGATTGAGATTTTACCATATACACAACATCCCTTAAGGTTTGCCTTGAACTCCTCTTTTCTTTTTCAAATTTGATGGTCGTAATGAGTTCCTCCAATTTTAGTGTCTTTCTTCTAATAGAGATGGAAGATATGAAAGTCTCCCATGAATTAAAAAGAGAATTCATTAAATGAATCACTTGCATAGATTCATTGGGCTTCATGCCACGAAACACATGCACATGATCTGCAAACTTGGTATTTTTTATCATTTTTAAATCATTGTACCTTTTCATAGCCATAGTTTACTTCATGAGAGAAGGTTCAACATACTCTCTTTCAAGTTTATCAAAAATCTCACTTGCAGTATAGATTGACTCGTACTCAAAAGCATACGAGTTAGTCATAACATATAAAAGAATGTGATTGCATCTCAAGTTCATCCTCTTCCAGTTGTTGAGCTCATCTTTGATTATTTGAGATGAGTCGTTAGTTGGACAATGAAGTCAGTCTTCAAAAATTACCTCATGCAAGTTTTCTTCATAGAGCACAAATTTGATTTTTCTTTTCTATGAAGCAAAGTTGGTCCCATCAAAGCTTTCGGTTTTCAGGATTTCAGAGATGAAGGTACGAGCAACCATTATTTTATATTATCAAAAAAATAAGAAGATACTTCTAATGGCTATCAAGTAAAACTAGATACCAATAAAAGAAGGACCTATGTAATCTTATACCGGAGAAATACAGTTGTTCTTTTTTTAATAATAATCACCCCTTATAATTTTGGCAACAAGAGATCACTCACAGGTGGTCTTATTACGCACAATATAAATTTCAAAAATAAATAACACATCAATAAAATAAATCTCAACTACTTGATGTCATTAATACAACCGAATACTGTGCTTGAGAATATAAAATAAAAGAACAAATAATTAAAAGAAAAGATGCCGGAGATTACCTCAACCGGGCTTTTTACACCAACACTGAGTCATCGCATATAATGGCGTAAGATCAGCAGTCCAGCTTCAATCTCGAACCGGGAAAGCTAATTTCGGCTAAACTAGGCAACCATCATTTAATCTCTACCCTAACTCCAAAATAATTAGGCTCAAACCCTAATTTTTCCCAACTCTTAGATTAGATCATGAGAGAGTGAGAGAGAGTTGGGGCGTGCCCCCTAGGGTCCTTTTTAGGAGGAGAGAGAGAGAGTAGAGAGAGAAAATAAGATAGTAGAGAGAGGGGCGTGGCCCCTACGGAAGAGAAAGAGTTTATGGGTGAGAGATGTGTGTTGAGATGGGGGACAGACAACACCCCTATTTATAGTGAAATCGAGGTCTTTAGGGTTTCTCATAGTTTGCCACTTTTTTTAGATTGAATATGGACCGTTGATCAAGGTGACTTGTGGGGTGAAAGATCCGAGCCATCCATTCCATAGATCGTCCATCAACATTATGGAAGGTGCATGAACCGTTATCCCCCTTTCCTTTAAACCATTTTCTCATCAATAGATTTAAATAAATTAAATCCATTAAAGATATAGTGCATACCATAAATTGTATATTTCAGCTCATATTTTCCATAAGAATATTTCAATAATATCAAGTCAAGATATTCCTTCAATAATCAAGATAAGATATGGTCAATATTTCCTAATTAATGTTTAACTACATGCTACAAGATGTAGTTACCATATTTAACAAACTTGAAGACAAAGCAACAAGATAATGTATCCAAGGGTGGGGCGTGCCACCCATGTATGGCATGTGGGGCCCCACCTAATCCCCACATGGTAGGCCCATGTGCACTATGAGCCCCCATGTATTTTTTTTTTTAATAAATATTTTAAAATTTAAACAAAATGAATTTTAAAACATTATAACTTTGTAAATTAATAACTTCATTTTTATAAATCCAAAAATAAGAAATAAAATATCAAATGACTTACAAAAATTCAAATAATACATCTAAAATAATTAATAATAAAATCAACACAATTAAATTAATATGATGGGAAGTGGATCTATATGATTCAGAAATTCAATGAACAATCACAGGGTACTCCATCTTCAACTGTGGACTACAGACCACATTTGCTTTATCGAACCGACCTAGTGTTTCCCATGACCTACAGTCCAGGCAGTGGCTCATTAGCGGGTCACCAAAGTTTGATCGATAAGTCAAAGAGTCACAATCCTAATCTGTAGATTACAGGTCCTCCCTTAAAGACAAATCAAGATCACCACGACCTGATGCGAAAGGTATCTCTCGCACATACATATGTTTCACCAAAATGTAGATATCTAGCTTTCCCGAACGATTTATCTATATGCATGCCGTGTAATGAAACAATGATGAAGTTTTGGCCCCCGTATCTGTAGACCTACCATCACACACAAAAGTTACACAGTCTCAGAGCTCAATCATCTAAACATAGGCTCCGACCTCATCAAGGGCTAACCCAGAAACCCTTCTCGATTTATTTTTTATGCTCAAGTACTTTGAGTTTTCCAACCGGCTGGCCTAGATCGTCAAGCTCAATCCGTTATCTACAAGTATCATTTGCTTAGTATGATCTTCAAGGGACTACACTCCTACTAAATTTATGTTCCACTATCGTAAATGTTTGTCATTACACACTCATTGCAATGAAACCAAACCACCACTTTCCAATCAATAGCAGGTCTAATAGACCCCACACACGTCAAATTTAAGTAGATCGTTGAAATAGCCTATAGTCAAAATAAACTGGCTCTTGAGCATCAGATCTTAATCCAAAGGCTCACGCGCTTTTCATTTTGCGGTAATATTTGGGACATGCATACATCTAACAAGAAGCGAACTCAATAACAATAAAAATAAAAATATCCTATCAATAAAAATTACCTTGAATGCTCCATAAATTTTCAAAGGCGTTTTGATCATTAATTTTCATGAGAGTTTTTTTTTTTTGGCGACGTGCACCCTAGAAATGAGACGAGATACCCACAAAAATTTCAGCCAAAAAGGTTTTGTAGAAAGAAAATTAAAAATCTAATAATGTTTTAGCATAACATGAATAATCCTAACCATTGATTTAAATCGCGTAGCTGAAAAGTGGGGTCACATATAATTTATATGCCTTGGGGTCATACAAAAAGCTTTCCCCTAACAAAATGCACACCTAGAGTGCTTTGAAAATTAGGCAGGAAATAGCCGAAAAGCAAAGCATTCCATAATACTCTCTCTTTCTGCTGTAGGAGACAAATTTCACACCATGTTTGGTCTTTGAAGGCACAAAAGATTGTAGAATTTATCGCGCAGAAAGAAACTTTTTCCCCTGCTGTCAGTTGCTTTCTTCCATCCACACCATCCGCCATTGACAATGCTTTTCAGGTCTTCACCTCCAGTGTAATGCGGATCCAAAATGAGGAAGGCGCAATCTCCGGTGTGCTCATTGTAGTCGACTCCCAAGAGAGTGTAAGCAAGGACACCGCCACCTAATGCCACCCAACAAAAGAACACAAGTAAAATGTCATATTTTCCCTTAAATTAAATGATTTGACGACTTTGATCAGAAAATGATTTGGTTGTTGGTGAGAAAACCGAGCGAGAACTAGTCTAGCTGTCTTGTTCTCATCTAATGCAAAAAATGTAAAGAGTTGTTGTATCCTACCATGATTCCTAATAATTTAGACAGTCCAAGTAAAACTTCAAATCCTAAATGAAGTGCTCAGCTATTTACAGAAACAAAATAATAGTATATGGTTGTTCCTGTAAACTTTCAAACCTACTTATGAAGTTATGGTACAGTTCACAGAAACAAAATAATAGTATATGGTTGTTCCTGTAAACTTTCAAACCTACTTATGAAGGTATGGTACGGTTCACAGAAAGTAGATATATTTGCCTATGTTGCAGGAAATTAGTACTGTTTTATAGAGCTGTCATAAAGAGGAACAGTATGGTGTTTCTGTTAAGTTTCCAAACATCAGTACCATAAAAGACAACAGGAGATAGAAATGGTAAGAATACTTATTCTGGTACTTACCAATCATAACAGGAGTCCCTTGAGTATGAAAATGCAAAGCCAACTCCCGACACTTCTCAGGAAGCTCTGATCCAGATCTGACATTTATGATCTTGCAACTTACCTAAAAAAAACACATTCACACTTTGAGCAGGCAATTGAACAATGGAGAAGTATATAAAAAGAGATCATTTATTTTTAATACAGGGAGGTCGCAATCACCTTTGTCCATCAGATTTCAAATCGGATAGTTGTAAGTATATCGACTAGACTCCAAATTAAAAAAAAAATGTTCTTGAACTTTGTGACACCCCCCAAGCGATCCAATTTGATATCTAATGGCTAGTACCAATTGTGACCACCTTGTACCAAAAATAAATGGTCTCATAGTATACAATCCATTGAATATTTTCAATAAAGTGATGTGGCATATATCTAGAAACCCAAATTGAGCAAGAAAATGGTTAAAAAGCATAACATTAAACTTTTATAAATCTAAGTCTCTGTAAAATG